>NW_003852508.1:3688018-3708621 GCF_000181295.1 Otolemur garnettii | reverse complement strand
AGCCTATGAAAAAGCTGCTCCCAAATTCCCAAGCTTTTAAAAGAAACCCTTCGCTGCATCTAGCCCTTCTAGATGTAAAGAGGTTGCCGACGTAGGATACAGTTAGAAAATGACCTGTCTTATAAATACACGTTTGTTTTTTTAAAATCATAGGGAAAATGTCTTCTGGAAATGACTTTGAAATGGAATTGTTAGACAACCTCTGCGATGCGTTCCACATTTGCTGAGTGGGTTAGAGCATCTAGAGCCAAGGACCCCGAGAAGGGAAGATTCTACGCCAGGCTGGTCATATTTCGGGGACATTTCATACTGCAAACATCGTTTTGTGTGTGCACTTTATTCCTCACTGCTGGAGATATAGTTGACAAAACTTAAGTGCTTCTTTGAAGTATCTAGTCTTCCTAGATGTTCGAAAGTGCCTGATATATGTTAAACGTAGAAGTAGTAATGCCTTTTGTAAATACCTTTTTTAAAAGTTCATAAGAAATTTTTCTGGGGAATGGCTAAATCACATCTCTTGAGCAGTATACCCTGTGTTTGTGCCTGGGTTCAGGAGAAAAGAGAGAAGAGCTTTATGCCAGTGTGCTTGCAGTGGGGCGAGATTAACCGCTGTTCTTATGTCTGTGCATTTTGTCTTCCTTAGTGTGTATATAGTGTATATAAAGGACTAAAGTCCTGGGCAGTGCCTGTGGCTCAGTGGATGGGGTGCCAGCCCCATATACCAAGGGTGGTGGGTTTGAACCCAGCCTCAGCCAAAATGCTACAAAAAAAATAGCTGGGCATTATGGCAGATCCCTGTAGCCCCAGCTACTTGGGAGGCTGAGGCAAGAGAATCCCTTGAGCCCAGGAGATGGAGCTTGCTGTGAGCTGTGATGCCAGAGCACTCTACCGAGGGCCACAAAGTGAGACTCTGTCTTTAAAAAAAAAAATAGGATATTCTAGGTGTTTAAAGAGGTTGCCAGTGTATGACAAAAGTAGAATTGGTAAACTGATATATTTTGTACATTTTTGTTATAAAACTCTAGGAAAGATTGTCTTCTGAAAATTTGAACTTTATAGGCCACTGGGTTGGTGGAAGAGAGAAGGATTCTAGGCCAGAATGTTCATATTTCAAAGACACTTTCAAATTATACCTATTATTACATAGGTTTAGTTTAAGATTGCTGTATATATAGTGGACAAATTAAATCCTCACCTGAAACAAAAAATAAAATAAAATAAAACTTTGCCAGAGAAAGCCTTATACAACTATCAGAAACCCAAACCTAAAATAAATAAAAATAAAAAATAACAATACAACAATAAAAATTACAAATAAAAAAACCAATATAGTATAATAAACATTTATATCATGTTTACATTCTTTTAGATATTATAAGTAATCTAGAGGTGATTTAAAGTAGACTGAACAATGTGTATAGATTACATGCAAATATTGTACCATTTTATATAAGAGACTTGAGCCTCTGGGGATCTGGTAGGTCCTGGAACCAGTTGAAGATACGGAGGAATGAATGTGGTTTAAATTTAGGAAACCTGGTGTAGATGGAGAACTTACAAACATTCTCATTCCCTGAACAGATCTCAGATGAATACCCTGTGCTGGGCACTGTGTGAAACAAACATTTTATTGTGAGGACACAGACATGAATAGAAAATGGGCCTTGAGATAAGAAGCTCAAAGAATATCCACAAGGTCATCCAAGGAAATAAAAAAAAAGAAGAAGAAGGTGATAGAACCTCTACAGATTTTTCTAGATGTGTCCCTTACACATATCCTACGATCTAGCTACGTTGGGTTATTCTCTGTTCTCCAAATGTGTCCTACATTTCCCAGTGTCTATACCCCCTTTATACGTATGTAGAAACATAATCCGCAAATGTTTGTTAACAACTAGTATGTGCCAGGAACTGCTCCAGACACAAGGGGCTACAGTAGTAAACACACCTGACAGTCCCTGCCCGCATGAAATCTATATTCTAGTGAAGGGAGACAGACAAAAAAAAATAAATAAGCAAAAAATATATCAGATGGTCATAGTTGTTGCAGAAAAAAGAAAGGAAGAACACTGAGGGGCATGAGTGTAATTTTAAATGGAACGGTCAGGGAAGACATTGAAAATACATCATTTGAGCAAATAGTGATTTGAAGGCGGTGAGGTTGGCTTGTTAGTCCCCCATCTGTGGGAGTGAGCACGCCTTCCTTTTCTCCCAGGCAAAAGGGCCAGTCTCAGACAATAGCTCATCAGAAAGCTTTTGCCCATAGTCACAAATAGATGTGTTCTTTCTCTTTTTTTGAACTCTGGAAGAACTTTGTTATTATCTTGCACAATCTGTTCTCAGATTCTGGTGTCCTTTCTGAAACACATGTTCTCATTCACTTCAGAGTTTTGAAAAGCAAACCAATTTGATTAGGATAACTTAATGTTAATATATTATACCTTTGTTTACCATAACCACACACAACCTCCATCACCAGCCAATGAATTTTGAAATTGAGGTTTGACGTTTTCTTTTCTTTTTCTTTTCTTTTTTTGCAGTTTTTGGCCAGGGCTGGGTTTGAACCCGCCACCTCTGGCATATGGGGCCGGAGCCCCACTCCTGTGAGCCACAGGACACAATTTCATCCTTTCTAATCAAACTGCTGTTTCCATCCCCCCTTCCCTATAGAAATTCTGCCTTTCATGCCTCATATACAAAGGAGACTTTTTTTTCAGATGTAAGTTTCTGGGTTTTTTTTTTTTACCAGAAGGACAAAATTGCTCGTGACACCCCTAGGTTTAACTGAGTCAAGTGAATGGGATGGTGTGGAGACAGAGAGGGGAGAGAGAGAGAGAGAAACAAAAACAGACAAGCATGTCAGAGAGTTTTGAGGCCAAAGCAAAGCAAAACCAATTACAGAATCACAGTTTCGGTCTGATCTGGAGTTTGCAAAGAGAGAAGCTTTAGAGATGATAACCTAGCACTCACCAAGACAGTAGAAGGGAGACTCTGATTGGCCTGTGTAACTTTTTCAGCCTATCTCATCAATACGTACTCCCACAACCCAGGGTTATCATACAAGAAAACTTAGTAAATGCTGACTAGAGATCTGAGTGTTCCTAATAGTCTGAAAAGAATTCATAATTATTTATCTTGAACTTTTTAAAATAAAAATCCACAGACATGCCTTAAGAATGAATCAGTTTCATTCAGTATCCCTTTTAAACAGATAGATCATTTCTTCCTTTTAGTAACATTTTTCATTCCTCTTGGAAAATCATCATCCCGAAGGAAGTATAATTAAGCGTAGAACTCTGTAAAGAATAAATGTGTTGTGATTGAATAAGAAGTTAAATAAATTTCTAAATGCTTCACCTCAAAGAAATTGTTTTAAAAATGGTTAAGATTAAAAGAGTTTAGGACAAATTCTGTACCCATCTCTACTTGGAAGGCAAAGAGTACATGTATGTAATTGAAAGCTGAAAGCGACCCCCGGTACTTAATTCAGGAACATTTTTAGAATGCAACTCTTATAGTATATAGGAGGAGTATTCATAGAAACAATGATTTCGGGGACAAAAAGCATTTTCTTTGAAGATACACAAGTAATGAACAAAACCCAGATGAAACCTCAAAAATAGGAATATATATCCTTCCAGTATGGCCACTCAAAGATTAATTTTATGTCACAGTTTATTACTTGTAATGAGAAGACCATTGGTTTTTTTGGGGGGAGGGGGTATTTTCTTTTTAGGGAAAATATAGAAAGCACAGGATTATAAAACTCTACTTACATAACAACTTTCTATCAAGGGGTTCTGAATTCTTTATAAAATGTTAGCTCATTTAATTCTCACAGCTCCCAAGCAGGTTAGGAAATGACAAGTGATATTTATGATGGGCTTTGTCTTGGTTTCTGCCAGGGAGCATGAGTCACAGTTTCTCTGAAAGCAGAAACGGAGCTATAATTTCCTGACATCCGGTTGAGGCACTAACCTGACCTCATTCCAACTCTCCAAGTTCAGCGGTTGTGTTCCAATTTTGGTTTTATTTCTATTTCTCTACGATCTGGCAGCAAACTGTCATAAATCATGCTTTCATGTAGGACTTGATGAGAGGAAGGGCAGGAAGGAAGCCTGTCAGTAGGTTTTTAAAGGACATACACATTCAGGGGGTTTACTTCTCAGGACATCAACGTTTTCTTGCCAGTAAGTAACTCCTTTTAGTCTTGACGTATGGAGAACTCAAATGGACTTATAAAAATTGGACTTATTTATTTTTAATTGATAACAATGCATTGATGATATTCAAAATTCAGAATGTTCAAAGGATATACAACAAAAACAGCTCCCTTCTATCCCCTCCTCTGGTCACCTAGGTCCTCCCACAGAGGCAACCAGTATTACTAGCTGCTTCTTTCTTTTTTTTTGAGACAAAGTCTCACTATGTCGCCCTCGGTAGAGTGCCATAGTGTCACAGCTCACAGCAACCTCAAACTCTCGGGCTTAAGTGATTCTCTTGCCTCAGCCTCCCAAGTAGCTGGGACTACAGGTGCCCGCCATAATATCCAGCTATATTTTTTCGAACCCACCAGTCCTGGTGCATGTGGCCAGTGCCCTACTCACTGAGCTATGGGTGTCGCTCTGGTTATTATCTTCTTAAAGAAGTAGTCCACACAAATCCAAGCCGGTGTATATCTTGCATAAATGCGTACAAGGTCAATTCCCTTTGTGAACGCATCCTAGAGAAGGTGCTGTGGACCTCATTGCTGAATATCCCTACAGTCAGCTTCAAAGTTCTTTCCCCTTGGGACGCTGTGCACCATCCGGTGCCTAGCCCACCCTTCAAGCACTTTTAGAACCCTTTTTCTGGAATGGCCATCACAGCTGTTGTTGTCTGAGGTCTACCAATTAAGTTTGCAAACTCACCCTAAAAAAAGGGCTCTGAAGTGTGGACGAGGCAGTGGCGTCAAGTGCAGTTTTCCAAAAGGTGACTGTAGTGAAATTCAGCAATGAGTTATGTAGCACTTTCTCGAGGGTGAGTTTGCAAACTTAACTGACCTCCTGTATAAGGATCTATATAACACAATATGTAGATATACGAATTCTAGCATAAATACACAGGACTGCTATAACATAATATGTGCTACGTAAATACACAAATTATGCCTTACATATCCCCATATGTTTATGTATTTGTCGGCCTTTCTTGATAAATTATAGCCAACTATGCCCACAGTTTTACCACTTGCTTTCCTCACTTAAGATGTCGGTGACAATCCATAACAAAACTTAAAAAGCTCCCACTCTCTTTTTTATGGCTGCGTGGTCTTCCATCACATAGATATAACAGAATTTCTTTAACTGGTCTTTTATTAACAATATTAAGATTGTCTCCAGTCTATGCTATTACACAGTATTGTAACAAAGAAGCTAATGGAAAGTCACTTCACCTATGCACAAAAACAAATAGGATAAAGTCTCAGAAGTTGAATTTCTGAACCGAAGAGGATATGCACTTCGATTTGTAGATATGTTTCAAATCATTCTCCGTAAAGGTTTTGTCATTTCACATTCCCACCAGAACTGTTTGGGCATCCCCATTTCTCCGCACTCTTGCCAACCTATTGTATAATTAATTTAACTAAGAGACAATATAGAACAAATAGTTAAGTTTTCTAATTATTGAAAAAGGTATTCAATGTATCAAATGATTGCTTCTGTTTTTACAGATCCACAAATTTAAAATAACTTGTATTTATCTTTAAATTTTTTTTAATTTAATCTTTATATAAAAGCACTTAAAAGTATGGGTCATTTCTCAGTAAGTATGACCATAGCTTTGCCAAAACAATTCCGTGTGGCAGATTTCTAAACCTCCGCCAGCTGACAAGTTGTTCTTTTTTGTTTTTTGTTTTTTTTTGTAATTTTTTTGGCGGAGGGCTGGGTTTGAACCCATCACCTCAGGCATATGGGGCCGGCGCCCTTACTCCTTAAGCCACAGGTGCCACCTCTGACAAGTTGTTTTAAGAAACAGCTGATACTAAATGTTTCCAGGGCTGTCAGAGACTCAGAAATGTATTGGAGCTTCTTCGACTCTTGATTTGGTCACTGTCAGGAAAATGTGGAAATAATGTGTCTGGTGATAAGCAGAACATATTTTATATAGTGTATCTAAAAGTATCCATATCAGGGTATAAGCATTTCAGAAATATATGTGGTTTGCTGTTTGTGATATTACGAGTTGAGCTGGAGAATTCTGTTGGGTGCAAAATTAGTTTTTATGAGATGGTTAAACATATGTTGCATGTGCCAGCACAGCTAGTCTACTACACATTATTTACAGAGCTTTTGTAAAGGTATAATTGAGACATCTGATATTCCAAATGAGGACTTTTACTCAAGTGTAAATTATGGCACAGATGTCTTATAGTAGTTCTCTCCATTTTCAACAACTATGGGAAATGTTCAAGATTTTATTATAAACATGAACATGTACATATGCCCTGAGCTTTACTGTTCTCCATAGAGAGTATAGTATTATGTTAAAGTTTTAAATACTAGACCTTACTTAGTTATATAAAAATATTTTATTAATGCTGTAATCTCAGCTTCTGCATTTTATTCATAGCCTATTCTTGAGAATCTTTGTTCTTATAAAATGAGATTCTCTGAGAAAACTTTTTTTGGGGGGTTACATTAAACTGGAATGATTAATATATGTTTACCTTGGTATTAGTAGACATTCATAGGGCATAAAAACTATCTATTAGTTTTTAATAAGCCATTATAACACCAGAAACTATTTGACACCATTTGAATTGGCTTCTAAGAGAAGATTATTCTTTTTTAAATACTTTAATTGACAAAAATGATATATATTTATTATAAACAACATGATGTTTTGAAATACGTATACATTAATACTTCAATCAATCCAATTACATCACATGGTTATTTTTATAGTGAGAACATTTAACATCTACTCTCTTAGTAATTTTTAAGAACATAATCCATTGTCATTAACTGTAGTCACTATTTTGCACAGTAATCTCATTTCTCCTGTCTATCTAAAATTTTGTGTCCTTTGACCAACATCTCCTCTACCCCCCACCCCCATCCTCCATCACTCTACTCTCTGCTTTATGAATTCAACTTTTTAGATTACATGCAAAAGCAAGATCACGAACTATGTGTCTTTATGTGCCTGGCTTACTTCACTTAACATTCTCCAGGAAAATGGTTCTTTGTTGCTTTTAAGAAAAATGTCCTGAGCTAGAGCGAGACCTCTTTTCTAAAGCTAGCCAGGCATTGTGGCAGGTACCTGTAGGCCCAGCTTCTTGGGAGGCTGAGCCAAGAGGATCACCTTAGCCCAAGAGTTTGAGGTTGCTGTGAACTTTGAAGCCACAGCACTCTACCCAGGGCAGGTGAGACTCTTATCTCAAAAAAAAAAGTCTTAAAAATCTGCCTTACAGGGCAGCACCTATGGCTCAAAGGAGTAGGGCCCTATATACTGAGGTGGTGGGTTCAAACCCAGCCCCAGCCAAAAACTGCAAAAAAAAAAAAAAAAAGTCTGCCTTATAATATTACTATTTCAAGTCAGTTAAACAGGGCATGATAACTATTGCTATGAAAGTGTGGTTTCTAAAGGAATATATAGTTCCTGCCATCTTTCTAAAGTCAGTCAGTTTGTTAAATCTAAGATTAAGAAATATTTTATTTTTGACATATGATTTCATTTAATAATGACTATAGATTATAATTTTCCTCTAGCTGAATTTTGCAGAGGCACTTCCCTCTCACCCAGCATTTCTCAACTATGAGAACCTCCAAGTATCAGTGGTGTTCTCTGACTGCAATTTGTTCCATATGGTGTCTACAAGCATTGCTAGATGGTTTCAAACAAAATAATAAAATAAATGTTTAAACATTCTCCCCTTCAAATGGGACAGGTTGAGAGCTTTCAAGTCCTTCCCAAATCAGCATCGACTGACATTTGTTTTAATAGGTTTTATTTCAGGTATGGTGAGACCAACAGATCAGGAGACAGTGCATTGGAAAGATAGTTTATTATATTCACAGATCTCAGAGAGGGATGGTGGTAGGGAAGTCGCATAGGGAATCCCAGGATTAGTCACAAGGCAGAGGAAGAAATAGTGAGGCAGCAGTAGGGGAGAGGCAAGTACCTTGATGACAGTTTCTGCAGGAAGCAACTGGCCAGGCAGGATAAACAGCTTGTTTGAATAACTTTAGAGTTAGTGGAGGGGCATAGGGGCTGTCCTGATCTTCTGATATTTGGCCTTGGGGTGGTTAAGGCAGGCATAGTGTGGTCTAAACTGTGAGTGTCCGATGAGGGAGTAGTCAGGTAAAGACTCTGGACTGGCTGGCTTGTATTTGAAAAGCAACTCCAGGGAGGATGGGTGGGCAACCAGGGAGGCCGGAGGTCAAGGCAAGTGACTCAGGCTTGTTATCTGGCTGTCCAGAACAAGGTATGTCCAGCACCAGTGTGTGCAGGGCAGAAGTTCTGGGGATTACGGAAACTTGGTAAAGGCACCAAGTTTATGGAAACAAGGTGAATGCAATGACGCAGTTACTTTCAGCTGAGCACCACTAGTACTTTGCTATGGCTGTTTGAGCCCTGTGGTATTTACCAACTACTCTTAGTGTTTTTACATATCTATGTATATATACTTGTATACATAATATAAAAATTTACATGTTGACATGTAATGAATGTTTATTCAAAGCCAGGAAGCTTAAGGTATGCCAATGTTAAAACATCATGTTATTGGTATTGTAATTCAGCAAATTCTGATCAAGGTATTTTTCACCAAATCCATAAATTACAAAAACTTAATTGTTCAATAATATATAATGCTATAGGATGGATATAGTACTGCAAGAAATAAAAACTTTTTAAGGGAATTATTGTGGTAATATTTTTCTATTTTTTTTCCTTTATTGATAATATTGTTTTACCCACACACATGATGGGCTGGTAAATAGCAGTGTGAAGCCTCTCTTAGCTCATCATCTATAGAAAAATGTATTTCTTCAGAAATAAAAATTATTTTTTATTTTTATTTATTATTTATTTATATTGTTTGTTTGCTTTTGAGACAGAGTGTCACTCTGTAGCCTGGGTAGAGTACCATGGAGTCACAGCTCACAGCAACCTCCAACTCTTAGGCCCAAGCAATCCTCTTGCCTCATCCTCCCAAGTAGCTGGGACTACAGGCACCAGCTACAAAGCAGTGCCCAGCCAGTGTTTTTATTTTTAGTGGAGATGGGGTCTTGCTCTTTCTCAGGCTGGTCTTAAACTCCTAAGTTCAAGCAATCCACCTGGCTTGGCCTGCCACAGTGCTAGGATTACACATGGCCTCAAAATTATTTTTTAACAAGAAAACTGGTTGATTATTTAAGTGCAAAATTCAAGAATCACAAGCATCAAGATGAGTGAGTTATTTTTGCCTATTTTTGATGCTATAATGGGAAGACAAATTTTTATCTATATTTTAATATGTTTTGTTTCCCAAATCAAGCTGAATGCAATATGTTATTTTACTTTTATTTATTTATTTTGAGATAGAGTCTCACTATGTCACCCATGGCATCACAGTCACAGCAACCTCAAACTCTTGGGCTTAAGCGATTCTCTTGCCTCAGCCTCCCAAGGAGCTGGAACTACAGGTGCCTGCCACAATGCCTGTCTATTTTTTTGTTGCATTTGTCATTGTTGTTTAGCTGGCCCAGGCAGGGTTTGAACCCACCAGCCTGGGCGTACGTGGCCAGTACCCAACCCACTGAGCTACGGGCACTGCCCAATATGTTATTTTAAAATGTGTGACAACAAATTACATTGCCCTTATATTAAGAAGCATTTATTTCCTATTTCTTAAATAGGAAAAGTCCAAGTTTTGTTCTTCCAACTCACTAAAGATTAAATTTAAAATTAATTTTATAATATGTAATATGATATATCTAATATATAATTTAATATTCTGATCTAGAACGGAATATTTCAACTGGAAAATACTACTTGAATAATACAGACCAGGTGATTTGAATCAACACTCTTATTTAAGCCAACTAAATCTGCATCAAAAATAAATATTTTTTTCAAAAAGCAAGCAAGGTGGTGGGAAATTACTGGTTGAAAGTCCAAGAGAAGATGAATATCCAGAGATATAAACCCAGTTTAAAGCTACTTTTTCTGCAAGCATTTGCTGACCTAAAAATGACAGCTATAATGTTAAATGGCAACTTTGTCAGCCTTGTAAGACTTGCCAAGGGTAGAGACTCCAGCAGAGGACCCTGTGCCTTGGGTTGGGATGCTAAAATATTACCCTCTAGGATTAAGTATCAACTAAAAATGGTAACCTTACTTTGAAATATATCAATAATCCAGAAAAATCTTACATTCTGAATGGATTAAGGTGGTCCCAAACTGCTAGTAGTCCCAGAAAGCAAACAAAAATCTTCTCTGAAAGTGTCACTATTGTAGCTCTCAAATTATTTCTACAAATAACTTTTAAAATATGATGCCCACACATAATCAAAGAGAGCCAAATACACAAGGCAATGAGAGAGCATGAATAGAAACCAGATCAAAGGAACCAACACAGATCTGCACGGCCCCAGTGCTGTTACCAGACACAGTACAGCATTTACGCTTACTAATTTCTTAGATAAAAATTCAAGCTTTAAAAATGGCAGCAAGAGACCAAAATGTATATAAAGTGATATTGCAAGATTGAAAACAAAAATAGAAAACATACAACCGAAAAATATAATAAGTGAAATTAAAAACTCAGTGATAGGTTTAACAGTAGCTTAGACACAGCTGAAGAGAGAAACAGTAAAATGATGGACAACAGTAAAAGAAAAAAAAAGACAAAGACAAAAAGATGAAATGCATGATAAGAGATACAGAGGATACAGTGAAAAGATTTAACATAACTGGAGTTTCAGAAGAGAAGGGAGAAAGCAACTTTTTAAGAAGTAATGCATTGTCACACACTACACTCCAAGATGTTTATTAATTACACAGTTAAAAATAGTAAATTTTCACTGGAGAAGTCAGATGCCACATTAACCAAATGTTCAAGGTCAACATCACTAACATGGCCTAAGTCAACATCACATACCCATGAAATGATGTACCGAGAAAGACACATCACTTTTGTAATATTTCTGCCAAAAATGCTTAATCAGCATCTAATCCTGAAGAGAATATCAGACAGTCCCAGGTTCTTCATAATATTTGGCCAATATTCTTCCACAGTGTCAAAGTCATGTAAGACAAAGACTAAGGCATTGTTGTTCCAAATTAAGAGACTGAGGAGAAATGTCAACTAAGTGAAACTGTGATTCTGAATTAGATCCTGGGTCACAAAGAGGACATTAACACGATAATTTGCAAGATCCAGATAAGGCTTATAGATTAGAGAATAGTATTGAATCACTTTTATTCTGATCTTTATAATTGTACTATGGTTATGTAAGAGAATATCCTTGATATTCGGAAATGCAACCCAAAGTATTAGTGGGTAATTGGGTGTCATGTCTGCAACTCAAAATTCTAAAGTAGGGTTTAAAAAACTAAAAAAAATTCTTACCCAAATATAGTGAAACTGCAGCAAACCCAAACCAAAAAAAGCAATATTTAAAGCAGGAAGCAAACAATGGTAATGGAATGAGGAATATAATCTACTTTCATTCAGTGAAGGAAACAGATGGATAGCTAATTTCTCAGCAAAAGCAATGGAAACCAGAAGTCAGTGGAATGATAGTTTCAATTGCAAAATAATAATATACAACAACTAGAACTTTACATGCCGACCTTTAAGCACAGATGATCTTTCAGCAATGAGGTGAAATAGAGGATCAGACAAAACTGGCAGAGTTCATCAGCAGCAGATACACACGACAGGAAATGTTGAAGGTGTCCCTCAGGAAAAGCCAGAACTTCCAAGCCAATGACAAGAAAAAAAATACGTAAACACAACAACAACAACAAAAAGTCCTTCCAAGTCATAATGTCGAGAAAAAGCAGCAAAGAATAGGTCATACAATTAGAAAGCCCTCATTAGACAGTCAAAACTATACAGAAAAGCAAGTGATTGCTATAAAAATCAGGAGAACGCTCTTCAGGGAAGACAAAAGAGGGTCTACCTGGGAAGGAAAACTAGGAGAAACCTTCTAAAGAGGGTTTGTGACCTAGGTGGTTACATGGATTTTCACTTTGTGACACTACTTCAATATTTATACTTGTTTTGATTTTTTTTAATACTAAAAATGTTTATAAAACTTGGCAACTCTGTATCAGCATCTTCTTGTTACATACCATATAAAAATGATGAAATGGCTCCTCAGACTCCTGATGGTCCCAAACCTGGGCTCAAGTCATAGTCCCACCTCTGCCTCAAGGTTAAGTAGATTTGAAAGTCAAAAAAGGTTTAGAAATAATCTTACTCATCCCCCCCCTTCCAGGCAGCTGCTTTCAGAGGTCCATAAGATTTGATTTCCTATAAACTATAGGCCACATCCTTTGCTTTGATATTAAATGTCTGTCCATATTCCCCTATCCTCCATGCTGTAGCTTACAAGCTTTTGAAGCTCTTTCCAGAAGTTATATTGTTCATTAGTAAATGTATTAGCTCATTCCCACAAAGTCCTTTTGAAGGGAGGGTGCTGTGTTGTCTACAACTATTTGCTGAGGTTGTTTTGACCAAATTCTTTTTAAAAAATAAACAACTTACAGAAATTTTGAAATAGACTAAGAAATATTTGAAACATAAAATGGCCACATGGCTAGCTACCATACTGAAGATTCTCTGTGCAAGTCACTATAACTAAAGCATCCCAGCATGGATCTTTAGTGCAACCCTGGCTTCTAGTCTCCATCACTCATGACCTTGATAAATAAAATCATGCTTCGGGACTGACCCAAAGTGAAAACTCAAAATGTAAGAATTATATGACATTCTGATGCAGCAAAGGGCTCTGATATTTGTTTGAAGATAATCTATTTCAAGGCATTTTGAGTTGCCCACTCATTCGGTATTTCTCTTCCTTAAAATAGCTGTTTTTAAAGTATTTTTTAAGTAAGCCATGAGGGGGCTATAGAATTCATGGCGTGATTTTAGTGTAGTGAGGACCAATTACATCTATTTTAACCTTAAGCAAACTTTCCCTCTCGAGACAAATTTCCTTCTCCTAGCTTATGTTTACTTCTTTCCCTCTCTATTTCAGGTATCTTTCCTTACTTTAGTTTGTTTTCTTTGTTTGTTTGTTTTTTGTTTTTTGTTTTTTGTTTTTTTTTTGGTTTTTTGAGATAGAGTCTCACTCGGTCAGCCTCAGTAGAGTGCTGTGCTGTCACAGCTCACAGCAACCTCCAACACTTAGGCTTAAGCAGTTCTCTTGCCTCAGCCTCCTGAGTAGCTGGCACTACAGCCTCCCAAGTAGCTGGCACTACAGGTGTCTGCCACAACATCTGGCTATTTTTTGTTACAGTTGCCACTGCTATTTTAGCTGGCTGGAGCTGGGTTCAAGCCCGCCACCTGTGGTATATGGGGCTGGCACCCTACCCACTGAGCCACAGGCTCTGCCTTCCTTACTTTAGTTTTAAGACATTAAAACTTCTGAAATAGGAGAACTGGATCCTAAATAATAGTCTGGAAGTATTTTAACAATTCTCTTCATGAGGTTACTGAAAGTCAAAACTAATGGTGATCAAGGGATCTGTTCTCATCTGATGGTTTTCTCTCAACTTCTGTCAATTGGAAGGACTAGAGCCAATACTCTTTTTCTTTTTCTTTTTTTTTTTTTCGAGACAGAGTCTCACTTTGTCGCCCTTGGTGGAGTGTCATGGAGTCATAGCTCACAGCAACCTCAAACTCTTGGGCTCAAGCCATTCTCTTGTTGTTAGAAGCGGGGTGTCTCACTCTTGCTCAGGCTGGTCTCGAACATGTGAGTTCAGGCGATCCACATGCCCCAGCCTCCCAGAGTATTGGGATTACAGGCGTGAGCCACCACGCCCACCTCTAACAATCTTCCCACCACTTGCTCTTGAGCATGTTGAGAAGTGCCCTGCCAGTGAGCTCTAACCTGCTGCTCAAAAGCTTGTATCTCTCATCTCCGAGGCAGGCTGGCGTGTGGGAGGGAGGAGGTCTCTGTCCTCATACTAAAGGAGATTTGTCTTTCCTTTCCTGCTTTCCTATCCTCAGTTGCTATTTGTTGTCTCTGGGTAAATGGAGCAGAGAGGACAATAAATAACCTTTTAAAAGAGACTCTTCCTCCTCTGTCTCAGATACCTTCCAGGCAAAACTTTCTGATGCAATGATCCTTTATTTAGGTTTTGAAATTCAAGCACAGCCTGACTTCTATTTTCCTCTAAATAAAAAAAGAGGGTCAGTAAACATTCTATAAAGGGTCAGAGAATAAATATTTTAGGTTTGAGGGCCATATGGTCTCTGTCTTAACCACACAATTCTGACGTTGCAGTCCAAAGCAGCCATACTCAACGTTTGAGTGAGTAGAGATGGTTCCCATAAAACTTTATTTATAGATGCTGAAATCTTATTTTACTTTTCTTTCCCAATTGTTTAAAAATGCGAAAACTGTTCTTAACTTGGGATCATATGAAAACAGCAGGCCAGATTCGGTAGGTCCATTTGCTGATCCCAATTTAAAGGGTGAGGTCTTTCTACCCCAGGATATTTAAAATTAAGAATTAATGAAGGTAATTTGATCCATACTATTTGTATTGAGGAGATTAAGTTTACATACAGGTTTTGTAATAATTGGAACAACATATGTGTTTGGTAGTTATTGTGCCTGCAATGTTTAAGAGAATTTGACTTGATAGGGATTCTGATGGGTTAGTTGGGGGATTCGAATTTAAAAGGTCTGATTATAGACTTATGGATTTTAAGTTGAAAGTTGGAAGGGAATTTATGCTTTAAACAACAATGGAATGCTTAGAAGAACTTGAGAGTTTCTATATTTATAAGTTTAATTTATGTTGTTTAAGTACATAGACAGACTTTCTTGTTTGGGTGGTAAGCTTGCCTGGTCAGGCATATGATGTAAAATTCATTGAATACATTTTTAAATGCAATATAGAATATTTAAGGGAATTTGATAAACTAAAGGCTGATTATTTAAGGATATTTATCCTATGTAACAAATTATTCAAGCATTAATCAAAGAGCAAGCGAAGATTAAAATTCTTCTTGCAGATGTAGATTTATAAATGGAATAATAAGCTTTGCATGCTGGACTTAAAGCAAATGATGTTTGTATTTACGTAACATGTTTTTCATTAAGTCAATGATGGTTTTGATTATTACTCAATTGGTGTTTCATAAAAATGCAAGTAACCGGGACCAATCCTGTCTATATAAAAGTTAATGACAGGAAAAGGAGCCCACATGCAGACACTGAGAAGGGCCAATCTGTCTTGGCAACCGAGGTGCTAGCCACGTGGCTGACAGTGAGGTGCAGATGATGGTCCACTGCTACTGTATCCCTACAAGGTGTACCCTTCATCCAAACCAGTGGCCAAGCCAAACCACCAACAGCCAATCAAAAATCGTGGGTTAGGAAGGCGATTATGTTGCCTGTGAGCAGTGTGGAGAGGAGATTCACATAATGGCTGTCAGATCTTCAGCATGATGCCTACGAAATAGCTCAGACACCGTGTTTGTTACTCAGAGTTTACGAAATATCTTCTTCATGGAAGTGTAGAACAGAAAAATAGCATCCACCTAAACCTGCCGCCAGCTTTATTCTAAATCTTTTCTCAGCATATTTTAGAACAGAGGTCAGCAAGCAATCACGAGGGCCCAAATCTGGCCTGCCACCTGTTTTTGTAACAGACTTCAAATTAAAAGAGATTTTTTTAAAAAATCAAAACGAGAATAACATTTTGTGACAGGCTCATATTATATGCAATTCAAATTTTTCAGCCTCTGTAAATATCTGAAATATTTCCTATTTCTATTTGGTCCTTTCCTTTTGGAAAGAAATTTTGCCAACACCTATTCTAAGGGACCAATTTTATCACCTCAAGTGAGTTGATGGTCCATGACTGTAGCATCATTCTTGTCCCAGATGACCTGAGATTACTTATCAGCCATAGGTTTGAGGTCAGGATACAGACCTTGGGTTGCAGACATCGGGGTGGTTCTGCCTGGCACACAGGTACCCCTCAAGCAGAGAATCAAAATGGCATTTTTTCCTCCTGGGATTAAGTTTCTGTCTTGTGGAATTATTTTCATCACTTGATTTAAACAGAGGGTTGCAGCTAATCTTTTGCTTTTCTTTTGCTCTCAAGAAATTTTTCCATTTCAACTGATGCAAAAGACAATTTAATACTATCTCTTTGGATCCTGGATAATTCTTTATACCTTTGTCTTCTTCAAAGAGGATTCAGGAGATGCTTCAATCAGCATATAGCAATAGCCCATCTTTCCTATTAGCAATCTCCAGATTTATGTGGCAGGCAAGTTTTAAGAGCCCAGATGAAAAGATGAATTCACTGAGAAGCTAATGAAGCTTCAGCTTTTGGATTCTCCCTGGATAGTGGAATTGGGGATATATTTAGCTTGGATTAAATGGGATTATTTTTATATGACTCAAAGTCCATTGGTCCACAGTTACACTATCTTACACTATCTCCTTTCACTCATTATGCCAATGAAGTGGCTTTGTGGCAGGGGCACAGAAAATTTTAGCAAAGTGATGCAAACGCATCCTATAGCACCCAATATCAGAAGCGATATTAAAGAAACAAGGTTTGAAATGTATGATGCCAGAAGCTACAGATAGAAGTTTCTTCCTATCATCATATATGTACACATATAATTAATTATAAGCAAAAGATCGATTTCTATTGCCATCCATTCAAAATATATGTTCTCTGCTGCAAGAAATATATACACACACACACACAGACACACACACACATATATATATTTTATTTTTTTAAAGACAGAGTCTCACTTTGTCACCCTAGGTAGAGTGCCATAGCATCATAGCTCACAGCAACCTCAAGCTCTTGGGCTTTGATTCTCTTGCCTCAGCCTCCCAAGTAGCTGGGACTACAGGCGTCCACCACAATGCCCAGCCATTTTTGTTGTTGTTGTTGTTGCAGTTGGCGCAACAACTGCACCAGCTCAGCAGGCCTAGGCCGGGTTTAAACCTGCCAGCCTCTATGTATGTGGCCAGTGCCCTAGCCACTGAGCCACGGGCACCAAGCCTGCAAGGAATATTTTTGATAGTGAAGCACAATTTTTGGTGAAAAATTGTGATACCACAATTATAAATGCACCATATTTTTGTGAAAATCATGTTAAATAAAATTTCAATGTTTTTAGAGCATAAGCCTATAGCCCTATATAAGCAATGAATATATCCATATGAGAGGTCATGTTTTATGCACCCCCAAAATGTATAGTATCAAACCTTAGTGTGTACCTAGCATATCTTGGCCTGATCAAATCAAATTTCAGTCAAAATGGGTTTTTTATTATATGTTGACAAATTAGAGTTGTATATATTTATGGGATACAAAGTGATATTATGATCTTTGAACACATATGGAATGATTAAATCAAGAGAGTTAACCTATCCAAACGTTTGACTTTTTTATGATGACATAATTTATAATTTGCTATCTTAAGTGATACCATGAATATGCAATATTCAATTACTGGCTATATCCACCATGCTGTACTATAGATCTCAAAAAATTTAAACTCATCCCTACTGTCCTGCTACTAACTGAACCTTTATATCCTTTGGTCATCTTGTCCTGATTCTCCTCACCCCCAGTCTCTGGTAACTACACCCTACTCTCTGCTCCAATGTGTTCAATCGTTTTAGATTCCAAATATAAGTGAAAACGTGATATTTGTCTTTTTGTGTTTGGTTTGTTTCACTTAGTATAATGTTCTCCAACCCCCTGACTGCTGTCACAAATGACAGAATTTCTTCCTTTTCTAAAGCATTAGAGTCTTCCATCAGGTATAGACACCACCTTTTCTTCACCCATTCACCTGCTGATGGACACCCAGGTTGAGTCCATGACTTGCCTGTTGGGGATAGTGCTGCCCTGAACATCAGTACAGACATCTCTTTGAAAAACTAATTTTTAAGTTTGTTGGGTCAATACCCAGAAGTGGTATTGCTGTATCATATGATAATTCTATTTCTAGTTTTTTGAGGAAACTCCATACATTTTTTCATAATGGCTGTACTAATTTACATTCCTCCCAAAAGTGTTCAAGAGTTTCCTTTTCTCTACATCCTCACCAACACTTGTGATATTTCATCTTTTTTATGATAGCCATTCTAACAAGGGGCATCACATTGTGGTTTTAATTTCCATTTCCTTAATGATTAGTGATGTTGTGCGTTTTGTCATGTACCTGTTGGCCATCCATATGTCTTCTTTTGAGAAATGTCTATTAAGGTCCTTTGCCCATTTGTAAGTCAGATTATTCGTTTTCTTTCTATAGGGTTGTTTGAGTTCCTCATGTATTTTGGATATAAATCCCTCATTAGATGTATGACTTGTGAATATTTTCCCTCCACTTTGTTTGTTTCTCTCTATTTTGTTTGTTCCTTCACTCTGTTCATTGTTGAAGCTTTTTATTTTGATGTAATCCCATTTGTTTATTTTTGGTTTGTTGTCTCACTTTGGGGGTCAACTTCAAAAAAATAATTGGCCAGAACAATGTCATGTAGCTTTTCCCCTTTTTTCTTCTACTGGTTTTATAATTTCAGGTTCTATGTTTAAATCTTTAATCCATTTTGAGTTAATTTTTGTGTATGATGTGAGATCACAAAGCAATGTCATATAGTTTTCCCCTATTTTCTTCTAGTGATATTATCATTTTAGGTTCTGTATTTAAATTGTTAATCCATTTTAAGTTGATTTGTGTGTATGGTGTGAGATAACAGTCAAATGTCATTCTTTTATACCTGGATATCCAGTTCTGCTAACACCATTTATTGAAGAGACTGTCCTTTTCTTACTGTTCGGGATCTTAGAGGAAAAGTTTCCAGTTTTACATCACAGAGTATGATGTTAGCTGTGGGTTTATATTGTGTTGAAGCACATCCCTTTCATACCTAATTTGTTGAATATTTTTATCATGAAAGATATTGAATCTTGTCAAATGCATTTTGTAGCATCTGATAAAATGATCATAGGATCTTTGTTTCCATTGGTTATGTTAATGTGGTATCTCACATTTATTGATTTGTGGGTGTTGAACCATCCTCACACCCCAGGTATAAATCCCACTTGATCATGCTGAATGATCCTTTTAATCCATTGTTGAGTTTGCCAGTATTCTGTTGAAGATTTCTGTATCTGTGTTGATCAAGGGTTTTGGTCTATGGTTTTCTTTCCTTGTGATGTCCTTGTCTGGCTGCCATGTCATGGTAACACTGGCCTTGCAAGAAGTTTAGAAGTATTTCCACCTCTTTAATTATTTTTTGGAAAGTTTGTGGAGAAATATTAGTTTTAGTTTTTCTTTAAATTTTTGGTACAATTCAGGCATGAAGCCATCAGGTCTTAGGCTTTTCTTTAATGGGTATCTTAGTCTGTTTTGTGTTGGTATAAAAGTATATCTAAAACTGGGTAATTTGTAAAGAAAAGAGATTTATTTAGCTCATGGTTATATAGGCTGAGAAGTTCAAGGGTATGCCCAGGCTTCTGGAGAGGGCTTCTGTGCTGCATCACAACATGGTAGAGAAGATCAAAGGAAAAGCAGACACAGAACAGGGGAAAACCAAGGAGCATCGTGTCTTTATAACAACCCACTCTCATGGGAACTAATCCAGTTTCACAAGAGAACGCACTATCACAAGAACAAACAAGGTCATTCATAATGGATTTGTTCCCATAACCTAAACATCTCCCACTAGGCCCCACCTCCCAACACCACAGATTAGGGGTCAAATTACTTTTTTTTTTTTAGAGACAGAGTCTCACCTCATAGCCCTCAGCGTCACACAGCTCACAGCAACCTCCAACTCCTGGGCTTAGGCGATTCTCTTGTCTCAGCCTCCTGAGTACCTGGGACTACAGGCGCCCACCACAACGCCTGGCTAATTTTTTGCTGCAGTTTGGCCAGGGGTCGAGTTTGAACTCACCACCCTAGGTATATGGGTCCAGCGCCCTACTCACTGAGCCACAGGCGCTGCCCAGGGATCAAATTTCAACATTAATTTTCCTGGGGACAAACTAACCATATCCAAACCATAGCAATGGGAGATAAGTTATTGCTGATTCAATTTCCTCACTCCATGGGTGGACTGTTCACATTTTCTGTTTCTTCAAGATTCAGTCTTAGTTCAGTGTATGTGTCTAGGAATTTATCCATTTCCTGTAGATATTTAAATTTTGGCACATAATTGCTAGTAATTTTTTCTTATGATTCTATGTATTTCTGTATTGTCATTGTAATGTCTCCACTTTCACTTCTGATTTTATTTATTTGAATCTTTGCTTTTTTTTTTTTATGGTTAGCTAAAGATTTGTTAATTTTGTTTATCTTTTCAAAAGCCAACTTTTAATTTAATTAATCATTCCTATTGTTTTCCTTG
>NW_003852508.1:3686753-3687998 GCF_000181295.1 Otolemur garnettii | reverse complement strand
TTTTTTTTATGGTTAGCTAAAGATTTGTTAATTTTGTTTATCTTTTCAAAAGCCAACTTTTAATTTAATTAATCATTCCTATTGTTTTCCTTGTGTCCAGTTTAATTGTATATTTTCTGATCTTTATTATTCCTTTCCTTCTGCTAGCATTGGGCTTAGTTTGTTGCTCTTTTATCATTTCCTTGATGTGTAATGTGAGGTTATTTACTTGCATTCTTTTCTGATGTAAGCATTTATTGCTGTAAGTTCTCCTCCTATAACTGCTTTTACTGCATCCTGCAAGTTTTGATATGTTGTGCTTCCACTTTCATTTGTCTCAGGATAATTTTAATTTCTGTTAATTATCATTTACCTTACATTGTTCAGTAGCTTGTTATTTAATTTTCATGCATTTGTGATTTTTTTGAAATTCCTCCTGTTATTAATTTCTAGTTCCATACCATTATGGTTGAAAAAGAAAATTAATATTAATTCAATATTCTTGAATTTGCTAAGACTTGTCCTGTGGCCTAAGATATGATCTAGCCAGGGGGATGTTCCATGTGCTCTTGAAAAGAATGTACAGTCTGTTATCATTGTTGGGTGGAATGTTCTGTATATGTCTGTTAAGTCCCTTTGATCTTAAAGAGCTGCTCAAATCTAGTGTTTCCAAATTAATTTTCTCTGTCTGGCTGATCTGCCCAAAAGTGATATATTGAAGTTTCTTACTATTATTAGTTTTGCAGTCTCTCTCCTTTCAGATCTTTTAATATTTACTTTATACATTGAGGTGCTCCGCTATTAGGTTAAGGTGACCAGACGTCCCACTTTTGGTGGGATAGTCCCAATTTTTAACAATTTATCCCATGTCCTGCTGCATTTTTTTAAAGTCCCAATTTTTGGAAAGAATGCGCAACAAGCTAGAAAATGGCGGGACAACAGGAAGGGAATATATGGTTTTCAGCTGCTGAAAAGGTTAATGTAACTCCATTTGGGAAAGAAGAAGTTAATGTAACTTCATTTGGAAATGAAAAGGCTAATGTAAACTCCCTACTCCCCTCCTGGGCAAGGTCACCCAGGTGGACTGGCGCCCTACTCCTTTGAGCCACAGGCACCACCCTATACATAATTTTTTTTAATGTACTATATTTGTAAATTGTACTTATGTTGAAATTAAAAATATATATATTACCATACTATTTTTGCATTCTATGAAAATTTTTGTTGCTCCATATAGACCAAATTTTTAATTAAGTACACCCTCCA
>NW_003852508.1:3678065-3686515 GCF_000181295.1 Otolemur garnettii | reverse complement strand
TATGTCTGTTAAGTCCCTTTGATCTTAAAGAGCTGCTCAAATCTAGTGTTTCCAAATTAATTTTCTCTGTCTGGCTGATCTGCCCAAAAGTGATATATTGAAGTTTCTTACTATTATTAGTTTTGCAGTCTCTCTCCCTTCAGATCCTTTAATATTTACTTTATACATTGAGGTGCTCCGCTATTAGGTGCACATATATTTACAATTATTATTTCCACTTGATGAATTGACCCTTTTTGTCTTACTTTCTCTCTTTTTTTACAGTTTTTGTTTTTGTTTTGACACAGAGTCTAACTCTGTCACCCAAGCTAGAGTGCAGTGGTGTCATCATAGTTCACTGCAACCTCAAACTCCAGGGCTCAAACAATGAGAATCAGCCTGCCTGGTATCTGGTACTATCAGCATATTTCACTATGCCTGGCTAATTTTTCTATTTTTTGTACAGACAGGATCTTGCTATCTCCATGCTTGCCTCAAACTCCTGGCCTCTAGCAGTCCTCCTACCTCAGCCTCCCAAAGGGCTCACATTACAGGCATGAGCCACCATCCCCAGCTCTTTTTACAGTTTTTTACTTAAAATCTATTTTGTCTAATGTAAGTATTGCTGCTACTCTTACTCTCTTTAGGTTTCCTTGTGTGTGGCATGGAATATCTTTTTCCATCCCCTCACTGTTAGTCTATGTGTGTCCTTAAAAATAAAGTGAGTCTCTTGTATGTGACATTTATTTGGGTCTTGTTTATTTTATTCACTTATTTATTCTGTGCCTTTTGATTATAGAATTTAATCCAGGTACATTCAAGGTAATTATTACTAGGTAAGAACATATTAATACCGTTTTGTTACTTGTTCTCTGGTTGTGTTGTAAATACTTTGTTTCTTCATTATTCTCTTGCTACCTTTATGGCTTGATGGTTTTCTATGGTGATGTGTTTTAAATCTTTTCTAATTGTGTTTTGTGCATCTCTGTTAGACTTTTTTGCTTTTTGGCTACCATGAGGCTACACAGAATATCTTATAACAGTCTATTTCAAGTTCTTTTATTGCATGTAATAATTCTACACTTTTATTCCCACACACATATTTTATGTTTTTGATGTTTCAATTTGCATCACATATGTATATATGTGTATATATATACATATATATATATCTTTGATCATTTATTTTATGTACAGTTGTTGTTTATAATTTGGTTCTTTAACCCTAATGCTAATAATCCTAATTATTACTTGTACCATTAGGTTTTTGTACTTTCATAATTTTTACGTTACTAATTAGCAACCTTTTGTTTCCATTTAAATAACTCTCATTAGCAATCCCTATAAGGCAGGTACTATACTGTAGTGATGAGCTCTCTTAGCTTTTGTTTGGTGAATTTTTATTTCTTCCTCATTTCTGGAATAAAACTTTGCTAGATAAAGTAACTTTTTCATCCAATAAGATGCCATAACCTTATTCATAATGGAAACAATACTAATTGCAAACTAAGCTTTAGATACTCTTTTGAAACACCAACAAAGTCCTCATTTTCAGATGGTTATGTTGTTAATTCCATAATAGCATTTACGATATCACTGCTATTCCTCTGGGGTTAGACTACATTTGCTCTGGATATGTTTGCTTTTGATACGACCAACTCTATGTCCTTAATTTTCATACTTGTTTTATCAGCCTCTATGGTTGGAGTCTACATGTTTTCTTGAATGTTTGAGACAGTTTCACCTTGAACTTTGAATTTCTCAGAATCTGCTAGCTGTGCTGACTGAGATAAATCCACAATCTTCTGCAAAAACTGTCTGAGTATCTGAAGTTGAGCTCTTGTAGATATATGGTTTGTGATGACAGAGAGGATATTCTTAGATTTCTGGATAGTGATTCTATCTAGACTGTCACCTCCATAATCTGCCAAAGACCCAGTTGGACATATCATTTAGCACCTTCTTTTCACAGTGACTGGTTTGCTTGACTTATTGATTCTTCATCAATTTCACCTGCTGCTGATCTTGTTGTGTGGCTACCTGTATGGAATCCTGTTCCCTAAGCTCTAGGACTGATTCAGCACTGTCAGATTCTATCCCAGGCCCTACCTCAGCCTGGGGCTGTGGCTACTCCAGGAGCAGGGATGGCTCTTGTGGCTTCACTGGGCATTTTGCACAGGTAACATGATAGCCAGGTGGCAGCAGAAAGAAATGAATAGCATATTCTTGGTTAGCCGAGGATTTTTTTATTATAATTCAGTACTTTAAATATATAATCCCACCCTCTTCTGGACTGTAGGGGCTTCTCCTGAGAAGTTCAATGATAGTCATGTTGAAACTCCTTTACATGTGACGTATTTCTTATCTCTTGCTGTTCTCAGAACTTTTTCTTTGTGTTTGATTTTTGATGATTTGATTATTATATATCTTGGTGAACTCCTCTTTGGGTTTAATATAATAGGTGGCCTCTGTGTTTCCTGTACCTGGATGTTGGCTCCTTTCCTCAGATTAGGGAAGTTTCATCCATTACTTTAAACTCCTTCTGGCAAAAATAAATAAATCAATGAATGATAAAAATAAATAAATAAACTCCTGGCTCTTTTTCTCTTGCTTCTTCCTCTTTTATGCCTGCTATAAATGAATATGTTAGGTCTCTGGCTGGTATGCCATAATTCCCATTGACTTTCTTCATTCTTTTCTTTTTTTGCTTCTCTGGGCAATTTAAAATGTCCTGTTTTTGAGTTCACTGATTGTTTTTCAACCTGATTTGATTGAGCTGGCTTTTGAAGACTTCTTTTGTGTCTTTTTTTTTTTTTTTCAGGTCTTATATTCTTCATTGCTAGGATTCTTTTCTTTTTCATGTGTTGTTTTTTTCTGTTGCTTTGTCAAACTTCTTTGTTGTTTATGTATTATTTTCCAAATTTTATTTAATTTTTTAATCTACATATCCTTGAAGTTCATTTAACTTTTTTAAGTGAATTATTCTGAATTCTTTTTCTGTCATTTCATAGATCTGCCTTTCTTTAAGGTCCATTGCTGGAACTTCTTGAGTTTTTATTGGAGGAAGGTGTGGTGATTTCCTGAGTCTTTGCAATCCTTGTTTCCTTATTAGTATTTATATACTTGTGGAGATAGCTATTTTTTCTGGCTTTTACATGAGTTTCTTGGCAGGGCTAGCTCTTCACCAGGTAGTCTAGCCTATGGTTGTAGATGGACTCGCTGGTACTGACCTTGGGCAGACAGACCTTGCTTCAGGTTCTCCAGAAGGCTCTGCTGCTCCCTTTGCTCTGAATTCAGATGCAGCAGCTAGCTAGGTTCTTCTATCCAGCAAGATCCCTGGTTGAGCTCTGTTATTTTCCTGAGCTGTTGAATAGACACTGCAATTGTCTCTCATCTGGCCACAAGGTGTATCCCCTGGCCAGAAGATACTGTTTGGGTTTTGTTTTGTTTCTTTAGTTTAGCAGTTGTGCAGAATTACATGAGAGCTCCTGAGGTTAAGTGAACCAGGATGGATAGACCAACTATGTCAGTAGAAGTAGACAATTGAGATTTACTTTTCACCTTGTGTGGGAGCACAGAGTAGACCTGAGGCTGGGCATGAAGTCTAACTTAGGGTGACCAGACGTCCCGCTTTTTAAAAATTTGTCCCATGTCTTGCAGCGTTTTAAAAAAAGTCCTGATTTTTGGAAAGAATGCACCAACGGGTGGGAGAACAGGAAGGGAATATTCGGTTTTCGGCTGCCATGTGGCTATTTCACCAGAATATGAGTTTTATATTATTTTTGTTAATTTTATAATGTTAAACTGTAATAATAACAAATAATTGTTGAGAAGTGATTATCGAGAACTGCTTATCAAAGTTTGCATTGTTGTCAGGCCCTGCTCTGCCCGGTCCCCTGCCCTGCCCCCGCCATGTTGTCCCGCTTTACAAATGTTAAAATCTGGTCACCCTAGTCTAACTGTCTAGGGATTCAAGCCTGGTAACACTTCCCACCTTTCCTGGGAGTGACCAGCACAGCTTTGCAGGAGAGTTATGCTGTTAGCTAGTACCTTTGATGGAGCATTACTGCTCCAGGTACACTGAGCTTTCACCAGAATCCATGTACTGGTGTCTGTGGGCTCTGCCTCCTCGCTTTGTTTCTTCGACCTGACTCCTGGTGGTCTAGCTGCACAGGTTCCCCCCGACACTCCCCCTTCCTTGTGAGGTGAGAACAGAGTGGGCTTCCTGGGAAGCATCTCAGAATGCTAGAGAAGCTGGCTGTCCACCTCCCAGGTTTTCTTTTCCCACTGTAGAAACCATGATCCCTGGGAATCCTCTCTGTAGGTGGGCTGATTTGGGGAGTGGGGAGCAACACAGTCAAATGAGACTTTCTCTTATGCTTTCAAAGCAGATTGTTATTCAGTTCTGTGAAACACACAGGCGATCCAGGCTTATTCTCTTATTTTGGGAATAAGGTGTTTTTGTCTGGGGATGGTTCTAGTAACTAGATACAGGGATATTTAAACTTTTTTTCTCTCTGCCACATTGGAAGAATAAAAGTTGTCTTGGGCCACACAGTAAATACACAAACACTAAGGAAAACTGGTTATCAAAAAAAAAAAAGTCTGTGCATATTTTTAGTGATAACCAAACTACAGATAACAAAAATAGTCCTCACAAAATCAGCATATGACCTGGGGGCTACAGGGAGGGCACTCCTGTCTCCAGTTGATTGTTTTGTGGGACATCCTATTCTGCCATCTTGCTGACATCCAGACAAAATGCTTTGTAAAACTGCCACAAACTCACTTAGATGTCCTGAAGAAGCCACCAAAACACCTAGTCAATGATACGTCAATGATTGCTGTGTCAGAGTAATTTGATTATACAATTATGTACCTGAGTACAAACTGGCAGCAACTATTAAATGCTTTTGATTACTTTTGTGCCTGTGTTAATTTTGTATTTTTTTAAAGAGGACATTCCAAAATTATATGAACTCCAGGGCTCATAAGACTTAGACATGCCCTAAGCAGGCCCACTCACCTATACCCCATATGAAAAAGGAGTTACACAGATTGTCCACTCTCTTTATCTTTTTGTCTAAATAATAAAGAATCATACTCATTTATGAAGAAAGAGATGAGTGAGTAGAGGCTCTATCATTACGGTGGTTCTCCTGTTCTCTACATGTCTTCTCCTTTTTCAGTCTGTCCAGATGCCAACTGATAAATTCTTTCCATTCTTCAAGTTTGAATTGCTAGTATAGGGTGTCTAACTCACCTTTTCATGCCAGGTCACAGTACAGGCTATTGAATAGCCTAGGAATTGCCACCCTACTACTCCAGACAATGGCCATTCTGTCTGTGTGCCTCCCTAGCATTCCTGGGAATCTCACTGATTATCTATAATTTATGAATATAAAGAGGATTCATGGGCAACATTTGGCACCCTGCTACAGTTAGATATCATGCAGTGGAGCCAATCTACACATCCTTATGTTTCTCCAGCACCTCCTACTATCTGAGCACAGGCATGGAGAAGGCAAATTGGAGTCCTGATCTAGGGTTGGGGTTTGGTGGTGAGGGTGAACAACATGCAATTAGACCATGAAACTATTACAAATGTTATCAACCACAATGTCCAGCTTGAGCAGGGAAAGAATGAATGCTAAGAGGAAACTAGAAGACTAGAGGAAGCAGAGGCATATAGGGAGTAGATAATTAAATGATATTTAAAATTAGAATGGTAAAAGCATGTCCAGGAGCATAATGGTCCAAGGATGAGAAACTGGAATTTCAGATTTCAGAGGTGACCCAAGGTGTTGTCCTTAAAGGGGAAGGCTGAAGTGGGATGAAGATTCACTCCATTGGATTTAGAGGATGAAAACTCATGGGTCAGGTCTGGACATTGGTGGCTGCTACAGTATTTCCTGCAGGGAAAGAGGTGCCTCATCTGAGTACATGAGAGAACGAGACTGCAAGGTCAGAACAGGACAGCAATGAATTAGGACAGGTGGTGTTACTTCCAAACAGCATTCTCTTTGGAGAAAGATGCTCTTCTGCAAGAAAACTAAACAGTAGAAGTACTGAAGCAACAGTAGGAAGAGAAGAGAATGCCAAACGAGGGAACACTGGGGGATAGGCCTTTATCTCCCCTGAGAGTTGAGTTATTCATCCAGAGGTGAGGACTTGCTTTTGCTTTGGCAGCGTTTTCAAGAACCATTTGGATGTCTGGCAAAGAAATGAAAATCATGAATCAGCTATAACCATTTAGGAGTGCAGTTCTCTCTGAAAATTTAATTTAGTCTTGGCAACAGCAAAGGAAGGGTTCACTTGTCATGGTGACCCTTGTTATGCAAGTGTTTGCAGGAGGGATTCTCCAAAGTGGCACTCAAGGAGCCTGGTATTCTCTGAAAACCCTGCAGGATAAAGAAGACATCTTGGAGATAGAGCTCATCTCCCTAAGAGTCAGGGTGCCTGAGAAAAGCCACATTTTCAGAGTAGACCCCAGGTAATTATACCAACTAATGATTTCTTCATTCTATTGTTTCTTGGAAAACACTAAACAACTTGGCAAGTGACCACCATTGACTAGGAAGTCCTAAAGGCCTTTCTCAAAGTAGTTTATCCTTTTAGAACCTCCCCCACCCCAAAAGGTATGTTTTTGCAGTGGTGACTGTGGCCGCACATCCATTAGCTGCCCTGTTTCCGTAATGGCTGCGCTGGTCACATGCCAGAAGCAGTGCAAGGTGCTTCCTTTGATCTATCGTGTGAGCAGGGAGAGAGGTCCTGAGCCTAACAGAGGTCTGACTAAAAGAACAGACTTCAAAGTGAGTGTCATTTTTAGAAATAATCACACTCTCCCAGATCTGTGTAGGGTTTTTAAATCACATGCCACGGCTGACAGAACGTTCCTCATCATTCTTGTTTTTCTATATCCCATTATCCTTCTCTTCTTCTCCCTTTGAAGTGTTTACACACAGCCTTAATCTCTACATCTGGGTTTTGAAGGGGATTCAGCAGTTGGTTACAACATACCTAACCACAGAGTAAGATCCTAAAAAACAAAACAAAAGCCAGAAAACAAAAACATAACCTATCATGGCGTGGTCTCGGTGCTTTCTCTCTAATTGCCTCCCACCTGCTCTCCATTACCCAATATATCTTCTGTGGGGTCGTGCTGATTCAGACATCCATCTCTAGCTGTAATTCGGATGGCGTAACTGATCCAACCACATGTTACGTGCTAAGTGATTTAGAAGACCACACTGTGCTTGTCAATTCATCTCTCAGTAAATGTGTTTTGACAAGTAACCCTTATCAAATTCCTTTCATAAGCATTATTGTTTACTGTTACAAAGACTGTGTTACTCTTTGTTGTTTGCAGCCAATTGTTCTGATTACTGTTTAATTGGGATGGGCATATTGTCACATTATGGATAATTTTACCTTAAAAAGCCACAGAGTTATATTGGAAATTATAATCCCTAATTAAATGCATTAACATACTTAATGTGTAAAATGAGCTGAATTAAGCCTTTTTAAATTAGAAAATTCATTTCATGCAGGAATAGCAGTTGGAAACATAGACATTTATCTCCTCTAATGGACAATGATGGGTACAATTTTACTGATACAGCGGCAAGAACATTCTGTGCCTTTGATCCAGCTCTCTGCTGCTCTTCCTATGACCTTGAGAACTCACTCGTGAAAGAGAAGAATTCAGTTTTGTAAAAGGATATATTCTTGAGACACGAGTAGGAGCCCTGAATTAAATAAGCTAACATCTTAGATGCAATCCTCGGTCTTCAAAACATCAAAAATAAAAAAAATACCAAGGAATAGCTTTAATCACCACTGCTCAGCTTGCTCCCAGAGGAAGAAATAAAAGCACAGGTTGCCAAAAAACAAAAACAAAACAAAAAAGCTTCGGGAGAGTGGCAGGTAGGGACCAGAGAGAAAATTCTGGGTTTGACCACTACAGACAAATGGGAGATGTCAAGCTTTACTCCTAGAGCCTGAGAACTAACGTCAGCTCCAAAGCATGGTGCTTTCTTATTCCCAGCTTGTCTATTTTATCTTGCCAACAAGACGGTAAAGTCTTCTGGGGTAGTTATATCATCTTCTGGGGTAGATGATATCATATATATCATTCTTGCAAAGCTAAGCACCTACTATGTGGTAGGTGTTCTTTTATACACTGGAAATACAGCCACAGACAGTTTAGGCAAAGCCCCTGCCCTAACTTCAGTTTGGTAAAATTTGAATGAATAAAAAGCACTATAAAATGTTCTTCTATTCTGAAAGCATTGGAGGGGTGACTGACCAATGAGCTGCCCATACCCCAAAATATGGAATAGCCTTCAGTCATGGATTGGACAGGTGGGAGATAATCATTCGGGTTATACCTCAGAGAATATGGTAGAAATCAGTAAAATTAATATCAAGGGCAGCCTTGAGGAACATGGATTAAGTGTGCATAGTTGCAG
>NW_003852508.1:3677235-3677742 GCF_000181295.1 Otolemur garnettii | reverse complement strand
ATGGTAGAAGTTACATAGGCATCCTCTATGGCTTCATTTTTAAGGGTGTAACCCTCCTAAAGGCCCGACCTCTTACTACCATCACCCTGGGGGTTGGGGGTTAGGATTTCACCATATGAATTTGGGGGGAGGCAGAGATACAAACCTTCGGTCCACTGCACCAGCCATGTGTAGAGCAGAGAACCCATGTAGAGCCGGGAGCCACCAGGGAAGCAGCATCTGTCTGAGAACAGCCACCGGGAAGTCTGAGCTCTCAGCCACCAACACTTGCCGTGCATTTGGGACAGACCTTCCCTTGGGGCTAGAAAGGGTGTGGCTCTTGACCAAAACCTAGAAAACCTATGGGGTTTCAAGTGCCTGAGTGGAACATGAAGGAGGGAGGAGACAGAGACATGGAGAAGAAAGAATAAAGGTAAACGAGAGGAAAAAAGACAAAATAAGCCAACAACTGTGTGTCTCTGCATTTGATCTGACTTAGGAGGTTAGAAGGGCCTAGGTGGGGAGAAT
>NW_003852508.1:3672131-3676868 GCF_000181295.1 Otolemur garnettii | reverse complement strand
GGATCATCTTAAACTCTAATTTTCTGCCTCCAACTTGTAGAATTTACCCTAACAAACTCATCTGCCCACGTCCTTCCATTCTGACGGCCATTGCTCTCCTCACATCTGGACAGTTGCTAGCAGTGTCCTAGCTGCTCAGCCTTCTTTTAGAGTCTCTCCGAACCAGTCCCTCCTTCATAGCACAGACAGATAACAGCCCCCAGCCGTCACTGAGATCATCAATGCATTTTCATCTTCATCACTGTGGCTGGCAGTGCTACGTGGCAGGAGCCGTGCTGTACCATTCATGCACATAATCTCATCCACACACACATACCTTTATTACCATTTAACAGATGGTGAAACTGAGACTCATATAGTCAAAGGTCACATAGGTGGTGAACACAAAATCCGATTTTCAGCCCTAATCTAACTCCAATGCTCATCTTAGGCACTTTTCCATTGTGCCTCCCATTTCCCTGTTTAAAAACTCAGTCTGTGAGGTGATGGAGAAGCACTCAGTATGTTTGAACATACTACTGTTTTAAAAAGAAGGCCTTCTTCTGCATATTTCCACCTGTATGTATGTATAAATTCTCCCCGAATTCCATTTCCTCCATGAAAACTTTTCTAATCACTAACTGTGCTTAATATCTCTGCACCCACCCAGACAGTGTAACACTTCGTTTTAAAGAACCACTATATAGAAGCAGGATGGTACAAGAGAGAGCATAGCTCCCTAATAACCTCTTTTATTTTAAAACAGCCTTACAGAAACCTTGGAAGTGTAATATTCAGAACTTTTTCTCTGAACCACTTGAAAGTAAGCTGCCCCATCCCACTGAATTCTTCAGAGTTTATTTCTTTCAAAGGAGTTCATTTTCCTAATAACCGCAAAAGGCTCTTCAGAGTCAGAAATTAACATTGGTACATTACTTAATCCTCAGACCCCACTCCACATTCACCAGTTCTCCCAAGAACGGCCACAGTGAAGGCATCCAGTACAGAATCACATGATTGGATTAAGTTGCCATATTTCTTTAGTTTCTCTCGTCTTTCCTTGACTTCCATGACCTTGATACTTCTGAAGATTCCATGCTAGCTATTTTGCCAGTTGGGGTTTGTCTGACATTTCCTCGTGACTAGAATCGGGTTATGCTTCTTTGGCAGGAACATCAGAGAATCACAGAATCATGCTACCTTCTCAGGGCATCCTGTCAAGTGTGCGAGAGTCAATGTGTCCCATCACTGAGAAGGCTCGGTGTGGTTACTTCCAAGGTGTCTGCCAAGGCCGGCTTCTCTATTTTTTCTTTAAGTACTTTATGAGGAGACACTTTGAAACTATATATTGTCCCATTCCCCATCTGTAGTCTCAGCAGTGCCTGCAGGAGTTCCTGGCGTCTAGTTTTTTATCTAAATTAATGGAGAGCTGTAAATCACCAAGATAAGAAATTTTGGAGTTTGTTCTACAAGCAATTTGTAGTGATGATAAATTTGAGGGTTATAGAGACATGGAAATTGTTGTAATAGAATGATTAATTGGAGGGCGCCATATGAGATGAATTAGGACAGGAATTAAAAGTGGAGATTTGGAAGTTGAATCTTTACATGGTTAACTAGACAGAATATTCCACATTTACCTGTTTATAATGTGATTTCAAATCATGAGGGTTTGGTGTGCCAAGCTCCATTCACTCTTCCAATGAAAGGGATTTGTTTTAAAATGTAGGTGGGTAAATGGTTTGGGTCGTGAATGGAGAAATAGAGAAAGGGGCTAATCAGGGGCAGCTTAAAGATGCTATGTCCCAGGTGGGGCAGAGGCTCTGAAAGGGAAGTGGGAAGCAGCCTAGTGACCCATCTCCCTTTTGTCTCAACCCCTAATGTCAGCTGGTTTCCCGTTTAGGATATTAATACCCACCTTAGAAAGTCAGGAACAGTTGAAAAGCAGTAAACCTCAACTTCCTCCCATTCAAGCCCCCTTCTCCCCCTTTCCAGCCTCTGCTAGAGGAGAATGAGAATGAGTGATTCCAGGGCTCCTCATTTTTGTGCCTCAACTCCCCGTGGCCCCTATTAACATGGTTTATTGCATTATACAAAGGCTTTCCCTATCATGGGGCCCATTGCTCTGTGCCCCCTTGGACATCAAAGGCCTCGCCAAGCACGGATAAGTCATTTCCAGCTTTGGAAAGCTTTGTATTTCTCCCTAGCACATATTGTACTAAAGGATAAGAAGTCTGTGAAATCCAATTTTATGAAAATGCCCCTTTGTCCCACTGAGGAAGACTATATATCAGATTAACCATGCTCAGTGTCATAAAGATGGTGTCTAGCAAAGCAGACAAAGGCTTTTTTTTTTTTTTAGAAAAGCAGTGTTCCTTTGGTAATTACAGTGTTCTCTCCATTTCATTACTCCATGGTTTACAACCACAGCCCTGCCAAAAGCAGATCTGGGAAACAGGATTTGTTTTTCTGTTCAACTCATCAACAATAGGAAAGCCCCAGTGTAGGATCCCATGTTTATGAAGCTACAAATGTCCCATTTTGCTGCCTTCTCTGAATGGCTTAGAGCAGGATGCCTGCAGGGTGCCGTGACATAGATGGAATTTATACTACGGTTTGTCAAGGCCATCAAAGGACAAACAGAATAGATTAAATAAGAAAGTTCTTTTATATCTGCACACATGCAAAACTCAAGTGGGCTTGGGATATTGATGATAGACAAAGTTGGGTCTCCTTTTCCTGAATATCTAAGTCCTCTACCTCACAAGGGAGAGAATGTAGGATATCATGGCCATGGGGCAGTGCAAGGGTTAGCAGGCAGGCTAGCGTTACTGTCCTGAGGCCAACATCACAGATACAACTTAGTCTATTCATTCACCTGTTTTCCTACGGTGTGTATGGTGGGGGGAGTAATAAATGCTTTCAGTGGTAATAGTATAAGACCTGGATAATACATTGGTTGGAAAATTATTCCCTGAACAATCTAGACAAAATGTCATATTGATTTCATCAGGTCACAGGTGCATAAATATTAAATGGTTTAGAAACCAATAACATTGACGGTAGTGCTATGGTAGAACAGGAACGTACCAACATATGGGGCAAAGAGAAATTTTAGCTGACTCTTATGAGATCCAGCACCCCAAAAGTCAGAATGTTATTAAACCGGTCCCTCAACACTCCTTCCATGGCACTGTGATAGTCAACCCTCCAACTCACCTGCGCCCCAGAAACATTTTGGAAAGGCAACGTGAGTCAACATTAGGATGGTAAAACTTCTCGGGCAGATATAATTGGACCGGGCTTTGTTAAAGGATGATTTCATCAGTTTCCCTGACTCTTGCACTTTGCCTTAAATTGCTGATTATTCAACAAGAGTGTACCTTTTCCCTCTTGTGTTAGCGTTCAGGGCTTATTTACAGGTACCTTCAGGCTTATGATAGAGCGAGGCCAGATGGGATGAACTGCCATAAGACTGCAGGATTTGTGTTGTGCGTTTGCCTGGATCAAACACATCAGCGAGCCGTTTGCAATAGCTCTTCTTCAGTCGGACAGCGTCTTACATCAAAACTGTGCTTAACCCTCCCGCTGCCAAGCTCCTTCCCGGATGAATTACTGTGGCACAGGAATGGTCCATGCAATGAAAATAGTCACCTGAGTATGATGGCTCACGCCTGTAATCCTGCACCTGGGAGACAGAGGAGCTCCTGGGAGCTCAGGAGTTCAAGACCAGTCTGAGCAAGAGCGAGACCCCTGTCTCAGCAAATAGAAAAACTAGCCAGGCGTTGTGGCAGGCACCTGTAGACCTAGCTACTCAGGAAGCTGAGGCAAGAGGATCTCTTGAGCCTCTTAAGTTTGAGGTTGCTGCCAGTTATAAGGCCATAGCACTCTACCCTAGGCAACAGAGTGAGACAAGAAAAAGAGAGAGAGAGAGAGAACGGAAGGGAAGGGAAGGGAAGGGAAGGGAAGGGGAGGGAAGGGAAGGGGAGAAGAGGGGAGAGGAGGGGAGGGAAGACGCCTACTCAGTGGTCCTGAGTAGGCTTGGAACAATGTAAGTCACATGTTTAGTTAATTTGAGTTTCTGGTTTCCCTTGTAGGATAAATGTAGTAATCAATTTGCATCAATTTGTATATTTCAGACAGTACTGAAAGCTAAATTCATCATTTGTTCGATAAATACTTAAAAGGGTAGGGCAGTAAACAAGATTGATAAGGTAGACGCCCCCACAGAGTTATACTCTGTTCTGATCTGGTCTGGTCACGGAGAAGAAAATCGTCAAATGAAAACGTAATCAAAGCAGTTATGATGTGGTAAATGCTGTGAAAGAGAACAGTAGGATTATAGAGAATGGAGTTCTTTGGGTGTTCAGAAAAGATCTCTCTATAAAAAAGTGATACAAGGGTAAGGGTACAAGGTAAGAAAGTAGCCATGCAAAGGTCTCAAGAGAGAACATTCTAGCCAAAATCATAGCAAGTGTGAGTGTCATATTTTCCTAGCTGGGCTCAGCTGTGTGGTGAACAGGAATAAAGCCAGTCTGGCTGGACTGGAATAAACAGAAAGCAGAGCAATAAGGCGTGAGAGCTGAGAGATGCAGCAGGCAGCCGTGTACAGGGCCTTGGCAACATGATGAAAACGTAGTGTTTTGTTCCAAGGGCAACGGAAAGCCATTAGAACTCTTGTTTTTAAGCAGAGGGCTGATGTGATCTAAACACTCTTGCTTCTAGGAATGGGCAGTTTCAGCCATAACACAAAACCAA
>NW_003852508.1:3634677-3671503 GCF_000181295.1 Otolemur garnettii | reverse complement strand
GGCTTTATCTCCTAAAGGGAAGAATTCTGTTATACGAAGCAAAGATAAAACGTAGCCCACAAAGAAACACAAAGTGAGTGGGAAGGCATAAGAAGCATAAATGGCATTTAGCAGGAATACAAGCTCTTTTTTATCATCTTCACTCCCTCCATCCTGGCAAGGTCTGGCGGGACCAGGGCAAGGAGAGAGGTGGCTTAGAGAAGCTCAGCTTCAGATCTAAGTGAAAAAGAGTCGTCTTCTCCTCCCTGATCCAAGAGCTAATCTCAAGGGCCAAGATCACAATGGTCCTATATAAAAAGCCTAAGCAGCAGATCATCAGTCTTGCCCTTTGTCTGGGTCTAAAGGAAGCAAGATGAGCTTGATGTTTATGAACAGTCCCTCTCTGTTCACCAGTCTGAGTCCAGTCCAGGACTCAGGAGCTGAGCTCTCACCTGTGGCAGAAGGCACCTTCTTTTCTGGAGTGTTCTCCTAGCAGGTGCACTTTTGTATGTGTCAGTCTAGTGGAACTGGAGCTGAGCTTCCCAGAATTCCCATCCACATCTGAGCGAGGCTTGGCCCCCAGAGAAACTGCCAAAGACTTGGAAGGCAAAGGTAAAGAAGCAGCCGGCCTCTCTGAGGCTGCATGGATGGGGACGGGCACCTGCTGCTTACAGGCACGGTCGCTGACCTCCCAGCCAACATGCCTGCTGAGTCTCCTCCTTCACCTTCAAGTTCCGGGCAGGTGTGCATGCAGTTCTGCAGCACATGATGTCAGCTCCTTCTGCACACAGCCATGTGGTGGCGGTGGGGCTGTGAGACAGGTGGCTCCAAGCCCTGCTGACCTGCAGTGGCTCTGGGCCTCCCACCACCAGACCAGAAGCAACAGCTTTCCTAGACTTGCTCCTAAGCTCTCATGAATCCATGATCTCCAGCTCCCATAATAAACCCTTTATTCTGTATCACCTGAACCTTAACTCATGTAATAAGCTAGGTAAGCCAAGCTGCGATGGTGCGCTACACCCAGACCTTAACAAAAGGTTTATTTCTTGCTCATGGCCCGTCGACAGCTCCTCTGCATGGTCTCCACTCTGGGACCCAGGCTGAAGGGGCAGCCTCTGTTTAAAACATTGCCAGTCATCATGGCAGAGGGCAGAAAGGCAGGGACCCACCCCTTGCTTCAGGGTCTCCCTGGCAGGGACTTAGACTTCTTCGGCAAAAGCAATTCCAATAGCAGTGATGAATTCAACAGGAAAATGGATGAGCATATGATATGGTGTGTGTGAGTGTGTGTTTTTTCTGACACCAAATACAAGTCACTTTTCCATCCCAATTCTGCAATTCTCTAACACCAGCTGTGTGCCCAACAAGTCAATCCTGACACACCCAGAGTGAGTACAGACCTTGAAAGTTAAGGGCTTGGTCTCATAAGATACCAGCTACAAATGGGGTGCCAGGGTCCACACCTTTGCCTAGCTGACTATAAATTCAGAGGGCTTCTTGATCCCCTCTTCAGATTCAATAATTTGCTTAAATACTCACAGAATTCGTGATAATGCTTGACTTAAAATTACCAGCTTATCATAATGAGTACAAGTCAAGAGAAGCTGCTAGAAGAGACATATAGAACAAGGTCTGGGGGAGGGAAGGTGCACAGAGCTTCCATGTCCACTCTGGGGCACCACCCTCCCAGCTCCTCCAGGCATTCACCAACTCCAAGCTTTATGAATACTGTCATTTAGGGGGTTTTATGAAGGTTAATTATGTAGGCTAGATTGATGGGAAAATTGGCCATAGGTGACTGAGCTCAGTATCTGGACCCTCTCCCTGTCTTGGAAGTTGGGGGACAGGATAGGAAATTTCTAACCTCTAATCATGTGGTTGGTCTTTCTGGTGACCAGTTCCAGTCCTAAAACTATCTAGGGTCCCCCATCCCCGGGAGTCATCTCATTAGCATACAAAAGACAAGAAATTCCAAGGGTTTAAAGACCTCCCTGTGATCCTGGAACTGGGGACAAAGACAAACTATTTATTGTGATGCTGATTTGGGGGTGTCAGCTTGCTGGGATTAGGGATACTCACTAGCTGGTAAAGCATTATTTTCCATGTGTGTTAGTAGGCACAGATCATCCCTCTTCTACTGAAAGCAAAACCAGATGGTTTTGCTGATGATGAGGATGACTGGACTGCCCCCAGGAGTGTCTGGGAGGGTTTCCAGAGGAGATGGCATGTGAGTCAGTGGGCTGAGTGGGGAAGATCTGACCTCAGTGTTCGCAGGTGACATATAATAGGCTGGGGCCCTCTACAAAAAAGCAGAGGAAGGAGGAATTCAGTATCTTTCTCTTTCTCTTTCTCTCTCCCTCCCTCCTGAAGCTGGGTCACCCTCTTTCTCCTACCCTTGGATGTCAGAACTCCAGGTTCTCCAGCCTTTGGCCTCTGGGACTCACCCCAGTGGCCCCCTAGGCTCTTAGGATTTGGGCTTGGACTGAGAATGACAGCATAGGCTTCCTTAGTTCTGGGGCTATTTGTCATAGGCTGAGCCATGCTACAGGCTTTCCTAGTTCTCCAGCTTGCTGACAGCCTAAGATGGGCCTACGTGGGACCTTTTGGCCTCCGTAACCAAGGAAGCCAATTCCCCCTGATAAGGCTCTTTTCCTATATCTCTCTGTATGTCCTATCCCTCCTCATTCTCTGGAAAACTCCTACTGAAACATTTATTTTTTATTACACCATGTGTCACAATAATAGACAAGCAGACAGACAGACACACACACACACACATCCTTCAAGAATCTAACAGAGTTTGTTGCAAGTGAAGGATGTGGATTTGAATATCACCTTTGTCTCTCTGTCACAAACAGCTAACTTTATTGTTTATTCAGCAATATTTGGGGGACCTGAATCTGGTATAAGCCCTATCTTTAGAGTGAAGACCAAATTATTCATATCATTTAGTCCTGTTATTTTTGTAGTGGTTCTTGTTTAAGACTAAAATTCTACATTTTATTTCAGCAACAAAATGATAAAATATTTATTGAAGAAATGCATGAGTTAAAATATTGGGTAACTTCTAAATCTTAGGACTCAAAATAGACAAATCTTGGGACTTTAAAGTCTCAAAAACAAGTGGCTATGAGGGATTGATTATTATAAGAGCTTGACAAATAAATTAAAGGACTATTACAGTTTATTTTCTGTATGCTCATAAAACTACCTATAGTTTTTAGCTATGGTATAATCAATACCCCTTGTATACTGATATTACTAGTAGATTTCTCCTTATATTTCAAACAAACAGAAATTAATTTGAGGACTAATTAGATCATTACTCTTTACCCATAACATTATTTGATTTCTCTGTTTTTCTCCTATGAGGCTATAAACTTATTGAAAGGATTGACTATATCATGTTCATTTCTGTATCCCCAGCAGTTATCACAATGCCTGGCACAGAATAGATACCAAAAAGGTTTATTATATTGTGACATTTTATCAATTATAAGATGCACACATTTTTCATAGTTCAACGTATCTCTGAATCTCTGAAATTGGGATGCATCTTTTAATTGATAGTGGCTTCAACCACCATCACCCAGGTGTGAAAAGTCTTCATTTCATATCTCCTGGCAAAATCAAGAAAGCATAAACTTCACAGCATATTAAATTTGATGACATGTGGGTAATTAATAAATTATTACAAAGAGTTGGTTATTATCATATTGATTCAAACATATTCTATAAGAGGATGTTACAGGTATGACATTATCATTTTGCAGTTTTACAGCCTCATAAATTATAGAGTTTAACTCCAAATCTCCTTTTTGTCTTCCTTTTTATTTATTCAAATAAAAATACAACTCTACAATTGAAACTTATCATTTTAACCAAGTTGATTGCCTTTATCCTTTATCCTACCTTATAACTAACAAAGAGGCCCTTCTCTTCAGAGATTTTATTATTCTCTTCATTCGTGCTTTTCATAATTCATTCAAAAGTATTATTAGTATGTGTTTTACATTAATCTGTGTTTTGTATTAATAATTACAAATCATTAATAATATATATTGAGCACCAATAGTGAGCAACATCTTCTACTAAAAGCCATAGGGGTACTAATTCCTTTTTTAGCACTCCAGGAGGCCAAAGTTGGAAGACTGCTTGAACTCAGAAGTGTGAAACCAGCCTAAGTAAAAGAGAGACCCTGTCTCTACTAAAAATAGAAAATTAGCCAGGCATGCTGGTGTAGCTTGTAGTTCCAGCTACTCAGGAGGCTGAGGCAAGTGGCTCACTTGAACCCAGGAGTTTGAGGTTGCTGTGAGCTAGCCTGGGGCAACAGAGTGAGACTCTGTCTCAAAAAAAAAAAAAAAAGTTGTTTTTTTCTCCCCATGTCATCTGAAACCCTTAAGCCACCAACAAAGCTTTCAGTAAGCAAATAACATATCATTTATAAGGTAAAGCAGCAGTCACCATGTTATAACCAACACTCTCCTGAGTAGCCTACAGCTGCTCCTATTTCATTTCTGAATATCAATTTACTTAGAGGTGTGTGGCTGCCTTGTTTTATCTGATTCCTCACTTGTGAGTTCAGTTGCCTCAATAGCTGGGGGATAAAAAAAATTATTATAAGCTGCATGATTTTATTTAATTTGGAAAGATTTCAAAGAAAGGGAACAATAGGGATTTTTTTTTAAAAAAACAGTATATTTATCTGTTGCAAATAAATGAAAGGGAGGAACAGGAGTCCAATTTTTCAATTCAATTTTTCTGCCACCCACATACTCTCCAGCTCTTGTTTATTTGGGGCTAGAAAGAGGTTGGTGGATCACTTGTAATTATCCTACAGTTTAAAAGAGAAAAACAAAGCAAACAGCATTCAGAATGGGAGAAGAATTTTGCATGTATGAATCTGACAAAGGCCTGGTAACTAGAATCTACAGAGAACTCAAATTAAACAATAAGTTAAGGTGCAAACAACCCTCTCTATTAGCGGGTAAGAGATTTGAACAGAAACTTCTCCAAGGACTACAGAGAAATGGCCAACAAACACATGAAAAAAATGCTCTTCATCTTTAATCATCAAAGAAATGCAAATGAAAACCACTCTAAGAGGCTTGGCACCTATAGCTCAATAGTTAGGGCACTGGCCACATGCTCCGGGGCTGATGGGTTCAAATCCAGCCGGAGCCTGCTGAGTAACAATGACAACAACAACAACAAAATAGCTGGGCATTGTGGCGGGGACTTGTAGTCCCAGCTATCTGGGAGGCAGAGGCCCATGAGTTTTTGATCTGTGATGCTACTGCACTCTACCTAGGGTGATATAGTGAGATTCTGTCTCAAGAAAAAAAAAAACAAAAAACAAAACACTCTAAGATACCACCTAATCCCAGCAAGATTAGCCCACATCACAAAGTCCCAAAATACTGGATGCTGGCATGGATGTAGAGAGAAAGGAACACTTCTACACTGCTGGGATTGCAAACTGATAGCCTTTTTGGAGTCAAGTATGGAGAATCCTTAAAGATCTAAAAGTAGACCTTCCATTTGACTCTGCAATACCACTACTAGGTATCTACCCAGAAGAACAAAAATCATTTTACTACCACAAAGACATTTGTATGAGAATGTTTATGGCGGCTCAATGCATAACTGCCAAGTTGTGAAAGCAACCTAAGTGCCCATCAACCATGAATGGTTCAACAAACTGTGGTATATATATACCATGGAATATTATTCAGCCATTAAAAAAGATGAAGACTTCACATCTTTTACATTTACCTGAATGGAGTTGAAATACATTCTTCTTAGTAAAGTATCACAAGAATAGAAAAATAAGTATCCAATGTACTCCATACTAATATGAAAGCAATATATAAATAACTACATGCACATAAGAATAGTAAAACACTAATATAGTCTGGTTGAGGGGTAGAGGGAGGGGGAGGGGAGAGGGTGTATGGCAGAAGGAGGGATCTCACCTAATGTGCACGTTGTGAGAGTGTATGACACGTCCCCTGGGTGAGGGGCTCTTCTACAAAGGGGACTTGACCCTGGAAGTGAGAACAATGTAACCCAGATATTGTACTTTCATATTAATTTGAAAAAATAAAAAAATACTCAAAATAAATAATAAAAACTTTTATTTCACCAGAAAAAAATAAATGAATAAAAGAGAAAAACATAAATACGAACTCACTTGATTTTATTAACTATTGTAGGCTACATAAAACAATTAAGGTGTTTTGTGTATAATTTTTTTGAATGGAATACTTCTTGAAGCAATCTCCAGGATTAAATCTTCCTCTTGCGCATCTCACAGTAGGCAATGGTTTCTCTCCTCCCACCTTTCCCATTTCTTCTGTGCAAACCATGCAATCCTTTGTTGATTTTTTTCATTTTGCATTATAAAACACATCTTCCCATTTAGCCTTTCCTCCATGTCAAAAGATGGTGACATTCTCCTCACGTTACTCATAAGCTGAGTGATGAGACTTCTCCTGTAAGAATGGTGTGTCTGCACTTTTCTCCACTCTCCTTCTTTTCTAATGAGTAAAGGATATAGCTGTTCACAACTGCAACTTCCATCAGCCAGGAGAATAATTTTTTCCACCATTTACCTCCTTGTAAATCTGTAACATCCACAGTACTGATCAGCCCTGTCCACGCCAACCATAAATTTAGTGTATTCTAAAATAACTTGGTTTTTCCAATTGACCTGGATATTTCTTCCTATAACCAGTGATCAAGTGTGTTTGAGGGCCAAAGACTGTCCTCAGCATTGTCACTAACCTCTTGTCATGGATTGCGAGGCACATCATTTTCATATCACACTGATAGGCACATAATTCATATCCCGAAAGTTTCTTTTTCAGATCACCTGGAAATCCTTCCTAGAAGCCATAACTGTTCCTGTTACCTGTATTTTCATCTTATGCAATTTCTGAGCAAGTTGAAGGCTTGTGTGGACCCTGTTGGTGTAGGTGTGACAGCCTGAACCACTCACATGTACTTCAAAACTTGTGCCAAATGAATCACTATTCAAGACATAAATGGCAAATCGGGACAAATAAGACTTTCTGTTGTTGTCTTGCTATGACAGGGTATGTGAGAAAACACGTAACAGTTTTCTGAATCACACAGGCAAAAATGCAAGCAAAAAACATGTCAGATGTCTTCCAACAAAGAGAAGAACAGGAAAATCAGTATGCTGGCCCTCGTGTGACACAGGATTGGAAAGGGTTAAAGCAACAATCCTCTTATTCTATCAGATGATCAGAAATGCCAACCTGAATTCTTCACTGACCTATTTCATCAGCTGCCATCATAACAGGCTTTAATATAATCCCAGTGGTCTGTAAATTTACATAAAGGCAACTCCTTATATTAAACATAAAAAGAATATTCAAATGTGTGCATTCTTTGTCAATTTTTTAATTAAAAAATTGTTACATGTTCAGTATATGCCAAATATGCACTTGCAAAACTCTAGCCAACTTGTAGTTGATTATTGCCATGTGGCCGCAATTTGGGGCAAGTCTAAATGACTTCACTTATTCTGTAAGGATGAGAGTTGTCCCCAGTAGTTCAGGACAGCTTTCCCTTCTAAAACAGTGTGTGTGCATAAATGTAAAGAGATTTATGTTAAAATAATTTGCACTCTGATAAGAGCATGTATTTCACTGACAGGGACGTAGAGATGACAAATAAGTACGTGAAAAGATGTTCAACACCATCAACCATTCGAGAGATGCAAATTAAAACTACAATGAGGTAGCGCTGCCCACCTAGCAGAATGACTAAAATTAAAATAGGGATAACAATAAATGCTGGCAAGGATGCAGAGAAGTTGAATTACATACACATTCCTGGTGGGAAGACGAAATGGTTCAGCCACTCTAGAAAATAGTTTGGTCGTTTCTTAAAAGCTAAACATACACTCACCTTATTTACCAATATGATTCTACTCCTAGGCCTTCATCCCTGAGAAATGCTCATGGTAGCTTTATTCCATAACAGCTAAAAACTGGAAACAATCCAAACATCCTTCAACAACTGTTTAAACAAATTGTTGTGTATCCATACCATGGAATGTTATATGGCAACAAAAAGGAACAAACTATTGATGTATGCACTATTTGGATGTATTGTAAGGGAATTATGCTGAGTGAAAAAGGTCGTATGCTGTATTATTCTACTTATAAAAAAAAATACTGTAGATTTCAAGACTAGCCTGAGCAAGAGCAAGACACTGCCTCTACTAAAAAATAAAAAACAAACTAGCCAGGCATGGAGGCACACCCCTGTAGTCCCAGGTATTTGGGAGGCTGAGGCAAGAGGATTGCTCAAGCCCAGGAGTTTGAGATTGCTGTGAGCTATGATACCACAGCACTTCACCCAGGGCAACAGTGAGACCCTGTCTCTCTATATATATGTACCAAAAAAAAATATATATATATATATATGTGTGTGTGTGTGCATGTGTGTGTAACATATATATATATACATATACCTACATACACACATACATATATAAAAAATATTATAGAGATAACAAAATTAATAAATGGAGGGCAAATTAGCAGTTCCCAAAGCTTAGAGATGGAGGTAGTCAGCTATTTATGGCTATAGAGGGATAGCATGACAGAAACCTGTGGTGGTGAAATGTTTTCTATCCTAACTGTGGTGATGGTAACATAAATCAACATATGTACGAAACTTCACAGGACAATATAGAAATGGTGAAATGTGAATTATCCTGGTTGTGGTATTATCTTAAAGGTTATCCTATAGTCAAGCAAGATGTTACCATTGAAGGAAACTAGGTGAAGGGTATACGAACCCCTCCTTGCCTTTTCATTTTTCTTTTTATTTATTTATTTACTTTTTGCTGTTTTTTAAAAAACCCTTCTGCATTGACAAGCGGGACTACATCAAACTGAAAAGCTTCTGCAGCAAAGGAAACAAACAGAATAAAGAGGCAACCCATGGAATGGGTGAAAATATTTGCAAACCAAATAGATAATCTGATAAAGGGTTATCCAAAATATATAAGGAACTTCTATGACTCGATATCAAAATAATAAATAGCCTAATTTAAAGATGAGCAAAGGGCTGCAGACTAAAGGCTGCAGATCCTCAGTCAGGCCAAGAAGCATCCGAGCTTGATTCCCCTCTTCATAGGTATTAGAGGTGCAGGTACCAAAGCAGCACTGTTAGTTGGGACAGAAAGAATAACCCAGAACCATGGAACAAACTGGGTCCCACTGATCAATACAAGTTCTACTCAGTGAATGTGGATTACAGCAACCTGAAGAAAGAAGGTCCAGGCTTCTAAACCACAGTTTCATAATAAAGCTGCTTAAAATGAAGGTCTTCCAGAAGCCATCTGCACAATTTTCCACTTAACCAGAAAATATTTTTCCTCTAAATGCATGAAATCATGTTGATGTATTGTGTTGAGGATTACACTGATCAATAAATGTCCGAAACTTAAAAAAGAAAATGAGCAAAGGACTTGAATAGACATTTCTTCAAACGGCCAACAGATCTATGAAAAGATGCTCAATATCAATAGTCATCAGAGAAATGCAAATCAAAACCACAGTGAGTTATCATCTCACCCCTGTTGGGATGACCATTTAAAAGAAAAATCAGTGAGAGTGCAGAGAAATTGGAACCCTTGTAAACTGTTGGTGGAAATGTAAAATGGAGCAGCTGCTATGGAAAATAGCATGGAGTTTCCTCAAAACAGTTAAAAATAGAACTGCCGCATGATCCAACAATCCCACTTCTGTTTACCCAAAAGAGTTGAAATTGGAATCTCAGAGAGATATTTGCACTCTCCTATTCATGGCAACATTATTTACAATAACCGAGACACGGAAGCAACCTGAATGTCCATTCATGGATGAATGGATGAAGAAAAGGTGGTTTATGTTCATCTGATGGCGCATTATTCAGCTTAAAGAAGAAAGAAATCTTAGGACAACATGGATGAGAACTTTCAGAACATTGTGCTAAGTGAAATAAGCCAGACAGAAGAGCAAATACTACTTGATGCCACTTACATGAGGAATCTAAAATAGTCTACTTCATAGAAGCAAAGAGTTATAATGGTGATGGCCAGGGGCTGGAGAGAGAGGGAAATAGCTTATCAGCCAAGGGTACAAAGTTTCAGTTATACCAGACAAATAAGCCCTAGGAGTCTACTGTACACGCCAGCAGAGTGCCTGGAGTTAATGACGTTATATCACATACTTAAATTTTTTCTGTAAGAGTAGATCCTGGTGTGAAGCGTTTATATCACACACACACGGAGGAAAAAGAACTAAAGGACACAAGAGGAAACTTTTGGAGATGAAGGACATGGTTATGGCATAGATATGGTGATGGTTTCATGGGTATATACTTACATGCAAATCCATCAAGTTGTATAAGTTAAACATGTCAACCATACCTCAGTAAAAAGGTTTAAAACCTAAAACAAGATAAATGATACTATGGGTAGGATTGCCTGAGCTTCATAATCTTTCAAAGTCTCTTTTTGCTTTTTTCCTCTCTTTTTTTCTCTCCTCTCTTCTTTTCTTCCTTCTTAGAAAATTCTCTAAGTTGTTGGATAAGCAAAAGCGACATATTTCTGATTATTTCTGTAGGCACAAGTATAATTGCTCTAAAACTTTAAAAGCCTTTCCTTTTTGAACTAATTTTCTTTTATTCATAGAATGTCCTTAACATCATTTTTCACTTCATCTCAACTCTGTCATTTTCCTTTGCTTTTTCAAAATTAGTCTCAATATCATTGTGAAGATCCCAACACCATAGAATTCAATATTTCATTTGTCATATAGAACATTTTTCTGACATAAAAGTTTGTGGGTATGATTTTAATCAAGTTTCATGCCATAGTTCTTCCTTTATTCATCGTTATTTTTATTATTAAAAAAAAACACTTCTTTGCTAGAACAAGAATCTGGCAACTTTATTATTAAATCTTTTCCTGAGTACTATATGAAATGTATAATACAGGGAATAGGCTCAGCTCCTGTAGCACAGTGGTTACGGTGCCAGCCACAGGCTGGCAGGTTTTGATCCAGGCCCAGGTCAATTAAAACAACTATGACAACTACAACAAAAAATGGCTGGCATTGTGGAGGTTGCCTGTAGTCCCACCTACTTACGAGTTTGAGGTTGCTGTGAGCTGTGACGTACAGCACCCTACACAGGGTGATAGAGTGAGACTCTGTCTCAAAAAAAATAAATAAATCATAATAATAGTAATATAGGGAATAGTCTAAATCTTTAAAATTCTACTTATTTTCTTCCCTTCCTTTTAAAACATGGTCTAAGAGTAGGACTGTGTACTTTAAATTTGCAAATTAATATATAATCACACAGTAAATATTTAATTATATTAACTATTAATAGAGAATTCCACTTTTAATGACTATGTATAAACTCTATAATTTGTTACTTGTTAAAAGTACAGAAAGTTGGGCAGTGCCTGTGGCTCAAGGAGTAGGGTTCCAGCCTGATATCCTGGAGGTGGCAGGTTCAAACCCAGCCCTAGCCAAAAACTGCAAAAAAATAAAATAAAATAAAAAGGTGTGTTTTTGGCTCAGCACCTGTGGCTCAAGTGGCTAAGGTGCCAGCCCCTAAGGTGGCAGGTTCAAATCTAGCCCAAACAACAATGATGGCTGCAACCAAAAAATAGCCAGGGTTGTGACAGGCGCCTGTGGTCCCAGCTACTTGGGAGGTGGAGGCAGGAGACTTGCTTAAGCCCAGGAGTTGGAGGTTGCTGTGAGCTGTGATGTCACAGCACTCTACCCAGGGCGACAGCTTGAGGCTCCGTCTCAAAAAAAAAAAAAGTACAGAAAGTTCATCTTAATTCTTTTTCCCTGTTATAAATACACACATATATATATTTTTAAACACCTCCCAGTTACCAGGAATGTGCTTAGGATAAATAGGGTGTAGTTCCTATAAAACTTGGCCAACAGCATCACCTGGGAGTTTGCTAAAAATGTAAATTCTGAGGCTCTATCACAGACATACCAAATCAGGAGCTCTGGGAATGTGCCCCAGAACTCAGTGGTTTAACAAACTCTTCAAGTGGATAAGTTTGGTGTACACTAAGGTTTGAGAACCCCAAGTCTACACAGAACAAAAACAACTACATCAGCGGTTTTCAACCTGTGGGTCGCGACCCCTTTGGGGGTTTTCAACCTTTGGGTCATGACCCTTTTGGGGGTCCAATGACCCTTTCACGGGGGTCACCTAAATACATCCTGCATATCAGATATTTACATTACAATTCATAACAGTAGCAAAATTACAGTTATGAAGTAGCAACAAAAATAAATTTCTGGTTGTGGGTCACCACAACATGAGAAAGGGTCGCAGCATTGGGAAGGTGGAGAACCACTGACTTCATGAAATGTTGAAAGTGCCATGGTAAATGCAGTGTCCTCAAAGACAACGGAAAAGGGGGAAAATGGCCAATGAACTGTCTAGGAAACTAAGGAAGGTTAAGTAGGAGAGATGACATTTGAGGCAACCATGAGGGTGCATGAGATTTTCTTCTTTAATTTGACAAATCTTCAGTGAGCACATAGTACCCCGGTCACTCTCTGACGGACTTGAGAAAGCTTAATAAACAACAGCTTAATAAAAGTCACTGAGCAATAATGCAGGGCCAGATTTGCCAGGAAGGGAACCAAGCTGAAGCTTCAGGCCCCCTCACTTGCCAACTTGCCACTTGCTGATTTTTTTTTTAATTAAATCATAGCTGTGTACATTAATGCAATCATGGGGTACAAGGTGCTGGTTTTACATACAATTTGAAATGCTTTCATCAAACTAGTCAACATAGCCTTCATGGCATTTTCTTAGTTATTGTGTTAAGACATTTATATTCTATACCTAGTAAATTTCACATGCACCCTTGTAAGATGCACCGTGGGTGTGGTCCCACCAGTGACCCTCCCTCCCCCAATCCTCTGTCCTCTCTTCTGTCTCCCTTTTCCCCTGCCAACACCCTTTTTTGTATTTTTGTAATCATAATTGTGTACTCTTTTTCTTCCATTGGACCCCTACCTTAAGTAAACCGCAGTTCCCCCCCCCCAAACTTAGAATATCCCGTGCCTGCTATGTTTAGAGGCAGAAAGGATATGTGATAGGGAAGATAGCAGGAAGCAAGCAGGGCCTTCCAGCAAAGGGATCCCCCTGCCAGGGAATCGAGGCAGAGGGTCACGAGACCCTCCCTGACACGAGCACGTGGGCAACTGGAAAAGGTGCATGACCAGAGGCCTGCACTGCACTACCAAGGAATTTCTATTTTATTCCCTACACAATAGATGATAGAGATTTTTTAGTAGGAGTCTGCATTTTAAAAAGGTAACTGTAGCAACTGTAGAAGGGAACAGATTGTTGAAAGGAAAAGACTAGAGAGCCAGGGACATCAGTCAGCAGCATAATGAAAGAGACCAGCAAGAAAATGTGGAAGACGGGGGTTCTGGCAGCGGAGGGGGAATTTAAGGAACACTTCAGAGAGGCGATCTGCCTGGAGACCCACTGGAAGAGGCACTAGAGGTGACTTTTGTAGTGTGAGTGCATTGTGATTTGGATAACAAATCTCTCGACTCAAAGAAAAATACAGGAGGAGTGAGTTTCATGGAGAAATTAATGAGCTGCATTTTGGATAAGTTGAACTTCTTCTACACTGTGCTTCTATCATTCCGAGAACATATGTATGTAAAATTCTAATTTAACCATCTACTTTTTGAAATGAGCTACTACACATTTGAAAGGAAAATCACTTATACATCACTCAGTGCTTATTATATCATCATTCAAGAAATCATATATAATGATTCAGGGATAGCCATTAATTAAATCACCATTTCTAAAAATACCAGGCAAAAAAGTCTTTCTTGCTGATAATAGATGAATCAAACAGGCTTTACCATAACTTGGCACCATCTTTGATAGCCAAAAAGATGGTTCTGAAATATCTGCAAATAGCTTCTAGGATGAAGAGGGTCAGAAGACTTCCCCACTTATGTCATTATCTGGAAAGTCACCAAGTAGGGAAGGAGAGGAACTGACATTAAACTCTACTTGAATCCCAGTGGAGGTTGGGGGTTAATGGAAGAAAGTTTAAAGTTGCACATAAGATGCATTTGGCAGAAGCAGTGAATTATATCTTCAATCCACATCAAAGAATACAGAACAGATTTGGTGCCTTGATAAAATTACTTGAATTAGACATTCAGCAAAGCATAAAGCAACATGATGTCTCAAGAAAAAGGTCATCTAAATGTCCCTCTAGGGCTGTTCACTGAGATTATTCTGAAGAGTAAACTCCTCGAGGATGAGGGACATCTGTTTCTGGTGCATGAGCTTTGCAGTGCCTATTAGATGTCATGATTTATTCATTGCCATCTAGCAGAAAAGCAATTGCAGGGGTGTCCCACTCCTAATTTAGTGCCCTGTTTGCCGGGCCAGGACACTGCTGTACACAATAGAGAGAAGAAATGGATGATCCAGAGTTGCCGTCAAAGTCACCCAGATAGGTTACCATCCATCAAAGAGTTCCTTCCTAGGGATTATGAATCAATACACCTGGGATTCTGACTGTACATCCTGACCACATTTCTGCTTTAAGGATTATAAATGTTTCTCCCTTTTCCTGAATTTATTTCAAACCTAGTTAAAGTTAATACCCCGGTTCTCTAAATATTTTTATGATTCTGCAAGCTGAAGTCTATTTTAGATATGTGTAGTGTTACCATTTGTTCATTTAGCAAACAGTCAGGGATTTTTAAAAATCATAGTGGGGTGCAGGGAAGGGAGTCGCTTGGGTATAGATGCAGAGAGTTCTGGAGAGCTGTTTCGTAACCGTGTAAAGAGACTTAACACTACTGCTCTGAATACTTAAAATGGCTAAATAGCAAAAAGAATAATAGTGGAGTAAAAGTTCTCATTCTTAAAATGTATTATGCCACAAGAAATCCCCAGGCCATTAGGGGATACCTCCGAACTTCAAAATTCCCTAAGGAAATCTGCTTTTTTTTCCCCACGCCTTTTCTGTACAAAGTTTCTAGTCTCATTCTTAGGTATATAGTGTATATTTGCCAAACAGAAACTGAGCAGCACATTCAACGGCCAGGCATACAATTTGAAGCTGTATTAAAAGAATTATGCATCTGCTGCCATAAGAAGTCGTGTGATTCCATAAACCAAACCCGTTAATGGTGCTAGAAAGCAAGGTTTGGTGATTCCAAATTCAAAGGCAAAAACTGTCCATTATTCTTCGCCAGTCTCTTCCCAGAGAAAGATAAAAATTAGAAATGATTTAAAACCCACCTATATAAAGACAATCATTTCTATTTTGTTTGAGAATATAAGTGGTTTTGCTATAATGTAATCTATGCGTGACAGAAAATCTTATCATCTGTCCCATTATCCACTAAAAATAGCACAGCTTTTGAGAAAAAATTGGATCAGCCATGGATCACTCAAACCTATGAAACTTTACAAACAGAATACTAAAAAAAAAAAAAAAAACCTAATAAAATACTAACACAGTTTAAAAGATTGTGTTAAATGCCTTGATGAACAAATACTACCAATATTAAATACAGATATAATAAATACGGGTATTTATTATAGTAAAGTACTATAGCTTGATAGAAAGGGGTGTCCAGAGGATTGAGGCCACTGAGCTTTTGTAGCAGCAAGGATATCGTTAAGGAGAATCAAGAAAAACCAAGCGAAGGAAACATCCAGGACAAGCAGTGGCCAAGCCAAGCCAGGAGTGGGAACGTGGGGGGAGTGCACGGGACCCTGAACAGTCCTGTTCCTCTGTGCCTTGCTGAGCCCCCGTGCAGCAGGCAGTGTGCTCTACGGTCTGCTGCTGTTACTTGGCGGCGAGAAATTAATTAAAGTACTGGGCAAATCACGTATGAATCATGGACATTTGGTATTAGTTTGACATTATCCTATATCACCAACCATGTTGAAGCTCCTGTGAATTATGTAAATACACGTTCTACCAGAACAGACTGTACCTACATTGCACATTTTTCTGAAAAAGCAAATAAGTTGTAGATTTGACTCAGGACAAATGAGGAACTGACTCGGTTCCTGCCCCTTCATCAAAAGCTCCCTTCAAATCTTTCTCTGTAGCCAAATAAGTAAGTTTTCCTCTAAAACTGGTACAAAATACAACCTATCTCAGAGAGTTGCTGAAACTGCTGGTTAAGTGCAACCGAGGGCTTCTGGATGTACAAGTAAGCAAAGAAAGTTTCAGTGCCTTCAAAACTGTAGTTAAATTTTGGTGTCAATTTGTCAGTAATAACCATTTGAAAATAGCAGTCATTAAATGCAGAGGCCTTTCATAAAGCCTGGTCCTTGGCCAACAACTTCAGAACTCCATAATGGTCTTGTTAAAAAGGCAGATTTTCTGGGACCCAACCCAGGACCAACATCAAGATAGCTGGCAGTGGGTCCCAGAAAGCTTCATTTTGTTAAGATATTCAAAGGGCTTTGGTGCTCTCTAAGTTTAAGAAGCTGTGTTATATTGGTTTCCAAGGGACAACATAGATAATAGTTGCCTCACAATATATGTTTCACAGCACATATTACATCTTCATGACAGGCACTGGTTGGGGGAAGGCATTGCAAGAAGAGTTTCAGGCAAGTGCTACCTGATACTAAGAGATATTATACCTGAGACAGTGACTTTCAGTGTGTGTCTCTCCTCTGGGCATTCAGGAGAGCACAGGTTATTTGCATCTTGGGCATAGGTCAATTCATAACCAGGATGTCTAGAATAGTTGGGAGAGACCAGGAGGAGGTCTGTGTAGGTACATTAACCCTACACACACCTGTATAGACAGAGAAGTTTGATAAATATCTAACTACTTCCCTACTGGATGGTTATTAATTAGCCAAGGGCCGCAGCCTGGATCCTTCTCTGAACAATTCTGCCAAGAGCTAAAATCCCAGCGCACAGCGAGCTTCCAGAACCCTATCCCAGGCATGACCAGCATGTGCTATGATGGGGCAGTGCCCACGACATATTCGTTAACTTTTTAAATTTCCCACACACACCCAGAAGTTCCCTGAAGAAAGTGCAAGCTCCTTGAGGCCTGCAGGACCTTCATCACGTAGATATAATGTCACTGGCAACTTTACTTTCCAAGGGGAGATGTGTAGAATCTACAAAGGCCGTGGCTCCAGCTAAGAATATGCCATTTTTCTTTTTTGTCTGGTTCATGCAGCCATCTCTGCCCAGAGAAACTTCCTAATTCTTTACCATTTAAGAACTATCTTATATTTACCTGTCTCTTGGCATCTTTCTTTTTCTTTTTTTTACTGTATGGGATTCGTTGAAGGTACAAAGAATTAGGTTACACTGATTGAATTTATTGGGTAATGTCCCTCTTATAATTGTGTCCCACCCCAAGAGGTGTGCCATGTACCATTACCTTCTATTCCCTTCCCTCCTCTCCTCTCCCCACTCCCTCATTCCCCTATCCCACCCCTTGTATTAACTCATCTACTGCCTTCATATTAAAATTGAGGTCATTGGATTTTGGGGGGGGGAGTCATTGAGGGTACAAAGAATTAGGTTACATTGATTGCGGTTGTTAGGTAAAGTCCCTCTTGTGATTGTGTCATGGCCCCAAGAGGTGTGCCATACACTGTAACCCCCCCATCCCTCTCCCTCCTCCCTTCTCCTGGCTCCCTCCTTCCTCTACCCCATCCCTTGTATTAACTCATCTACTAGCTTCATATTAGAATTGAGGACATTGGATTCTTGCTTCTCCATTCTTGTGATGCTTTACTAAAAAGAATGTGTTCCACCTCTATCCAGGTTAATGCAAACATGTAAAGTCTCCATCTTTTTTAGTGGCTTCATAGTATTCCATGGTCTACATATACCACAGCTTATTAATCCATTCCTGGGTTGGTGGGCATTTAGGTTGTTTCCACATTTTGGAAATTGTAAATTGAGCTGTGATGAACAGTCTAGTGCAAATGTCCTTAGGATAAAAGAACTTTTTTCCCCTAGGTAGATGCTAATAATAGGATTGCAGGATCAAATGGGAGGTCTAATTTGATTTCTTGGAGGATTCACCATACTTCCTTCTAAAAAGGTTGTATTAGTTTGCAGTCCCACTGGCAGTGTAAAAGTGTTCCCTTCTCTCCACATCCATGCCAGCATCTGCAGCTTTGAGACTTTGTGATACGGGACATTCTCACTGGAGTTAGGGTTTTGATTTGCATTTCTGCAATGATTAGGGATGATGAGCACTTTTTCATATGTTTGTTAGCCATTCGTCTGTCTTCTTTAGAGAAGGTTCTATTCATGTCTCTTGCTTAGTGAGATATGGGATTATTGGGTCTTTTTTTATTTATTAATTTGAGTTTTCTGTAGATCCTACTTATCAAACTTTTGTCTGATTCATAATATGCAAATATCTTTTCCCATTCTGAAGATTGTCTATTTGCTTTGGTTGTGGTGTCCCTAGCTGTACAAAAGCTCTTCAGTTTAATTAAGTCCCCATTTATTGTTGTTGTTGTTGTTGCAATTGCCATGGACATCTTCTTCATAAAATCTTTTCCCAGACCAATATCTTCAAGTGTTTTCCCCACACTTTCTTTGAGGATTTGTATTGTTTCATGTCTTAGATTTAAATTTTTTATCCATCTTGAATCAATTTTTATAAGTAGTGAGAGGTGCTGGTCCAGTTTCAGTCTTTTACATGTGGTTATCCAGTTCTCCCAACACCATTTGTTGAATTAGGGCTTCTTTTCCCCAGTATATGTTCTTGTTTGGTTTATCAAATATTGGGTGGCTGTAAGATGTTACTTTCATCTCATGGGTTTCTATTTGGTTCCAAATGTCAATGTCTATTTTTATGTCAATACCATGCTGTTTTGATCACTACAGCCTTATAGTATGGCCTGGTAGGGAGATACCCTCAGCTTTATTTTTATTACTACAAATTGTCTTGGCTGTATGGGGTTTTTTATGATTCCATACAAAACAAAGAATTTATTTTTTCCAAATCTTGAAAGTATGATGATGGTATTTTAATGGGGATTGCATTGAATCTGTAGATTGCTTTGATAAGTATAGACATTTTGACAAGGTTGAGTCTCCTCAACCATGAGCATGGTATGTTCTTCCATTTGTTAATATCTTTGGCTATTTATTTTCTTAGGGTTTTGTAATTTTCTTTGTAGAGATGCTTCACCTCTTTCATTAGGTATATTCCTAGGTATTTCATTTTTTTGACGCTACTGTGAAAAGAATTGTGTCCTTGATTAGCTTCTCATCTTGCCTGTTCTTGGTATATACAAGGCTTCTGATTTGTGGATATTGACTTTATTATCCTGAGACATTGCTGTATTCTTTGCTCACTTCCTGGAGTCTTGTGGTTGAGTCTTTGGGGTTCTTTAAGTATGAGAACATATTGTCAGCAAACAGGGAGAGTTTGAACTCCTCCCCTCCCATTTAGATACCCTCTATTTCCTTCTCTTGCCTGATCGTATTGGCTAGAACTTCCAGGACTATGTTGAATAGAAGTGGTGATAGAGAACAACCTTGTCTGGTTCTAGTTATAAGTGGAAAAGCTTTCAGTTTTACTCCATTCAGTAAAATATTAGCTGTGGGTTTGTCATAGATAGCTTTAGTCAGTTTAAGGAATGTGTCACCTGTGCCTATACTCTTCAGTGTTCTAATTAGAAAAGGATGCTGGATTTTATTGAATGCTTTTTCTGCATCTATTGAGAGGATCATATGGTCTTTGTTTTTGCTTCAGTTGATATGGTGAATTATATTTATGGGCTTGCATATGTTAAACCAGTCTTGCATCCCTGGAATGAAACCTACTTGATAATGATGAAGGATTTTTTTAATGTGTAGTGGTAATCTATTGGCTAGGATTTTTTTTGGTTGCAGCTGTCATTGCTGTTTAGCGGGCCCAGGCTGGATTCGAACCCACCAGCTCAGGTGTATGTGGTTGGCACCTTAGCAGCTTGAGCCACAGGTGCTGAGCCTATTGGCTAGGATTTTATTGAGAATTTTTGCATCTATATTCATTAGTGAAATTGGTCTGAAGTTTTCCTTTTTAGTTGGGTCTTTTCCTGATTTTGATATCAGGGTGATGTTTGCCTCATAGAACATGTTGCAGAAGATTCCTTCCTTCTCAATATTTTGGTATAATTCCTGCATTATGGGTATAAGCTCTTTTTTGAAGGCTTGATAGAATTTCTGGTGTGTAGCCATCTGGACCAGGGCATTTTTTTGCTGGGAAATTTTTAATTGTTTCTTCAATCTCAGTTCTTGAAATTGGTCTGTTCAAGAGATCTATTTCTTCTTGGTTGAGTCTAGGGAGAGAGTGTGATTCCAGGTATTGATCCATTTCCTCCACATTATCAAATTTCTGGGCATAGAGTTTCTTGTAGTACTCAGAGATGATCTCTTGTATCTCTGTGGTATCTGTTGTTATTTCTCCTTTATCATTTATGATTGAGGTTATTAGAGATTTTACTTTCCTGTTTCTTGTTAATCTGGTCAAAAGTTTATCAATTTTATTTATTTTTTTCAAAAAACCAACTTTTTGTATCATTAATTTTCTGAATGATTCCTTTGTTTTCAATTTCCTTAGTCTCTGATTTAATTATGGATATTTCTTTTCTTCTGCTGGTTTTGGGGTTAGATTATTCTTCTTTTTCCAATTCTATAAGATAGTTCATGAGTTTCTTGATGTGCTCTCTTTCTGTTTTTCAAAGGTAGGTGTCTAATGCAGTAAATTTCCCTCTTAAGACTGCTTTCTCTATATCCCACTGGTTTGGGTAACTTGTATCTTCATTGTTGTTATATTTGAGAAATTTAATGATTTCTTCTTTTATCTCTTCCTGAATACTATCATTTATTATAAGGTTGTTTAATTTCCATGTCTTTGTGTGGGGATCATGTTTTTGTTAGAGTTGAATTCCACCTTTATTACCTTGTGGTCTGAACAGATATAAGGTGTAATTTCTGTTCTTTTAATTTTGCTGAGGTTTGATTTGTATCCTAAATGTGGTCTATTTTGGAGTATGTACCATGAGCTGATGAGAAAATGTGTATTCTTTAACTTTGGGATGGTGTGTTTGTATATGTCTATTAATCCCACTTGTTCTAGGGTCACATTTAAGTCCTTTGTATCTTTGTTTAGTTTCTACTTAGAGTGTCTGTCTAGTTGTGTTGGGGGGAGTGTTAAAGTCCCCAGCTATGATGGTGCTATAAGATATCATATTGCTCCGACCCATCAAGGTCTGTTTCATAAATCCAGGAGCATTTAAATTAGGTGCATAAATATTTAAAATTGAAATGTCTTCTTGTTGTATTGTTCCTTTGGACAGTATAAAGTATCCATCTTTGTCTTTCTTAAATTTAGTTGCATTGAATCCACTTGTATCTGAAAATAAGATTACAAACCCTCATTTCTTCTGATTTCCATTTGCTTGAAACGCTATTTCCTATCCCTTAACCCTGAGTCTTGATTTGTCCTTCAAGGCTAGGTATGCCACCTAGAGACAGAATGTGGATGCTTTGTGCTTTTATTTATTTATTTATTTATTTTATTATTTTTTTAATTTTTTTTAATTTTTTTATTTTTTGCAGTTTTTGGCTGGGGCTGGGTTTGAACCCACCATCTCTGGCTTATGGGGCCAGCACCCTACTCCTTTGAGCCACAAGTGCTGCCTAGTTTGTTTTTTTATCCAATCAGCCAGCCTGTACCTCTTCACTACTGAATTCAATCCATTGACATTTATTGAGAGAATTGGTAAGCGTGGTGGAGTTCTATTCATCTTGTTTTGTGAAAGTCCATTGTGTAATTTTATCCTTTGCACCACTGTGGAAACTAAGTTTTGATCTTTAGCTTCTGGATGTTTACTCTGCTGGTGGTTCATTGCGATGGTCAGTATTGAGAATAGGTCTAAGTATTTCCTGTTGAGCTGGTCTTGTTGTGACAAATTTCCTCAGTGTTTGCATATGTGCAAAAGATTTGATTTCTCTGTCAATTTTAAAGCTAGGTTTATAGGATACAGAATTCTGGCTGAAAATTGTTTTGTTTAAGAATGTTGAAGATGGATGGCCATGCTCTTCTGGATTGGAAAGTTTCAGTTGAAAAGTTTGCTGTTAACCTAATGGCTCTGCCCTTGTAGATCAGTTGGTGCTTACTCCAGCAGCATGCAGAATTTTTTCTTTCATCTTGACTTTGGACAGGTTCATTATGATGTGTCTTGGAGAAGCTTTGTTTGAGTTGAGATGACCTGGGGTTCAACATCCATCTGAAAGGAGTGTATCAAGATCTTTAGCAAACATTGAAAAGTTTTCATTTGTGATAGTCTCCAGTAGGGCTTCTATTCCTTCAGGACAATCTTCTTCCTCTTCAGGGATTCCTATTTGAATGCCTAATGGAGTCTTATAGTTCTCTAAGTGACTATTCTTCTTTCTCTCTCTTCTTTTTTGCCTCTTTGACTACCTGGGTTAACTCAAAAACTTTATTCTCTATCTCTGAGGTTCATTCTTCTCCATGGTCTTATTTGATACTTTATACAGCATCTTAACATTCCCTGATTGTCTCCTTCATAAGCTCCACCATATCTTTTCTATATTCTACATATCTCTCCTCTGACTTTTGATTCTGTCTTTCCATTTTTTGGTCCATTTCTCTTATTGTCTTTATCATACATGTTTTAAATTCCCTGTCAACTCTATTAATTCTTTATAGATGGAGTCTTGTGCAGTAGTGGCCTCATGGTCCCTTGGGGGAGGTTCCTTTGCTTTGGTTTTTCATGTTTTGGTTTTTCATGTTCAGTTTTTCTGTTGGTTCCTCCTCATGTGTGCTTTCTACGTGTTCATCTTCTTGTCCTCATTTTCTCTTCTTGCTTTCTTCTTTGCTTCAAATTACCTAGACCAGAGCTTAGGTCAAAAGGAAGAGAAGGGTAATGGGCAAACAGGAAGAACGAGGAGCAAAAGAGAGAAAGAAGAAAATGAAGGAAAGAGAAAAATAAAAGAAAAAGAAAAAAAGGAAAGGAGATGACAGAAAAGAAGAATAAGACAGAATAAGACAGGAAGAGAGAATGAGAGTGATAGAAGAAATGGTACTGATTGCAAAAGTGTTAATGCCATTTCTGTAATTCAAGGATTTTGAGAGGCTGGGCTGGGTGGGTTCCTCAAAATCAGGATCTCCTTACCACCCTTAGTGTAGCCAAACTCTTCCTCATGACCAAAAATATAGGAGTCCTTTCTCTTGATAAAAGTAAATATGGAAGTTAAGGATAGAACAAACCAAACAAATTAGCAAAAAAAAATAATAATAATAATAATGAAACAAAACCAAAAAAGCTCAAGTAGCAAAAAAACTACAGTAATCTCAGCAATATAGATAAGAAGAGTAAAAAATGAAAAAAGTAAAAAATAAATAAAAATTTAAAAAATATTTTAAAAATTTTATATATAGTGGAAGAGACCAACTTTAACCAGAATATATATGTTGTAATATGTCACCAGGACACCAGGTGACATTGCGGCTTTTTTAGAAGATGGAGAACCCAACCAGCAACCTCTGTGGTTCTAATCCCTAACTTAGTTGCCTTCAGTGATCACCTGATTGTCTCTTCAGCATTCAGACCCTGCTGAGTTGGGATCTTAAAGCTATTTGGAATCCTTCAGAGGCAGGTCTCACAGTGCTCCCTGACTCCAGTTCCCATTGGGTGCAAGAGTACCTCAACCTGTCTCAAGAATTGAGTTCTGATCCCAGCAGGTGGAATTAAGACACCATGCTTTAGGCTTCTGCTAAGACCTTCTCATGACCTTCCCACAATGGCAAGTCCCTGGCCACCAAGACCTTCCCAGTATGGCTCTCTCATCAGCCACCAAACTGATGGCAAATCCACTTTAACCAGTATTCAAATCTGGTTTCTGTATACCGTTTGAGTCCACCCACTCTTCCAAGCCTTTCATTCAATGTGCAGCTTCCTCCCAAAACCAAAAACTCCTGAAAGTCTTCCTCCCATCATGGACCTCGATGGGGGGCCAGTCAATCCTGGCAGGTTGCAATCACTTGCCTAATGTAACAGATTTCCTCCACTCCAGATCCCATGCTCACCACTATCTTACTGTGCTCCCTGAGTTATGACTCTGGGTAAGGTCCCCATGCCAGGTATGGCTGGACTCTCTCTTTTTCCCCCAGTCATATTAGGAGAACTCAACTGAATGATCCTTCTGGTCTGCCATCTGCTTTGCCCAACAAAATGGTCTGTCATTCAGACCATTTCCAAATCCATTTCATTATTAATTCAGTTCAGGTTACAAGGAGCTATATAGTTCCAGAAGCTAGGAAATCCAAGTAAATCTAGTAAATTTCCTAAGTGGCTTCTAAGTGCTTGGAGCCTCTAGTGTAAAAGTCAAGGACCTTTCCCCAGTACTTAGAAGTCTTCTAATATCCATTTAGAGGGCAGTAATTAGGGTGGGATTGACTCTATTACATGAAAAAGGTGGTGGTGTACCAGTACTACAGAAAGGTGCAGGTTGCCAACGTCAGATGTCACAGACTTCCTAGTTTCACTGGGGGAACCAGCACAGATCTACATCCTCATTCCATAATCCCAACCTATGTAACCCCCAAAGCACTTCCAAGTCATCCTAACCTGATAATGCTGAGAGTTCCCATCCATCATCTACTCATACCATTAGTTAACAGATGATCTAAATAGACTAGTGACTATCATGAAAAACAGAAGAGCCAGCCTGACAATAACAGCTGGACCCTGGTATTCCCAGGAGCTGGTCTTATATCTGGACCATAGTGTGTTCTTCTGTTGAACCTAAACCATTTCATAGAACACCAACATCAGACAAGACCACTCTGTGTTCACCATGAAATAAGACAAAAAACAAGACCATTGTGATCGTATCTAAACACAGACAAGGGAAAAAGAAAAATATTGTCTATTCCAAAAAAATGATCAATCATATCCCTTTTCTGGCTAATAGAAATGACTACCACTGCTCATCAATTATAGCTTTAGGCCTACTCTATCTCTCCTGCCTTCTAGATAAAATTATTATTTTAAAATATCAAATGATAGAATTATTTCCCTTCCTCACAGCATTTAGTCGAAAGAAAAACCTCAGTTCCCTAAACCCTCCACGAATCATCTAAGGCAAGCCCAAATCTGATAATTAGTTCTTTCTACACCTCTTACTGAAATTGCCCCTTGTTTCCCATGTTTTCTTGTCCTTTTTTTTGCAACGAGTCCATTAACCAGTTTCTTTTGATTATATGTATGAATTGAGAGTCTTCAACAGGCTTTAACAATCCTTTTCGATAGGTGAATGTACAAATTAGAAGTTTAGGGAAATGTTAAGAACCATTTCCCTTTCCAGCACATGTGCTTTGTTTTGATCAATGAGAAGTACTATCCAGTTATAACAATTGGTGTTCAAACTTGAAGAGAAGCGGGGGAAAAACTTGGGCACACAAACAGTTTTACCAGACTTTCCACTTTTACCTAATGTGGGAATCATGCTGCCTGATAACTGGTACTCAGGCTAGTATCATTAATTGCTATTCTGTTGAAATTTACATTCTTAAGCAATGCTTTCATTTGGACTGGTCTCGTTTCATTCTACCATTTGGCTTCTGCCAAATTTTATAATTATTATAATATCAAATTATTTTTTAGTTGATATAATTCTATTTTTATTTAATGGCAAACAACTAGAACCTTAGTTGCCTAAATCTTTGGGTCCTCTAGACAAGAGACTCATTCTCTTGCCCAAACTGGGGCAGTGGAGTAATCATAACTCACTGCAGCCTCAAACTCCTGGGCTCAAGCACTCCTCCTGCCTCAGCCCCTCAAGTAGCTGGGACTAATTTCTGGGAGTTTTTGTTGGAATTGTTAGAGCTCTGTTTCAGGAAAGTGATAACTTGCAAATTGCTTCTGTGATTAGAAAAAGGATGGGGCTAAGTAAAATTAGCCCCAGAATTTTAACAGCCTACCAAATGTCTTTGGTTCCCAGAAGACCATAGTTTCTGGCCAAGTTTCCCTTCCAGCAAAGCAATGATATTTGAAATGTTGACAAGTCATAAGTAGAGCCAAGGACAAATAATACAGTGAAAAATAAGCATTTCTTTAAAACTATGCAACTGAAGTGGCCATTATAGTCATCAGAAAGAATTCAATACTATGACTTAAGAAGCAACATAGTCTAGGATTAAACCTAAATGTGATAAAAGTTCAAAATTAAGTGCAGAAATGGGATGAATGGACAGAACTTGACTAAACCACCATATCAATTTCTCAGTGAGGGGAATTAGAATTAGGAATTTCTAGAGCAATTTTAGAGTATATATTTGAAGAAAGAGGAAAGAGATAAATTTATTCCATCTATAAAATTTTTAGTGCCTATTTGTGCCAGCCATGGCTCCAAGCACTGGGGATACAGTGTTAAGAATGGAGCGGGGAAGTCCCACAGTCTTTACTCTTACAATGGGGAAAACAGATATTAACATATCGATTGTAATGGGTTGAATTGTGACCCCCTCCAAAGGTAGTCTGGGTCCTAATGGGAATATGTGAACGTGACCTAATTTGGAAAGAGAGTCTTTTCAAATGTACTTAAAGATCTCAAGATGAGACCATACTGGATTGCTCTAAATCCAGTGATAAGTATCCTTAACAGGAGACAGAAGAGAAGAAGAACAGGTAGAGATAAAGGCAGAAAGTGGGGTGCTGTGACCATAAGCCCAGGACCCCAAGAGCCACCAGGAAGTAAAAGGAAGGATTCTCTCCTAGAGCCTGTAGAGAGAGCCCAGTGCAGTCAGTACCTTGATTTTGGACATTTGGCCTTCAGAACTTTGAGAAAATAAATTTCTATTATTTTATTATATATGTATTTTTTATTGTTTAGGATTCATTCAGGGTACAAAGAATTAGGTTACACTAATTGCATTTGTTAGGTAAAGTTTTAACCCATCCAGTTTGTTGCAATTTGTTATGGCAACTCCAGGAAACTCAAATGACAATTATTGATACAAATGAGATATAATTAAAAGTTGCAGACTGTGAAACACAATTGCATTAAGCAGATAACAGAGGTACTAGACCTAAACTTGGCCATCAGAGAAGCTTTCTAAGCTGTGATAGCCAAAGATCCTAGAAGAACTTTTGAGAAGGCTAAATGCATGCAGACCTAAAAGACAATTTTAAGAGTTTAAAAAAGAGAGAGGACATTTTGCAATGTGTTAAGATTTTATGTGTACCAATATGTAATTAATATGATTATATAAGTTAAATACTGATTAATGACAAACTTAGTATTAAGTTTTCTTACTTAGAAACCTATGATGTAGCACAAGTGCCCTGCCAAACTAATACTTTTCTAAACTAACAAAAAAATAAGAATAAATACAGAGCAGAAAGGTCCTCCTCCTTCCTTCTGTGTTAATTTGGGCAGCTGGGAGGCAGGCCATCTGTTACCAGGTCTAAGGAGTACCTCAAGTGTCTTCCCAGTCCCCACATAGAACTCACCCCGAGGCTGCTGGAAGGCACTGGTGACACCTGAACCAGGAGTGTGCTCAGCCCTGAGCCCAAAGACAGGTGGAGTGCTTCTCAGAAGTAGGGCAGGCCAGTAAGTGAGCACCGCACAAGAACCAGAAGAGCCATCATATTAGTGCCAGATTGAATTATGGCTTTTTTTAATTACAAGGAAATTATTTTTAATTTGAATAATTTATTATTTAATAAATGCCCCCTAAGTCACCAGGCACTATTTTAAACACTTTGTGTATATTAACTCATTTAAGCTTAACAAATCTATGAAAAAATATAAAAAATTCATAATCCTATTTTATAAGTGAGGAAACTGAAGTGCAGAGAGCTAAAGTAAATTTCCCATAGTCACACAGCTAGGAAGTGGAAGAAGGGGGATTCAGACCCAAGTTGCCTGGCCCCAGAATTCCCACTTTTAATCACTGCATTTTCTATTATCTCTCCAATCTCAATAAAAATTAAAAAATGATAACCATTGCACCTGTGGCTCAAAGGGGTAGGGCACCAGTCCTATATGCCAGAGGTGGTGGGTTCAAACCCAGCCCCGACCAAAAACGGAAAAGAAAAAATGATAGCCATCAACAATATTAAAGATAGAGCAATAAGAAAGATATAACTATCATCTTCATTTACCAAGGAAGGAAGCAAGGCCCAGAGAGGTTAAGGAACTTGCCCAAAATCACACAGATACTAGATGGGAGCCTAAATTTGATCCCACAGAGTCAGACTCCAGAGCCTATGGAATTAACTACCACTATAGTTACTCCAATCCCAACTATTTGCCTTTGTGCTGGGAAACAGTCCTACTTTGTTCATATTCTTGGTTTACTTATTGCTTCCTGCTCCCGTATACATAAAGCCAAATCTAGGTTCTAATGTCTCTAATAAGGGCATTCACCTTAACCATACAAAATGGGACTTTGTCTTAACTTCTTCTAATTTTTCTATTCATATACTTTTCAAATAGCAATAGTAAGAAATAGCTATTATTTTTTGAACTCTTACCATGTGCCAGACCCTTTATTATATGATTTACTTCTACTATTCCAAGGGATCTTCCCAAAAATCCTGTGGGTAGTTTTTTTTTTTTATTTTCATAGTACAGATGAGGAGACTGAAGCTCACAAATGTTAAAATCTCCCCCAAATAACACAGGGTGCTACCAGAGCTAGAATTTTAGCCTAAGTCTATACACTTTTCAAAGTCTATACACTTGGTCATGACATAAACCACCCTCACTTCTTAAATAGATCTGAATATAGTTATTGGTAATCACATGAGAAAAGGACACATTGGGATGGCCAGAGGTTCTGCAAGGGCCCGTCCTTACCCATGGAATGTCAGGTGGCTATTTGCAGTACAGACCTGCAATGGCTGGTGAACATCTTGAGGCTGTCCTGATAAAGTTCTGGTATTTGTGTTATGCTGTGATCCAGGATCACAAACTTTGCAGTTTACAACTACTTATCACCTCATCCAGATGTGATCGCCTTCCCTAAGGAAATGATGGATAAGAACCTATACACAGTAGGTGGATTGGAACCTTGAAATATCTGCATATTAATTTATAGGATAAGTAAATTATAAGAAAAACAGGGGTGTGAGACCTACTGACTTAAGTCCACCTCAAACTCAAAGTCAGGAAGTTGGAAGATGCTTATTCTTCCGGGGTATTTTCAGAACATCCTGAAGACGTATACTGACTGGGTCAGAAAATTATGGGCACTGGAGTAAAGCATACCCCATACACATATCAGCCTCTTTGCACCTATGCATCCTTAGGAAAGTGACTTAGCCTCTATGAATCTGAGTGTTCTCTTCATTAAACATGTATCTATAAGGCTGGGCACTGTGGCTCACACCTATAATCCTAGCACTCTGGGAGGTCAAGGTGGGTAGATTGTTGGAGCTCAGGAGTTCAACACCAGCCTGAGCAAGAATAAGACCCCTGTCTAAAAATAGCTGGATGTTGTGGCAGACATCTATAGTCCCAGATGCTGGGAGGCTAATGCACGAGAATTGCTTCAGCCTAAAGAGTCTGAGCTCTTAGGTGGCTCATAGCTATGATGCCACAGCCCTCAACCCCAGGGAAACTGAGTGATTCTGTTTCAAAAAAAGAAAAATGTTTCTACGATTATTTCTTATCTCAAGGCAACATTGAAAAGATTAGCAATAGCTATTAAGTGGGTGATGCTTTACAAGTCTCAGATGGTCACACAGATGCCCTGTGGTTGGTTGGTTGGTTGGTTGGTTGGTTTTAAGACAGAGTCTCCATCACTCTGGGTAGAGTGTTGTGCCCTCATAGCTCACAGCAACCTCAAACTCTCAGGTTTGAAGAGCCTCTGGCCTCAGCCTCCTGAGTAGCTGGGACCACAAGCATGTGCCACCATGTAGGGGCCAGCTCCCACACAACCCGTGGGTATCCCCAGTGCTTGGCAGAGACAAGAGAATGAAAGAGATAAAGACAAAGAAACAAAGTAAAATTCAAAAAGAGTGGGCCCAGAGGACCGATGCCACCAATGCGAGAGACAGCAAAGGCCCCGTGCTCTGGGTTAACTCAGTATTTATTACATTCGTTATCATTAACTCAGCAAATGAATAATCACAGCAGAAAGCGAAAACCCTGTACTATACATCATCATTCTTTGCGGTACTTGCAATTTCAACTAAGCTACTCTTTAACTAACTTCTATAATCTTTACTGTTCCACCTTATACTAATTATAAACTAAAGAAATAGAATGCCATTTAGAGAACAAAGAACCAGACTTAGAAACAGGATGTGAAAGCAGTCGGCAGGTTTGACCACACACACAGTTTCCACAGGAGGCAATTAAGTCTCTGGGTCCCTGTGGGGCAGATAGGCTGACACCATACCTATATGGAGAGTGGGGGAGAAAGAAACTTTCTCTTATATAACCCCAAGAGATTGTTTGTCTTATCAGAGAGCCAGCTGCCCATACTGTTCCCAGCTCATCTTGCAAGGCTTATTCATCCCCTAGAGATCTTTGTACAGGTTCTCTATGGGGGAAAAGTAAGGCCTCAGTAAGACAATTCTTGTCCTGTTTTCCAAGGCCTATGCTGTTGTGTTCAACAGACTTCTGGGGCTCCTGCTACACATTGGGGTCTCTCTACAGACATACTCTCTGAGATAGCCATATCTTCTATCTTTATCCCTTGCCTCACAATCTGCATTCCCTAATTGTTAAAATATTTCATAATTTACCATCTAAATAAATGCTTCAATAGGACTCTGCCTCTACTACTCTGCCCAGTTCTCCCACATTTCCACCCACGCCACCACATCTGGCTAGGTTTTCTATTGTTAGTAGATAGGGGGTCTCACTTTGTTCAGGCTGATCTCGAACTTCTGAGCTCAGGCAATCCACCTGCCTTGGCCTCCCAGAGTGCTAGGATTATAGGCATGAGCCATTGCACCCAGTCTGTCCCCTGTCTCTTAATATAGGCCCCTGCCTGCCACCTGACTACTTATCCAAACACCTTTTCCCCCAAAACAGGACTGGAGGAAAACTGACAATTCACCATTTACTTTCCTATATCACAACAAAATACAATTCTTGATTTTACAAATTCTTTTGTGTCCATTGTCCTTTAGACCCACTGCTTTCTGACAAAATGTTAGTTTCCTAAGAAGACTTCTCCACGTCTTTATGCAGGGCAAGTTCCTTGGAACCTTGCTGTGGGGAAGCTACTCTCTTCTGCAGAATGAGGATTCCTTTTTTAGCATGTACCCCAGAAAACAGTATTTAGACTCATCTCCAGAGTAGCAGTTATTTTAGGTAGAGGTACCTAAAATATGAAGGTGTGTCTCTCTACCCTCTGCATACAGCACAATTCCCTCACCTCTACTAGCATTAAAGGATGGCAGCAAACTGTTACCTCAATATCAAAAATCTATCTCTGTAATGGATTCAGAGGAAAGTCCCAAAGATGATTATAAAGGATTAGAAAATCTAATGTGTACAGAAAAGGGAAAGATAACAACATTCTTTATCTTATACAGGCAAGAAACCAGCTATTCCTCACTAAAGGCCAGAATACACACACACACACACACACACAGAGTGTGTTCCAGTATAAGGGGTTAAGAAAAATATCTGAAAATCATGTTAATTGTGGATATGAGTTAAATTAAGATGCTCTTGACTCCCCTCTTTGGAGACTTAAAAGATGTGGTTTAGACACATCTACTGGGGACCGTTTGGTACAGTCCTAGATGTGTCCTTGCCCAAGGGCTGACAGATGGATTGAATGACCTCTCAGCATCCCTTCCAGACTCACACTTCTATTTTTCTATGATCGTTGGACTGGCATGTTAGCTGAGTCAGATTTGCCCTTGCAAGATAGTAAAGTCAGTTGCTTGAAAAGAAACAAGTAGACTCTTTGGGCCCAAAATAAAAGCCTTTCTACCTTGTTCCAGATTAAATTATACCATTAGAGGTTGATTTCCTTGCCTCACAAAGTATTTTTGGTCTTCTGGAGTTCCCTAACAGAATGCAAACACTGATGCCAAAGTGATATACTTAACTGTATCAAATAAGGGCTTAGCAGAGGTTCAGGCCCTGCAACAGGACCAGGACTAAATATGCAGGAAGAGGAGACCCAAAGCAGGCAGGTAAGACAGAGGCAAGACTGTAAAGACAAATGTGCCACACTGGAAATGTTGCCTGAAGCTCCTGCAAAAATAGCACCCTCTCTCCTCTCTCCTGTCTGGGTTTTGTGTTTTTTTTTGATGAAGGCAGAACTCTACCAAGGGAGAACACTGACTGAGGCAGGAGGATACTACAGTAAGGTGACTCTTGCTTTCCTGTGAAATACTGAACACATAGTGAATGTGCACTGGACTACTACACGGGAAAAGCCTACACTCATGCAACAAACAGGGATTGGGAGGCTAATGTACATGAGGCACTATTCCAGCCACTTGAGAGAATGGCCAAACTCACAAGCCCTTTGCCCTCACAGAGCTTACATAACAAGAGCTTGTTATGTCATGAAAGCAGCACAAGGTGCTCTAAGACAAGGAGATCTACTCTAGTGGCCAAGTCCTGCCTGAAAAGGGATGTTTCTGTTAACATGCAAAGGCTGAATAGAAATTGGAAAAAGGTATGTGCTGGGAGAGAAGTTCATTTAAAGTTACCAAAAGCAGGCTCAGCACCCATAGCACAGTGGTTACAGCACCAGCCACATACACCGAGACTAGTGGGTTTGAAACCAGCCTGCGCCAGCTGAAACAATGACAACTGCAACAAAAAATAGTCAGGCATTGTGGTGGGCACCTATAGTCCCAGCTACTTGGGAAGATGAGGCAAGAAAATCTCTTAAGTCCAAGAGTTTGTGGTTGCTGTGAGCTATGATACCATAGCACTCTACCAAGGGCAACTTGAGACTCTGTCTCAAAAATAAATAAATAAAATAAAATAAATGTGAATAAAAATAAAGTTACCAAAAGCAATTCAACACAATCTCCACCAAAATAGCAAAGTCATATTTCACAGATCTAGAAAAAAATAATACTATGCTTAGCTAGGAACCAAAAAGAAGCCTAAATAGCAAAAGCAATCTTAAGGAAAATAAACAAATCTGGAAGCAGCACATTACCAGACTTCAAACTATACTGCAAGTATATAGTAACCAAAACAGCATGGTATTGGTGCAAACATAGAGACCTTTACCAATGATACAGAACCATCTACCTATAAGCAACTGATCTTCTACAAAGCAGATTGCAACATACACTGGACAAAAGAATCCATATTCAATACATAGTGCTGGGAAAACTGGATATCCACATGCAGAAGAATGAAATGGGACCCCTGTTTCTCACCATTCACAAAAATTAATTCAAGATAGAAAAAAAGACTTAAATATAGTACATGAAACCATAAAAACAGAGACAGAGTCTTCTGCAGAGACATATAGTGAAAATTCTTCTAGATGTCAGCTTAGGCAAATAATTTATGTCTAGGACCCCAAAGATCATTATAGCACAACAAAAATAAATAAATGGGACTTGATTACATGAAAAGACTTCTGCATAACTAAGGAAATAATCAATAGACGGCTTACAGAATGGGAAAAAGTATTCACAAACTATACAACCAACAAAAGATTAATATGAAGAATCTGCAAAAAACTCAAATCAGCCAAAAACACAAAACCCCCTTAAGAAGTGGGCAAAAGGGCTGGGCACAGTGGATCACACCTGTAATGTCAGCCCACTCTGGGAGGCCAAGGCAGGTAGATTGCCTGAGCACAGGAGTTAGAAAGAGTGAGACCCCCATCTCTACTAAAAATAGAAAAACCAACCCGGCATTATGGCAGGGACCTATAGTCCCAGCTACTCTAGAGCCTGAGGTAAGAGGATCTCTTGCGTCCAAGAGTATAAGATTGCTGTGAGCTGTGACACCACAGCACTCTACCCAGACTGACAGAGTAAGACTCTGTCTCGAAAATTAATTAATTTACTAATTAAGTAAAAAGTGAAAAAGACTCAAACAGAAGTTTTTCAAAAGAAGATAGACAATGGTCAACATACATGTGAAAAATGTTCAATGTCAATAATCATCAGTAAAATGCAAATTAAAACCACAGTGAGGTATCTCCTTACCCTCTAATAATAGAATGGCTATTATTAAAAAGTCAAAAAATAATAGATGCTGGTGTGGTTGCAGAGAGAAAGGACTGCTTACACATTGTTGGTGGGACTGCAAACTAGTACAACCTCTATGGAAAATAGTATGAAGATTCATCAGAGAAATAAATATAGACTTACTATTTGACCCAGCAACCCACTACCGGATATCTACCCAAAGGAAAAGAAGACTTTTCATCAGAAAGACACATGCACTCAAATGTTTACTGCAGCACAATTCACAATTACAAAGATAAGGAATCAACCTAAGCACCCATCAAATCACGACTAGATTGACAAAATGTGGTATATGTATATGTATGGTATGGTATATGTACTACTCAGCCATATAGTAAAAAGAAATAAATTAATGTCTTTTGCAGAAATTTGGATGGAACTAGAGAACATTATTATTTTTCTTTTCTTTTCTTTTTTTTTTTTTTTGAGACAGTCTTACTATGTCAACCTTGGTAGAGTGCCGTGGAGTCACACCTCACAGCAACCTCAAACTTTTGGACTAAAGTGATTCTCTTGCCTCAGCATCCCAAGTAGCTGGGACTATAGGTGCCTGCAACAATACCCAGCTATTTTTTTGTTGTTGTAGTTGTCATTGTTGTTTGGCAGGCAGGCCCGGTCTGGATTCAGCCCTGGTGCATGTGGCCGGCACCCTAGCCTGGAGAATATTATCTTAAGTGAAATAGCTCAAGAATGGAAAAACAAAAACCCCATGTACTCTTTAATAAGTTAGATCTAGGCAGTGGGCACAGAGGGTAAAGTGGGTAAAATCATTGAAATTCAGGAAAGGGGGAAGGAGAGGAGGATGGGTAAAAATTTACCTAATGGGTACAACAAATGCTATTTGGGTGACGGGCACACTAAAAGCCCTGACTCCAGGATTGCAAAGTCTATCCATGTAACAAAAACATGTGTACCTCTTTAATATTATGAATTAAAAAAAATAAGATCATGTTACCAAAAGCTGTTCTGGCTACCTCAATTTGCTTGCATAGTAGGTTACAGGGTAATTTGTATCTTTCTTCATTATACTTACTCTACTATTTGCATATGAAATAATTTTAGAACAATATCAAACTTATACTTAAACCTATTTTATCTCATTTTTATCTTGTGCCTTTAATGTATTCATCTTCAAACTATTACTTATGAACTATGATCAAATTCTCTATGGATATGATATAATTTGAAGCACAAATTCAAAATCAGATAGGACTTTTATCCTGATGATCCGACCATCGAGTCTCATCTGAAACTGTCTGGTGTTACTGCGTGTAAGAAGATGATGTGTTTGACATTGTGACATGGACTTTTCCCCACCTACACTGAGCATGAATGACAGGTTGGTTCCTGCACTGCAGGTGGACCTGTGGCAGCCCAGCAGTGTCTCCCATGTATCAGAGGGAACAGTCACTGATGTCCACATTCCCCAGAATGGTTCTCAAGCCCTGTTAGCCTTCTTACGGGAAGCCAACATCCAGTACAAGTAAGCATTCCTTTTCACTTGCTATAAAATTCAGTTGTATTAACTGGGTGTGGTGGTGTGTGCGCCTCATCCCAGCTACTCAGGGGCTGAGGCATGAAGATCACTTGAGCCCAGGAATCTTTGAGGTGGCAGTTAGCTATAGGGACTGACAATTAAGTCTGTGAACTCATCCTAGAAAAAGTGCTATATATTTCATTACTGAATGTCACTATAACCACCTTTGAAGTACTCTCTTGGCCATCTGGTCAACACAGGGCTGTTCAGCCATGAGGTGTGTTGTACTTTGTCTATGATGAGTTCACAAACATCAATTGTCAGCTCTCGTACAATGACAGCTTTTATAGTCATTTCAGACAAAAAAGTTCCAAAACTGCTCTGAAGGGTGGACTAAGCACAGGCACTGGTACATAGCTTCTCAAGGGGAGTCGCTCAAAGGTGGGTGACCATGGTGATTCAGCAATGAGGTGCATAGCACTTTTTCTAGCATGAGTTTCCCAACTTAACTGTCATACCTTCATATGGTAACACCACTGCACGCTAGCCTGGGTGACAGAGCAAGACCCCATCTCAAAAGGAAAAAAGATTGATTTCTATTAAAGTGAACAAAATGATAGCTACAGTCAAGTTATTTATCAAGTGCTTATAACAGCATTTTAGGTATAATGTTTCTTTTTTTTTTTTTTTTTTTTTTAGAGAGCCAGGAAGGCCATTTATTAGTTAACACCAAGGAGTAGGTAGTCTTCCGCTTGCAGGTAGGGTGGCCTGTGGTAGCAGTAGCCATAATTATGCTGCTTTTTTGGGTTTGGTCTTGTTTTTCATGGTGGGCACTGCTCAGAAGCAAAGTCCTCCTCCCAGATTCCAGTCACTGGATTGCTCCTGACTATTGAGCATTTCCTCTTGTTTTCAGGCTCTAGATTTAAATCTAGGTGTTGACTCTTTTGTTGCTTTGGGGGTAGTGTCTGTGATCCTGCCTTTATTCTTTTTTTTTTTTTTTATTGAATGGTAACTATGTACATCAATGCACTTCTGGGGTACAGTGTGGGGTTTTCACATGCAATCTGAAATACTTCC
>NW_003852508.1:3612809-3634355 GCF_000181295.1 Otolemur garnettii | reverse complement strand
TCCTTCTTAATGGCTGCATAGTATTCCATGGTGTACATATACCACAGTTTGTTGATCCATTCGTGGATCGATGGGCACTTGGGCTTCTTCCATGATATAATGTTTCTTATTGAGAAAACTGACAGGAATGATCCACCCTGAAGAACTTATTAGTCTAATGGGGGATGGGCACAACTGCATGGACAGATCATTTCACAGTTACCACTGAGTGATCAGTGTAAACACAGATCGTCTCTCTGTGAAGATGGAGAGCAGCCGCCATGCCGAGGGGAGCTTGGGAAGGCAGGTTTACAGAAACTGTGTCAGCTGGGCACAGATGAGACGAGGAGCTGGCAGACGAGGACACCAGCAAAGGAAGGGAAAGCAGTGTGGGAGTTCAGCACCAGTAGTGACCAGTGCAAGCCAGAGAGCAGAAGAAATGATGCTGGAGAGGTGGGCGGCCAGATTGTGCGGAGTCACATGTGCGGATGTAAAAGCTCTGACCCCACCTGTGGATGGGGTAAAAGAGCCACGTGTGACTGGGGTTTGGGAGGTGGGGGTGGGAGGACAGCAACAGGAAACTATACGAATAGTTCAGGTAGGAGATAGTGAGGCCTTAAGTTAGGACAGAGTACTGGGAACAGGTGAGCATAAAAAAAAAAGTCAGGGGTAAAACCACTGGACCCTCCTCATTGAATGCTAAGTAGGAAAGGGAGACATCAAAGGATGACTCCAAATTTTCTAGTTTGGCTAAGGGACAGGTTTGAACAGATTTGGATATTTTGAAGGCTGTTTTTTAAAAGCAATCATCAAGGCTCGGCGCCTGTGGCTCAAGCGGCTAAGGCGCCAGCCACATACAACTAAGGTGACGGGTTCAAATCCCCAGCCCGGGCCCACCAAAACAACAATGATAGCTGCAACCAAAAAATGGCCAGGCATTGTGGCGGACGCCTGTAGTCCCAGCTATTTGGGAGGCTGAGGCAGGAGACTTGCTTGAGCCCAGGAGTTAGAGGTTGTTGTGAGCTGTGATGCCATGGCACTCTACCCAGGGGGGATAGCTTGAGGCTCCATCTCAAAAAAAAATAAAATAAAATAAAAATAAAAGCAATCATCGAGGCAATAAGAAGAGAACAAGTAGAAGACAGTCATGGGAGTTAAAGAAAAGGAAGGCTTTGGGGAGAGGGCATGGTCCACATGCTGGGTGCTGCAGTGACGTCCAGTGAGAAAATGACCGGGCAGTTTCCTCTGGATGTGGCAATGGAAGGTACACTGATAATTCCAACAGCGGGATTAGAGTGTTAGCAGTGGAAGACAGAGAAGTGGACAGGAGGGGAGAACACAGAGCAGGTGTTGGCCCCGGAGAAGGACCAACAGGGAGAAAAACATCGATGACACCGGAGGGAACCCACAGGTGCAGGAGTGGGTGTGAAGAGCGGGAAGGAAGCCTCATCCTCCCAGACTGAAGAGGAAAACGTGGCCCTACTTACCATGTACATAAGGGAGGGGACAAGTGGGAAAAACTCATAGCCAATGGGTGAATTTTCTGGATGAAGAAGCAAAATTACCTACTGAAAGTGAAGAAGTGGGTTGAAGAGTATTGTCAAGAGGAAAGTGGAGTAAGGCCCAGAGGAGAGGTGGCAGCACTGCCGCAGAGCTGGGGTTTCATTGGATTGGATGGTAGAGAGGCCAGGGTAGCAAGGATGTGGAGGTTCCCAGGGAGATACCAGGTCAAGTTTTCATCCCTGGGGGCCAATCTGGACCGGGAGGCACGATGGGACACATGGAAGAACCATGCGTCCGAGGAAGGCATGGAGGCCTTCACACTAGGGATCGAAAACAGTGTAGTGCACCAGGCAGGAAGGAAGAAAACTCCACAAAATGGGGGTTGTTGGAAGCCAAGAGCTCTGGGGTAGAATGTTTCCGGTTGGTGACAAAGTCCAGGGTAGCCCCAGAGGGAAATAATTGAAGGGGAGTGTTGGGTGCAGGTCTTTGAGGTTGGTACAGCCAAGAATGGGTGTGCAAAACCACCAGGAATCATCATGGCAGGCTTGACTCTCCTCAGCTCATGGCAAGGTTTGAGGAGGAGGGAGAAAATATTCTCCCAGGGTAGGGTGATCCTACTGGAGCCCAGAGCTAAGGAAAGCACCCAGGAATAGCACGAGGCTCCAGGGAAGGTGAGTGTTCCACAAGTTAGAGATTAGCAGGAGAGCAGAGGAACAGTCCTGTAGAAACTGACCTCCCCCGCTGTGAGCCCACGGTGGGAGATGGGGGACCCAGATAGAAAGCCACAAAAGAAGGTATGTCCTTCAGAGTCAAATTTCTGATGGGACAAGAACATGAGAAAGGCCAGGCTTGGTGGCTCCCGCCTGTAGTCCCAGCACTCTCAGAAGTCGAGGTGGATGGATGGCTTCAGCTCAGAAGTTTGAGACCACCCTGAGCAAGAGCCAGACTCCATCTCTACTAAAAATAGAAAAACTAGCCCGGTGTTGTGGCAGGCGTCTATAGTCCCAGCTTCCAGGGAGTTTGAGGTTGCTGTGAGCTATGATGCCATAGCACTCTACCCAGGGTAACAGAGTGAGACTCGGTCTGTCTCAAAAAAAGAGAGAGGGAGAATATGAGAAAAGCAAGTTCTCTGAAGACACTGGAGGCTGGAAGCAAGGGAAGCAGCACTGCTTGGCAGCACAGGGCAGAGGAGACCGTGTAGGGAAGGGGTGTGAGTGGAAGGTCTGGGAAGAGAAGTCGAGTATGGGAATTCGTGAGACGATGGGGAGTGACTTGCCTTTCTCTGGGAATCCCAGGACTGGGGGGTTGAGAGGCAGGCTGAGAGGCATATGAATGACTACCCTCCATTACCTCCACCTTTTAGCAGCTTATTGTGCTATCCAAACTGGCACATGGGTCCCTAATGGCGCCTGGGTTGGGCTGACGGCTCCGCGGGCCTGTGATGAGGGCCCCCGTCTCTCTGAAGGGCTGGGCCAAAGAGTGCCAGATGGCAGACACCCCTGGGCCACACAGAGACCACCCTGCCAGAAAGAAAGATATTTACAGACTTCTTAAGGCTGTCCTTTACTTTTTGCAGAAAGGTATCTGATCTGTGCTTCTCTAGAACAGAATCACAGCTGTGCACAAAACCCTTGCTCGTGCTGGCACATTGTGGTGGTCGCTCTATCGCGCTAGCTTTGAAGGCATCCTCTGATTCTCTCAATGCCTGACTGGAAAGAACCTGGCAATTATACCTATAGGTGCTTAGTAACAACCCACAGGCTTCATCCATTATTATTCAGTAGAAAAGAATATACCACTTGGCTTAACAAGACTCTATTTCCTGCCATTAAATTTAGGTCATGTGGAACAGATATAGAATAAAATATCACACTTTGTGTCATAGAAAATAGAATCTAAAAAATGAGTGTTTAAATCAGTTGCTTCCTCATGGAGAACAATCATTTAGAATTATTCGTTTTGTTGGTCCCGAGATAACAATAACGTAAGAGTCGATTAAACTCCACAGGTCCAGTAGATAGAGATCATTTTAATTGACTTTTAGTGTTGTAGCCTGGGGTGTTTTCAAAAGATTATCATTTACTCTGTACAAGAATACTTAATCTATAGCTGCAGCAATTTTTAAAGTGAGAATAATATCACCCCATGTGTCTGTCCCCTAGGTGATCCATCCCTCTCTATGACTCATCCTGCCACAAAAAAAAAAAAATTTTTGATCGTTTTGAAAAATAAATATCTGTTAAAAATGACAATGAAATCTGGATTTTTGAGGTTTCCTCCCCACCCCGGAAACTTGGGGGAGGTGGTTTTGTACTGAGTGCTGACAATAAGTGGAAAGTTCTTAATAGTTCTAGTCATAGGAGTATACACAACTAGGGTGGGAAAAATAACGAGCCCTAACAGTAAGAAAATGCAACAGTTCATAAAGACCATTTTGAGATTCCATTCCACAGTCTTCTACTGGTTTTTACGCAAGTGCTTGACTAGGAAAATGAGATTAGTCCTCCCATATCACAATTATTTTTTAACTTAACCTTGGTCTCTTACATCCTGTACCAGGGTACAGTGTAAGTTACTACAGAGACCTGTTTTGGTTTCCTAGGGCTGCCATAACAAAGTACCACAGGCTTTATAAACTGGAGATTCAAAGCAGATCCGTGTAGGGATTGCTGGCTTTGGCAAACTGGTCTACCTTTTTTTTCCTCCTTTAGTTTCCGGGGATGAGAAAAAGCCAGGCGAGATGGACAGATGAACCTGGGGAGGGAGACTCACGTGGAGGTTACCTGCAGTACTGGAATGTGTTGACAGCTTATAGCCATCTCAGCCCTAACCAAACTTGCATCTTCCTGCCCTTCCTAGATTTTCCCCTCGCATTAAGGAGGTTAGGACATTGACACAGAGGTTCATTTGGCCCAAGACCTATCTTAGCAATATTGTAAAGTTATTCATCTCACACAAACCCAATCATCTGTAACTTCTTCATGCAAGGAGAGAAAGAAAATACTAACACAGATGGTGTTAATGTTCCTCTCACGTTTTGAGCCACTGCAAACAGCTGCCAGGGGACTTGACCAAGCTTTGAGCCACCTCACCTTATCTTGATTTCTAAAGTGTTTCCAGTGTTAATAAAAAGTTGAAACAAAAGAACAGCGAAGTCCATAATCAGTTCCTGAGTAAATGCTTTGTCCACAGTGGGCATTCAATAGATAACAAGTAAGTAAATGAAAAAGAATGTTCTCTACCCAATATAACCCTGAGAAAATTTATTTCCTTAATGAACCAAAAAGTATGTTTTCAGATGATTTAAAGTAATTTTTAAAAATTAAATAGCTTATATAGATCAAGATGCTCATTAAAATTTCTTTTAATAGCCATTAAGTAATAGATTCCTTTGGAAAATAAAATATGAAGACACAGCTTTTTAACCACCTGCTAGGCCCAGAAAAATTACCAAGGGACTTTCTAACATCTTCAAGTACTGTAAATGAGGGAAGTGCCTTGCTACTTTGTGCTCTAGTTAGTGGAGGCTGGCGAGCACTGGAAAGACAAGCCTGTATCTGTTTAGTTCAGATGTCACATCAAGAACACGAGTGACTGGCCTGGTGCAGTGGCTCACACCTATAGTCCTAGCATTCGGGGAGGCCAAGGCAAGTGGATTGCTTGAGCTCAGGAGCAAGAGCGGGACCTCATTTCTACTAAAAATTTTTTTAATTAAAAAATTAAATTAATTAAAATTTTAATTAATTAAAATTAAAGAAAAACTAACTGGGCATCATGGCAGGTTCCTATCGGAGGCTGAGGCAGAGGCAGAAGGATCACTTGAGCCCTAGAGTTTGAGAGTTTGCAGGTGAAGTGAGCTAAGATGATACTACAGTACTTTACCCAGGGCAGTGTAAGACTCTGTCTCAAAAAAAAAAAAAGAACACGAATGACTCCACCTGGAGCAAGTCCCACACAGCCTGGACTCCCCCACCTGGCCTCAGCCTTTAATTTCCAAATGTTTTCACTATGCTTAGGTGAGCTCCTCTTCTCTGGGCATGCTTGCTACTGGCAGGCAGTGAAATAGCTTTTTCCAACCCTCGGTAGCTGCACTCCTTCCCCTTCTCTCTCTGACTTTGGTTTGCTGGCAGTGACCTAACAACAGTGTGTGGGGGATGGACAGGCTGTGAACAGGTGGACACAGCTGGAGAGAGGACATGGCAAGGGCATGACAAAGGACATGGGAAGAGCAGCCTACGCTCAGTTTTCATCATGTCGCTCTGGGAGTCGCAAGATTGCAAGTTGGGTTCCCCTCCCAAATTCAAACTCTGGCTCTGCACTGATCAGCGGAGTGACTCTGACAAGTTCTTAACACTTACCCGAGGCTTGGCCTTTTCATTTTTAAAATGACGATAACAACAGAATCTACCATGGAGGGCTGTCAACTTACAAGCGTGTGTATAAAATACACAGCACAGTGCAGGCTCCCAGGAAGTACTAGTAGTACTCGAATTTAAGGGTTCGTAACCATCATTTGGATGTTGCAGCTGCTCAATCAACAATAGCTGTTATTACTCCTATTATTATTTGGGTACATCTGCCTACTTACACTTTAAATTTATTACATCATTTAACAGTTTTAATTTCCTGAATTTCCTTATATTCGGTATTTTTTGATAAGTATCAATCGCCGTAGTCATAGATACATATGATTTTCTTGACATAGATACATATGATTTTCTTTGAATGTTGCCTGATTCGTGTATTAATTCAATTTATTTTTCATCACATCTATCATTTCAAATCCAGGATCCTCATAGAAGATCTTCAGAAAACCCTGGAAAAGGGAAGCAGCTTGCAAACCCACAGAAATCGAAGGTCCCTCTCTGGATACAATTATGAAGTTTATCACTCCTTAGAAGAAGTATGTAATCCAAGAAGGTTTTGTTGGTTTTTTACAAGCACATCTTTATCATTTAATTCTAAAAATCGGGGGAGAAGCATAAAGGCAGGGGAGGGGCTACGCGCAGAATGTGCACTCACAGCAGTCACATGGCCTATGCACCAAAGTTCATTCATCCCTTCCATGAAGTCTTTTACTGTGATATGGGAAGTTGCAAAATAATTTGTATCTCACCTGCTTTACCCAACCCCCCCCTACAAAGGACGTGGGCTGTTCAATGGGAGAGTGAGGGCATGTTGTTACAGAAATCACGGATGGTAAAGCGAGTCAGCGTTTGAAGGCAGTGATTTGGCTGGGGGGCAGAGAGGACTTTGACACTTGCCCCGCACGCTCTGCATAGTCGAGATCTCCCAAAGGCCAAGCTTTGCGTGTGGCATCTCTGCACGTCTGAATATGCTACTATCTACTGTACCTGGAAACTCACCGCCCCTTGTCCCCACCTTTACCCCACCTTTACCGTTCATCTGGACAACTTGTTATTCTTCACATTTTAGCTGAAACAAGAAGATAGTTGTTTCTACTCTCCCAGGCTGGATCAAACCCTCCCTCCACCTTCACCGCCCAGCGTATTACATGCCCCCACCGCACACGGATGTGATGCCTGTCACAGTTTTTAATGATGTAATTGTATGATTATTTGATTACTGCCTTTTTCTCATAATAAGCTGCAAGTTCCATGTAGGTAGGCCACTTCTTTCCTGTTCATCACTATATCCCCAGGGGCAGGAAAACAGAGACCTTCAAATAGTTGTTGACAGAGTGAATGAACGAGTGAATACACATGTGCTTCCCCTGAACTCAACAAAGGAATGCCAGGCGTGAAATCAATGATAACCTGTTCTATTCTTAGGAGCATTTTGTGTTATCTTGATGACAACTCTCTTCTCAAAATTATTTCCACATATGTCATGTCTCAACATACATTTTAGAAGCTTGAACTTAGAAGTAAATGAAAGATTTTGGATAACTTGGCACACAAAAGTACTGCTAACATGCACTAGATAAAAGTCAAAGTTTAAAAGTATAATACAGGCTCGGCGCCTGTGGCTCAAGCGGCTAAGGTGCCAGCCACATACAACTAAGGTGGTGGGTTTGAATCCCCAGCCTGGGCCCACCAAACAACAATGATGGCTGCAACCAAAAAAAATAGCCAGGCGTTGTGGCAGGCACCTGTAGTCCCAGCTACTTGGGAGGCTGAGGCAGGAGACTCGCTTGAGCCCAGGAGTTGGAGGTTGCTGTGAGCTGTGATGCCATGGCACTCTACCCAGGGGGATAGCTTGAGGCTCTGTCTCAAAAAAAAAAAAAGTATAATACAGATATGCATATACATGTGAGATGTATGTATAGATAACTACATCCTGCATTTCATATTAAATGAGAACAGAAATAAAAGAAAATGTGGGTACTTTGCACAACATATTTATGTACTTTTTCAGCACAGACCCTTTTACATCATGGAACAGTAGAACATTTTTGTGTTCCTTCTTTACTCCTTTTGAGACTTTTACAGTTTTGGGGGGTTTTTTGGCCAGGGCTGGGTTTGAACCCACCACTTCTGGCATATGGGGCCAGCACCCTATTCCTTGAGCCACAGGCGCTCCCCTCCTTTTGGGGCTTTTAAAGTCAGAATGAAGCACCTTGTTCATCCATCTCCAATATACCTTCTCCTGACGACAGACAAGTGTGTGTGAAGGGATCAATGTAAATGTACCACTGTCACTGGAGCAATTCTTCAGAGTACGTCCTCCAATGCACGGCTCGGTGGAATAATCTTAACAAGTAAAAGATAATCCCTTTTTCTTAGCATCCTGTGTTCAGTGGCAAATTCTAATATATGGAACTTTAAGAAACATTTGTGAGTCGTTTGGGTAGTTTTCCTGAAGTTGCTTTATTTCTTTTCCTCTTAAATACTTGTGAGAACATGGAAATAAATTTTGTTTCAGAACGAAACCAAAACACATCAATTAATATTTTTGTAAAATTCTACCATTAGCTATTAATAAGTGGCAGTAGAAACCATGCTTTAAAGCAGGCACTTTATAAAGACGTGTATCATGTGAGACTCAATATAAAAGCAGAAAGGTCATTTTAAGCATTCCAAAGAGAATTGAACATAGAAAATTGGGCTTTTCTTCAATTTTATACTCTGTGTGTGCTCTTTGAATTGTGCGACCTGCTGTTGTCTTTTTGTTACTTTTATTCTCTAAAAGCTCCATTGTCATGAGAGGGTCTGACATAGTTGTTATTTACTTGCCCTTAGATTCAAAATTGGATGCACCATCTGAATAAAACCCACTCAGGCCTCATTCACATGTTCTCTATCGGAAGATCATACGAGGGAAGAACTCTTTTTATTTTAAAGGTAAAAATAAAAAACTCCAAACTATCATAAATACAAAAGACTGACCATTCATCATTTTCAACTTTGATGTATGTTAAAGGTAAATAAAACAGAGTCTCATATTTAACATCATCTGAGAATGTAAAATATATTTTCCCTTAAGTTTTTAAGCCGTGCTTCATTTTCTCCATTGGCTATTCTAGAGAATACTGTTGCTAACATGTTTGTGAGTTGGTGCTATGTAAGATGAACCGATGCAAACTGTATCCATGTGTAAGGTGGGCGTCATTCCCACCCTTTGACTGTGTGTTCTCGTCTAGCTCCTGACTTACAGCTCTCCAGCCCTTCTCAGCCAAACTTCTAAAAAGATTCACCTATAGTAGTCATCTTCACGTTTTCACTTCTCCGATTCAGACTTTGACTGCCCAGGCTTTGCCCCAACATACTTCTGAACTCAGCAATGACTCCTACGTGATTTCCCTTCTATCTCTGGCCATTTCGGTCTCATTCCCTGGCTCCTCTTGCCCTGCGCTTTCCTTAGGTCCCTGTAATCAATGCCCAGGACTATCCTCAGCTCTGCTTTTATGCCATAAACCTTCTCTAAACGGTACATCTGCCCCCGCGGTTTCAACAATCGTCCCAGACTTTTTATCCCATGGAATCCACTCTCTGGAGCCTTAAATTCATGCCTCATTGCCTACTTGACATTCTTACCTGCATATTCACAAAAGCTCCTCAGATTCAGAAAGGCACCTCTCTCCTCCCAGTCCAGAAACACGAGCGTCGCCTTAAATTCCTCTCCTTTATGCTAACCACTCACTTTACATTTACCAAAAGCTGACAATTCTTTCTAATAAGTATCTTCTGGGTCTGCCCCAATCTCTTCTCTTGCCCTCATTGCTGTTGCCCTGACTTCTGACTTTCCTCTGGGTCTCTTCTCCCTCGACTATTGCAGTAGTGGCCTCGGTAGCAGCTTCCTTTGAGCCTCCATCCTCAACCTTCTCATGTCTAATCCTCCCTCCACACTGCTGTCGGTGTGAGCTCTAAGACACGAGTGTGCATTAACACACACACAGAGAGGCCTCTCATAGAATACAGGAGGAGGCCACCTCTCCTTGATGTGGTACCCGGGGACTTCCACCTTCAGCTTCATCTGCCATTCCTTGCTCAGACTGCAGAAGCAGCTTCTCAAATATGATGTGCTCAGATTCTCTTCCAAGCTTGAGATGCCTTCCTCCAACTTGTCTGCCAGACAAGCATCAGGTCTCGCTCAAGTCCTCCTCTTCTGAGAAGCCTCCTTTGTTCCCCAGGAAAACTCAGCATAACACTCTATGTTCCCACGGTTACTTATAGATATTCACGTCGTAATGGTTGATTGATGGCTTACATGTCTGCCCTCCCCACTGATGTAGACGTGGTATCAATTACTTGTCTTTTCATCTTTCTACCTCTAGGGCTGAACACAATGTCTGACATTTGTAAAACGGTTTTTCCTGAAATATTAGATGAATGAATTAATGAGTCAATGAAAAGTAGATCCCCTATGAATATAAGATCAAGAACCACCTATTGATTGCTGCGTCAGAAACTAGGTTAAAAGTATTACTATAGTAGGGTTGCAAAGAATAATCTGTCACCTGATTCCACAAATTAAGTTGTTTTATGTTTCCATTTTGTGGTGCAAAAAAGGTAGAATTTATCCATCCATAAAACAGCTACACATATTTCCTTAAAAAATATTCCTTAAGGTGAAGAGAGAGAAGGAAAAGCAGGGGTCTCGGGGGTGTTTAGCTTTTTACTTAACTGTCACATACTATATTAACATGGAGCAGCAATCCCACGTTGGGGATTCCCCTTTTCCTTTTGTATTTTCTGTTTCTTTGATTATAAATTAGGGCAATCAATGCACTGTTTCTGCATAAATAAGCCTGGACTTCTGAAGCAGATAAGAAATCTCTTTATCTTTTTCACGCATTACATAATGAACCAAATTATAGTGAAGAATTATGCCAAAGCCTTATCAAACTGGTCACTTTGGTCAGTGACTCCAAAAACAAAAGCCTGAAATGGTTACTGTGAATATTCTCGTTTTCAGCTGGGCAGAAGATCGCGACCTTACAAAAGAGCTGTCTGGATTGACTGTGGTATTCACGCAAGAGAATGGATAGGTCCTGCCTTTTGTCAGTGGTTTGTAAAAGAAGTAAGTTAAACCTTGTACACAAGGTCCATTTCAGCCAGTCAGTGCTTCCTTGTGTGTGTGTGTGTGTGTGTGTGTGTGTGTGTGCTTAATTCTGCTCAAGGAACAAAGCAAGATTTTAAAGTCAGACTACCCAATTGAATGACTATAACACCTTGAATTTGTGGGCTGCTTTCACGTGTACAAACACCTCTTATACCCCTGGCTCAGATTATCCTCACCTCCACCCTTGGAAGTTGGAATTGACAGCCCTAATTAAAGAGAAACAATCTGAGGTTCCGAGGCTTTATGGATTCGTGACAAGTTAGGATTGAAGCATAAGAGTGGATATATAGCAAAAGACTGAAATCCAACTCATGAGTTCTAGAGCAGTTTCTTATATGATACTCAGTTCTGTATCACTTGATATCCCCCCGCAAAATGATCTCCCTTATGCTGAAACAATAAAGGCATGAACAAGGGACTGTGTTGTGCCCTCTTGCTGTAGGTCTATTATTTAAATACCAAAAGAACTTTGGCATCTGTGGATTTGACATCCTCAGTTTCAGACTCAGTAGTTTCTCCTGTTGTGAATGCTTCATTTGAATCCTGAGTCCTCTGAGCTCATGTATTGAGTGGGTCCCTATCCAAGAGTGGGCCAGCCTCTTGGACTAACACTTAAATATGTTCTATTAGTTCCCTATTCATTGTCAAGCGTGTAATGACTTTTGAGTTCTTTTTAAAAAGAAAAACTCTTAAAATGAAAATGAAACCATCCACTAGTAGTGAAAGTGAAAAAAAATCTAAGGAATAAAAATGAAAGAAAATCTAAAAAAATGATGAGTTGTAGCCAGAAAATAACCCTACAAATTTCTTTAGTCTTGCAATTACATAAAACTATTAAGAATGCAAGGGATATTTAAATACATTAGTTACATATTACTGTGCTTTGGGGAGAAATTGCATGCTCTAATAGAATTGTACAATTTGAAGACTCTCTCAGGTCTTAGAAAATATACCTCACAAATGTCCAGAATGTACTAAGTTTACAAAATCTATCTCTCAGCCACTCCCAAACCCACAGAAGAATCCTTAATTTTATAATTATTAGAGAATAAAATTTTCTAATTGTTCCTATTCAGTTTATTGAGTAATTCACTTTCTCTTATTAAAACATCACTTTATCCTGCAAAGACAGGCATAAGAGCTAATAATAAATTAACTATTACCTTCTATCAAATGTCCAGTGACTACATAGCAATACAGTGTCTGCTGTTTTAAGATTTAGGGGAAAAAAAGAAAAGAAGGAAAATGGTTAAACACAGGACGTCCATTGTTTACAGCCATGTGTATTACGGAAGGACGTAAGAACGTATTTCCCAAATATTCCAGCTAAAGTTTGATATTCTTACCACCCTCCCTCCTACGTGCGACCTCTACTTTACAGCATGCAAACTTACCTTGTTTATGTGTTTACCATCAGTCTTATTCCTGCATCAACTACAAGGGAACTTCCAAACCTCCAACATGTAGAACAACACATGGTAATTAACAGATGTTCAAATCTTTGTTAAGATTTGAATTGGAATGAGGAGAATTCAGTGGTAATGACTTGGAAAATTTCTGGGCAATGACTTGTGAAATCGTCTCACAAGGTATGGATGGTACCATCCGGATTTTTGCAGTGCACAACATAGACAGCAGCCTTGTCATCCTGAATTAAATTTCCAAGGAAGAGAAGGACACAGTGTAGCCATAGGGAAAGGGAGAGGCATGTACAAAGGCAGTTGACTTTGGAGGAAGAACAAGAACCATCAGTTAAGATTAAGCTCCATTTCCACAAAGATGACTAAGGAAAGGCTTCCCTTCCCGCCCCTCCCTCCCCTGCCAGGCCATCCTCATGTGTGTAGATGACTCAGACCCTTCCTGAATGTGCCTCAGCTACCCTCTCTGCACCTCCCGCTGGTCATGACTGCCATTCACCACTCCACTCTACCACTTACATTTCCCATCTGAGTGAGGCAGCAACCAGAAATGGAAAGGAAGGACCTAGGTCACTCACCCAGTGTCTCTGTGGGAACAGTGGTGCTGCTGACATGTGACAGCGTGCATTTGCAGTGACAGGAGACAGTCAGCACATATTACGTGCTTATGAAAAAACAATGTTTTCATCTTGCGTCAGTCTCCGTTTCCATTAAGAGTGGTAGTGGAGTCAGGGAGAACGGAGATGTCAAAGACTCAGATAACCTTACATCTGCCAAGCAGTGGCACATCATCTTTCACACTAACTGGGTCCCTTTGTTAAGCCCTTAGTCTTCCAGGGGTGGCTAATCAAGAGGGGCTCCAGGCCGTGCCCCTTCTGCAAGGTCAGCTCCCATCTCACCATGAAGTCCCAGGACTGGCTCTTAGGCTCTGAGCTCATCAAAGTTCTGTGTCCCCTCTAGAAGCATCGGGGGACCTCTGCCTCCCAAGCCCAAGAGGCTCAGAATGCTATGTTCAGCCCTTTCTCTGCTGATGCGTGCTATTTGTCTTCTGCTGTCTTTGCCCTCTTGTTGGTACGTGGGAATCATGTGAGGTGATGCTCTTCTGGAGACACATGTGAACAGGAGTCAGGTCCTTTGCTTCTTTTGTCCCCACTCTCACCCCCAGGAGGAGCTTCTGACATCTCTCGACTTCCTCGGAGTTCCAGCTACAGGTGGCATCAGGAGCAAAAGGTCTGGCTTCCTGCCACTGCTTTCTCTTTGTTGGGTGCTTTTACCCAAAAGTCAGCAGCTTAAAATAGCAAGCATGTGTCACCTCAGTTTCTGTGTGTCAGCAATCTGGGTGTGGCTTAGCTGCTGCTGCTGGCTCGGGGTCTCTCCCAGGCTGCAGTAAGGTGTCAGCAGGAGGCCCAGGGATGAGGACATGTGGTGTGACTGGGGAAGGCTATTTCTAAGCTCATTCATGTTGGTGGCCTTACGTCCTCACTGGCTGTGGGCCAGAGGTATTACTTCTTTGCCACAGAGGCCTCTCCCTAAGATAGCTCAAAACATGGCCCCTGGATTTCCTCAAAGCAAGTGAGGGAGAGAACAAGAGAGAACAAGCCCAAATGGAAACCACGGGTTTTTTGTAACCTAATTTTGGAAGTGGCTTTCCATAACTTATGCCACATTCTGCCATTGGAAGTGAATCACTAGGTTTAGCCCATACTCAGGGGAAGGGATTGTACAGGGCACAGATACCAGGAGACAGGAGTCATTGGGGACCACCTTTGATGCCACATCTTGGTAGGACTTTCCCTGTAGCCACTACTATACTATTTGCATCCTAACTCAAATATGAACTGGGTGCAAATGCCCTTCTGGGATCTTGATAGAGAAGCAGATTGTGTGTGGGTCCCACACACACAGTTAGACAACCCTGGACCCGAAGGTCAGCTCTGCTACTTACTCCCTGTGTGATCTTAGTGGCAAGTCACTTAACGTCTCTGAGCCTCAGCAAAATGAGGGTAGTAATAGTCTATGACACATTAGGTTACTGGGAGGATTAAATGATACAAGGCAAAGGAAAGATTTAACAGGGTGTTTGCATATAATAAGCACTTAATAAAATCAACACATTACTATCAGCAATTTGGTATGTTTAAATAAGCACCATGAAAAGAACAATTAGAAAGTCAGCAAGGATGTAACAGAACTCAACAACACTATCAGCCAATAGGATCTGTGAGACCACCCAGCAACCAAGAATACACATTATTCTCAAGTGCCTAGGAATATATAAACTAAGATAAACCATATCTTGGGCCAAAAAACAGATGTCAACAAATGTAAAAAAATTAAAATCACAGAGAGTATATTCTCTAGCCACAATGAAATCAAACTAGAAATTGATAGCAGAAAAGTAACAGGAAAATCTCCAAACACTTGGAAATTAAAAACACTTCTAAATGATCCATGGTTCAAAGATAAAATCTCAAGGGAAATAAAAAAAATACATTTGAACTGGATGGAAATATAGCCTATCACTTGGGCCTGGTGACTCCTGCCTGTAATCCTAGCACTTGGGAGGCCAAAGTGGGAGGATTGCTTGAAGTTCAAGAGTGGCCTGAGCAAGAGTAAAACCTGACTACTAAAAATAGAAAAAAGCCACATGTGGTGGCACATGCCTGTAGTTCCAGCTAATCACGAGGCTGAGGCAGGAGGATCACCTGGGCCCAGGAGTTTTAGGTTGCAGTGAGCTAGGATGACACCACAGTGAGAGAGAGAAAGAAGAAGAGGAGGAGGAAGAAGAGGAAGAAAAGAAAATACAACATATCAAACTTTGTCGGGTAGGGCTAAAGCAATGCCAACAGGAAATTTTATGGCACTAAATGTATGCATTCAAAAAGAAGGAAGGTCTCAAAACAATAAGTTCTTCCCTCAAGGAAGAAAAAGAATTGGAAATAAACCCAAAGCAACCAGAAGGAAGGAAATAATACAAGTACAGAAATCAATGAAATTGAAATTGAAAATCTTTTATCATTTAGGGCGGTGCCTGTGGCTCAAAGGAGTAGGGCGCCAGCCCCATATGCCGAAGGTGACGGGTTCAAATCCAGCCCCGGCCAAAAACTGCAAAAAAAAAAAAAATTATCATTTAAAAGATAAATGAGAATTGACAAAGAAGTAGGGCGCCAGCCCCATATGCCGAAGGTGACGGGTTCAAATCCAGCCCCGGCCAAAAAACTCAAAAAAAAAAAAAATTATCATTTAAAAGATAAATGAGAATTGACAAAGAACTAGAAGGAAAGACAAAGAAAAGAAGAGGATGCAAATTACCAATGTAAGGAACAAAATAGGGAATACCACTAAAAAACCTGTACATATCAAAAGAATAGTAAGGGAATACTATGAATAACTCTACACATACAGATTTGACAACTTAGACAAAAGGAACCAATTAATTGAAAACACGAACTGCTACAACTCATGTACTATGTATTAGATAATTTGAATCTCCCTATAACTATTAAGAATATTGAATTTATGATTTTTAAAAGCCCCAATAAAGAAATCTTAAGGCCTGGAAGCTTTCACTGGAGAATTCTATCAAGTGTTTCAAAAAGAATGAACACCAATTTAAACTCCTTCAGAATACAGAAGACAAGGGAACATTTCCAACTCATTTTATGAAGACTGACACCAAAGCAGACAGCGAGATGAAAAGGAAACTCAGCCCAATATCCTTCTCAAAAAATAACTCAGAAATCCTTAACAAAATGCTAGCAAATAGAATTTAGCAATCTATAGAAAGAATAAGACACCATGATCAAACCAAATGAGATTTATTTCAGGGATGCAAGCTCAGTTCAATACTTGAAAGTTCATCAGTCCAATCCACTGTATTAAAAGCTAACAAAAAAAAATTATATGATCAAAGGATACAGGTTAAGCATTTGACAAAATTCAACATACACTCATGATCATAACTCATAAAATGGAAATAGATAAGGATTTCTTAAAGTTTATGAAGATATCATAAGATATAAAAGATATGAAGTTATGAAGACATCATAAGATGAAAACCTATAGCAAATGTTATAATTGACAGTAAACAACTGAATGCTTTCTCCCTCAGATCAGGAACAAGGCAAGAACGTCCACTCTTACCACTCTTAATGGACATAGTGCTGGGCAGTGCAGTCAGGCAGAAATGGAATTAAAAGCCATACATACAAATTGAAAAAGAATAAATAAAATCATCCCTGTTTGTGGATGGCATGATTGTCTACAATCTACATAGAAGACCCCAAGCAATCAATAGAAAAATTATGTAGAACTAGTGAGTTCAGTGAAGTCACAGGATATAAGATAAATATTGAAAAATCAATTTTATTTCCATATAAGAGCAATGAACACATAGATGCTGAAATTCAAAAAATACAATATCATATATAATTACTGCAAAAAGTGAAATACTTGGCTGTAGATCTAACAAAACAAACATAGGACCTACATGCCAAAAAATACAAAATGCTAGTGAAGTAAAAAAAAAAAAATCTAAATAGACAGAGAGCCTTAGCATATTCATGGATTGTAAGACTCGCTATCATAAAGATGGTAATTCTCCCCAAATTGATATACAGATTTAACACAATTCCTATCAAAATTGCATAAAATGTTTTTGTAGATATAGAGAAGGTTATTCTAAAAATTATATAGAAAGTCAAAGAAACCAGGAGAGCTTAAAACTATTTTGCAAAAGAAGAATGATGAGGGAGGGAGGACTCATACTACCCAATTTCAAGACATATCATACACCTACAATAATTAAGAGCTTGTGATATTGCTGAAGGAATAGACATAGATAAGTGTAACCGATAGAGAACCTAGAAATAGATCCATACAGATCTATCCAACTGATTCTGGCAAAGATGCAAAAGCAACTCAATGAAGGAAAAACAGCCTTTTCAACAAATGGCACTAGCACAATTGGACACCCAGAGGCAAAAAAAAAAAAAAATGAGCCTCAACCTAAGTCTATATTTTTCCAAAAATTAACTCAAACTAGATCTTGAATTTAAATGTAAAATTGTAAAACTATAAAACTTTTAGGGACATAAAAGCATAAGAGAAAATTTTTCAGACCCAAAGCTAAGGCAGAGTTAGATTTGACACCAAAAGTGTGTTCCATTAAAAAAAAAAAAAGTTGATAAATTAACTGTACCTGGCCAGATGCAGTAGCTCACACTTATAATCCCAGCATTCTGAGAGGCCGAGGCAGGCTGCTTGCTTGAGCTCAGGAGTTTGAGACCAGCCTGAGCAAGAGTGAGACTCCATCTCTAAAAATAGCTGAGCATTGTAGTAGACACCTATAGTCCCAGCTACCTGGGAGGCTGAGGCAAGAGGATCTCTTGAGCCCAAGAGATTGAGTTTGCTGTGAGCTGATGTCACAACACTCTACCTAGGGCAACTGAGTGAGACTCTGTCTCAAAAAATAAATAAATAAAATGAAGTGAAATAATTAATTGCATCTTATCAAATTTACTCAATGAAAACCTTGCCTATGAAAGATTGTGTTAAGAGAACCAAAAAAGGATAAGCTACAGACCAGGAGAAAATATATATGAACCAGATAGCTAATGAAAGACTCATATTTGGAATACATAAACTCAAAACTTGACAATAATGAAGCAGGTAAATTGGTGAGAAAATTAGTAAAAGACATGAAGAGACGATTTACCAAAATATGCAGCATAAAGACAGCAAATAATCATGTGCAAAAAGATATCAGTAAAGCCACAATGACTGTCACTACACACCTATCAGAGTGGCTATAATTAATTATGTATAAAAATACATCTATGTCCACACACCTAGAGGTAGATCTGTACATATATGGATATATATCACCAAATGCCAAGGAGAATGCAGGAAATTGGATCACATGTACATTGCAGGTGGGGATGTAAAATTGTAGAGCTATTCTTGAAAAATAGTTGGCCATCTCTTATAATATACAACCTCCACATGACACAGTAAGTGTACTCCTGGCATTTATCCCAGAGAAATTAAAACTTATGTTCACTCAAAAACCCGTGCACAAATGTTTATAGCAGCTTTATTTATAATAGCCCCAAACTGGAAACAATCCAGATATCCATCAACAGCAAATTGTTAAATAAGCTATAGTACATCTTCACCTTAGAAAACTACTCAATAATAAAGAGAAACCAACTGTTGACTCACAGGACAACCTGGATAAGTCTCCAGAGAATTATGCTGAGTGAAAAAGGCCAATTCCAAACAGATGCTTACTGTGTTATTTCACTTATATATTATTCTTGAAATGACAGAATTATGGGAATGAAGAACTGGTTAGTGACTGCTCAGGGCTAAGGAAAGGGTGGAGGTGGGAGGAGGTGAACATGGATAAAAATGCAGCAAGAGGGGTCCTTGTGGTGATGGAAATGTTCTGTATTTTGACTACATCAATCCCAATGCCCTGGTTGTAAAGTCATGCTATGGTTTTGCAAGATGTTAAAAGTGGGGAAAAATGGGTAAGGAATGCATGGTATCTCTTTGTATTATTTTGCTTAACTACACGTGCCTAGAGAAACCGAGGCAATTTCATCCCAGTTCTCTCTTCCCTACTGTATAATCCTTGTTGGCCAACGCCGGCATGGGAACCAGAAGTGGCAAGACATAGCTCTGGCTTCATACATTTGTCTCTTCAGCTGCCTGATTGTCCCATGCCATCCCTAAGAGCCACTTCCACTTCTGCCTCAATTCCAATTTAGCAGATTCATCCACAGGGGTCTATTTTGGAAATATAAAGCTTAGAAAACAGTGAAACAGAAGCAAACTACCAGGATTAAATGGTAAAATGGGCTGGATTATTTTATTTTGAAAAATGCTTAAATGAATTTATTATCTCAACAAATAATTGATAGTTGCTAGTTGGTAGATAGTTTTTAAATGCAAATATACCATAAAACTTGTGGAGATTAGTCTTTGAAATTGATAATCATTTCATTTTGATGAAAAACATGGAGCCATCACTTTTCCACTTTCAATACTCACTACCTCTCTTTATTTCCTAACATTCACACATCGTAAATTTTTTATATCTTGTAAGCAGGTACACTTGGATTGCAATGTCTTTCTCTTGTTGAATGCTTGCTTATACTGAGTTAGCAGGGCCGTTACTGATGTTGTGTCATATTTGTGGTACCACAAGGGGTTGGCAGGAGGAGGAGGAAGAGGATCACTGACACCATGGGCTTAGCGCTGAAATGCGAGCTGCATGAGCTCCATCATAAAACTAGAATGGAGCTTTAAGAAATTCTCCCTTTGGGACTTAATTAAGCTAAAAAGCTTCTGCACAGCTAAAGACACAGAAATTAAAGCAATAGACAACCTTCAGAATGGGAAAAGATATTTGCATATTATGAATCAGACAAAAGCTTGATAACTAAGATCCACAAAGAACTCAAATTAATCAACAGAAAAAAGACCCAACAATCCCATATATTACTGGGCAAGAGACACAAATGGAACCTTCTCTAAAGAAGACAGATGAATGGCTAAGAAATATATGAAAAAAATGCTCATTGTCAGCTCGGTGACTGTAGCTCAGCAGCTAGGGCACCAGCCACATACACCAGAGCTGGCAGGTTCAAATGCAGCCTAGGCCTGCCAAACAACAATGACAATTACAACCAAAAATTGCCAGGCATTGTGGCAGGCGCCTGTAGTCCCAGCTACTTGGGAGAGTGAGGCAAAAGAATTGCTTAAGCTCAAGAGTTTGAGGTTGCTGTGAGCTGTGATGCCACAGCACTCTACTGAGGGCAACATAATGAGATTCTGTCTCAAAAAAAGAAAGAAAGAAAGAATGCTCATCATCCTTCATCAGCAGAGAAATGCAAATCAAAACCACCCTGAGATATCACCTAACCCCAGTAAGACTAGCCCACATCACAAAGTCCCAAAGCTGCAGATGCTGGTGTGGTTATAGAGAGAAGGGAACACTTTTACAGTGTTGGTGGGACTGCAAACTAATACAGCCCCTTTGGAAAGAAGTACGGAGAATCCTCAAAGAATTTGCTATAGTCTATCCATTTTATCCTGCCTACCCAGAAGAAAAAAATTCATATTAGCATAAGGACATTTACACTAGATTGTTTATCAGAGCTCAAGGTACAATTGCAAAGATGTAGAATCAACCCAAGTGCCCATCAACCAGTGACTAGATTAATAAACTGTGGTATATGTATGCCATGGAATACTATTCAGCCATTAAAAAAGATGGAGACTTTTGTTAATACATCTTTTGTATTAATCTGGATAGAGGTGGGGAACATTCTCTTTAGTAAGGTATCACAAGAATGGAAAAGAAAGTATCCAATGTATTCAATACTAATTTGAGGTCAGTAGATAAGGTAATACATATCCATGCAATGGAAAAACTCAATTCAAGTTGGAGAGAGAATGGAAGAGGAGAGTGGAGAAGGGAGGGAATTAGTGTGCTGTCATCTAATAGGCACAGTGTAAGGGTGTATGGCACACCTCTTGGGTTAGGGGCACAACTACAATAAGGACTTACCTAAAAAACGTAAATATTATACCCTAATTGTTTGTACTCTCATTAATTTGAAATTTTTAAAAAGGAAATTCTCCCTTCTGGCAGTAAGGTTTTTTAATATTTGTCATGAACCAAGAAAGATTCTGTAGCCACTAAATTCAAACAAGAATGAAAATTCCAGAATAGATACAGAAGAAGTAAACAGAAATGAAGATGCAGAACTTGGAGGTTCCTTTCTACAAATGTGAGCAGATACTATTTATAGAAGAGTATGAAACTCAAACCTGAGAATGGACACAGGACAGGGGACAAAGAAAATAGACAGCAAGTAGATACTGGTATAGAGGGACACTCACAAAACTTAAAGTAATGAACTTGAAAAGTTAAGGAAATTACCAAGTTAAAAATAGGGTTTAAAACAATTTGCTGTTCTTCAAAAAGTTAAAAACAGAGTTTTCATATAACAAAAAAATTCCACTCCTATATATTAATATATACTTATGTATATACCCAAAAGAACTTAAAACATATATTACACAGAATTTTCTTTTTTTTTTTTTTTTT
>NW_003852508.1:3606692-3612644 GCF_000181295.1 Otolemur garnettii | reverse complement strand
TTTTTTTTTGGTTGCGGCCATCATTGTTGTTTGGTGGGCCGGGCTGGATTCGAACCTACCACCTTAGGTGTATGTGGCTGGTGCCTTAGCCACCCCTTCCTCAGTGCTTTTTCAGTTCTTCACGGGGAGATGTGACACAACCCAGAAGAAGGCACCAGTGGAGGAAATCTTCAGGAATCAGGGATCAGCTTGACATGAAAATGAAAGCAGAGGAGGGGTCAAAGATGACAAGATGCCCAAGTGAGTGATGGTGTCACTGAAGCGTTGGCAGTACCATTAGTTTGAGGGATAGTACCCCATGAAACACTACACTAAGCAGGAAAAATGTTTGATGTAGTCAATAAGTAATTAAGTGCTTACCATGCACCAGACCAGGCCCTGTTAGGGCATTGTAGATACTGGGTAGAGAGAGAGAGACTATCAAAAACTGCTCTCAGGAGGCAAGATGGCTGACTAGAGCCAGCTTTCTACAAAGGCTCCTTTCCGGAAGGAGAGTTAAAGGACAGAAGTTTAGCAAGTAAGCCAATGGTTTGGAGCTGAGCCAAGAGAGAATGTTGAAGAACACACATCAACCCTGCTGAGGCAAGCTGTGACCCTAAGGAAACAAAGAATAGGTACAAAATCCATCACCAAACAGACAGAAGTCTCCTCCCCCATGAGAACAGCTTGCAGTATACTCTCTACAAACAAGTGAGCAGAGTTCAGATCCCCTCCTATTTTATCCCAAGGGAGAGACCCTCTAAAAACTGGAACTCCTTCCCTAGAAAGGACTTATGAATGTGCCATGACACTCTCCTGCCAGGCATAAAACTGTATAAAATCATATATATTCTCTACCTGCAATTTTGAACTCCCAGCACTCCCCCTCCACTTTCACCCCAAATTCTGGAGGCCTGTCCCCTATGGAGTCCAGATTCTTGAGAATTTTCTCAAGAGGTGTGGACAGGACATGGGCTGTTGCTGGTCTGTGCTGATTCTATGGCACAGGAGTAAAGAGAAGACAGTGAACTGAGGGAACCATACAGAAGAGGGAGAGATGGTGCCCCATGGCACAGAGCAGCAGCAGCAGCGGGAACAATAGGGCTCACACGCCTGGGGATATTTTGCCCACCTCCTGGCAACCAGAAGAAGCTGGGCATCTTCTCCTGAAGCAGCCACTGGCAGAACAGATCTGAGATGGAAATGCAAGCCACGTGAGTAGAGGGTATGCCTGAGGTAGTACCAGCCTGGGTGGGTGAGGTGGGGACACGTGCAGAGATGGCATAGTCCCAGGGTGAGGCTGAGCCAGAAGGACTGGTAGTGAGCCTAAGAAGCACCCGGCCCTCAGGGGATCATAGCTGAGACAAAGGCAGGTGGGCAGAGGCTAGAACTGACAGATAAGTGTGAGCTCTAACCATGAGTCTAACCCAACACAGACTGCAGCCGAGACAGACACACCAGCTCCAGGCAGTGGCACAGACTGGGGCTGAGTCACAGTTTCTGTGAACTCAAACAGCTTCTAATCCACAGGGGACTATAGCCAGGACAGAAACAAATTCTGCGAAATTGTTCTGTTCTGTCAGCAACATCAATCAGGGTCAGGACAGGAACTCAGTGAACCACTTCAGCCTCCATTAAGCACCCAAGGTTGTCAGCTCCCCCTGCCGGATAGTGTCAGAGAGCAGTGGCCTAGACAAGGAGACATAGATTTCCCTGTGACTCAGGCAGGCACAAACCCCTGGTGCATCTGCTCATTGGAGAGAACTGGGTCACAGCCCTGCAGAGTTACCAGTGACTAGGTGTGACAGAGGTGCGAGGTGGGGAAGGAGGCATCAACCTTCCCAGACTAATTCGTTTGCAGGGTGGGTCCTGCTGACCTCAAGGAGCACTGGAGCAAGTCAGACTTGAGCTGCCAGCAGACCCCTACTATCTAGTTGCCGAAAACTTTTTGAACACTCCCACCTGAGACCAGTGCTGACTGGGACAATTGATTTGGACCTCTTGAACTGGGCCGATCACCTGAGGACTATCCAAAGTGATACCCTGGGTGTATGGTTGTGGGAAGGTTTGATTTTCCATTCCAGTTGTTGCCCATGGTGGGTAGGGTGACTTAATTGCTGGTATTTCTCCACAGGTGAGACTTCAACCCAGAGTAACTGATTCACTAGGATAGGGGCAGAGACCAGCTGAAAACAAAACAGAGCCACTTAGCCCCACCACACCAAGCAGGTCTCCAGTTTCTTAGGCCGTAGCACTGTATGGGTCTTTTGCAAAGCTCTAGTGGAAAAGGTACAGACACCAGTCCCAGCTCTTGGGCAAAGAGCTGGTTAATCACTACTCCAGGAGCTCCCAACCCAACTTCACCTTATCTGCTCATCTAGCCAAAGGGTATAAAATAATTATGGGATGGAATTAGCAGAAAAACTCCAGTAACACAAATAACCAGAATAGATCAGTTCCCCCAAGGAATGATATGGTGGACACAACTGAAGATCCCATTCATAAACAGATGGCTGAGTTGTCAGAAATTGAATTCAGAATTTGGATTGCAAATAAGATTAATAGGATGGAAGTAAAGTTGGAATTAGAAATTCAAGGAGCATTTCAAAAGTTGTCTCAAGAGTTCAATGAATTCAAAGACAAAATCACCAAAGGTTTTGACACATTGAGACAAGAATTTGCAGCCCTCAAAGATCTGAGAAATACAGTAGAATCCCTCAGTAACAGAATGCAGCAGGCAGAAGAAATGATTTCTGACATTGGAAACAAAGCTTTTGAATGCTCCCAAACACTAAAAGAGGAAGAGAAGTGGAGAGCAAAAATGAATCATTCTCTCAGAGAGCTCTAAGATAATTCAAAGAAAACTAACATTCACCTCATAGGAATTCCTGAAGGTGATGAGGTGGTTTTGAAAGGCACAGAGGCTCTTCTTCATGAGATAATGAAGGAGAACTTTTCAGACATGCCAAGAGATTCTGAAATTCAGATAGCAGACAGTTTCAGAACCCCAGCACAACTCAACCCAAATAAGACATCTCCTATGCACATTATAATTAACTTTACCAAAGTTAAAATGAAGGAGAAAATTCTGCAAGCAGCCAGACATAAGAAAACCATAACCTACAAAGGGAAGAATATTAGAATGACTGAAGATCTCTCTGCTTAAAGCTTTCAAGTTAGAAGAAGGTGGTCATCGACTTTTAATCTCCGAAAATAAAATAACTATCAACCCAGGAACCTGTATCCAACAAAACTGAGTTTCATGATAGAGAAATTAAATACTTTAATAACATTCACATGTTGAAGAAATTTGCCATAACTAAACCAGATCTCCAGGATATTCTTAGATCTATCCCCCATAATGACCAGTGTAATCCTCCACAAAAGTAGACTTATTCAGTAACTTTTGATCAAATTCCAACTTCCACGGTGGCAAAAGGATTAGAAATGTCCACTGGATCCTTGAAAAACCCCATATACAAAATTCTACCAGGCTTATCAATACTTACAATTAAAGTGAATGGCTTAAATTGTCCTCTAAAGAGGCACGGGTTGGCTGACTGGATACAAAACTTAGGCCAGATATCTGCTGCATACAAGAATCTCATCTTACCTTAAAAGATAAATATAGTCTCAGGGTGAAGGGATGGTCATCTATATTTCAGGCAAATGGAAATCAGAAATAAGCAGGTATTGCAATTTTATTTGCAGATATACTAGGCTTTAAACCAACAAAAGTAAGGAAAGATAAGGATGGTCACTTCATATTTGTTAAGGGTAACACTCGACATGAGGAGATTTCAATTATTAACATTTATACACCAAACCAGAATGCACCTCAATTTATAAGAAAGACTCTAACAGACACGAGTAACTTGATTTCCTCCAGAACTATAATACTCAGAGATTTTAATACTCCTTTGGCAGTGTTGGATACATCCTCCAAAGAGAAGCTAAGCAAAGAAATTTTAGACTTAAACTTAACCATTCAACAATTGGGTTTAAGAGACATCTATAGAACATTTCATCCTAACAAAACTGAATATACATTCTTCTCATCAGTCCATGGAACATACTCCAAAATTGATTCCATCTTAGGTCGTAAGTCTCACCTCAGCAAATTTAAGAGAATAGAAATTGTTCCTTGCATCTTCTCAGACCATCATAGAATAAAAGTTGAACTCAATAACAACAGGAATCTGCATACTCATACAAAACATGGAAACTAAATAACCTTATACTGAATAATAGCTGGGTAATAGATGAGATTAAGAAGAAAACTACCAAATTTTTGGAACAAAATGACAATGAATACCGGAATTATCAGAACCTCTGGGATACCACAAAGGCAGTCCTAAGAGGGAAATTTATAGCACTGCAAGCCTTCCTCAAGAGAATGGAAAGAGAGGAAGTTAGCAACTTAATGGGACATCTCAAGCAACTGGAAAAGGAAGAATATTCCAATCCCAAACCCAGCAGAAGAAAATAAATAACCAAAATTAGAGCAGAATTAAATGAAATTAAAAACAAAAGGTTATACAACAGATCAATATATTTAAAAGTTGGTTGTTGGAAAAGGTCAGTAAAATAGATAACCCTTTGGCTAGTCTAACCAGAAAAAAAGAATAAAACCTCTAACTTCATCAATTAGAAATGGTCCTGATGAAATAACAACAGACTCCTCAGAAATTAAAAAAAAAAATCCTTAATGAATATTACAAGAAATTCTATTCTCAGAAATACAAAAATCTGAAGGAAATTGACCAATACTTAGAAGCACACCACCTCCCAATACTTAGCCAGAATCAAGTGGAAATGTTGAACAGATCTATATCAAGTTCTAAAATAGCATCAACTATACAAAATCTCCTTAAAAAAGAAAAGCCCAGGACCAGATGGCTTCACATCAGAATTCTACCAAACCTTTAAAGAAGAACTAGTACCTATATTACTCAACCTTTTCCAAAATTTGAGAAAAATTCTACCAAACACATTCTATGAAGCAAACATCACCTTGATCTCCAAACCAGGAAAAGACCCAACAAGAAAAGAAAATTATGGACCAATATCACTAATGAATATTGATGCAAAAATATTCAACAAGATCCTAGCAACAGAATCCAACAATACATCAAACAAATTATACACCACGACCAAGTGGGTTTTATCCCCGGGTCTCAAGGCTGGTTCAATATACGTAAATCTATAAATATAATTCATCACATAAACAAATTAAAAAACAAAGACCATATGCTTCCTTCAACTGATGCAGAAAAAGCTTTTGATAATATCCAGCATCTTCTCATGATCAGAACACTTAAGAAAATGGGTATAGAAGGGACATTTCTTAAACTGATAAGGGCCATCTACAACAAACCCACAGCCAATATCATATCAAATCAAGTTAAATCAAAATCATTTCCACTCAGATCAGGAACAAGGAAAACTTGCCCATTGTCTTCACTGCTTTTTAACATTGTAGTGGAAGTCACAATTAGGCAAAAAAAGGCAATCAAGTGTATCCCGTGGAGTCAGAAGAGATCAAACTTTGACTCTTTGCAGATGATATGATTGTATATCTGGAAAACACCAATGATTCTACTACAAAGCTCTTAAAAGTGATCGAGGAATATAGCAGCATCTCAGGTTACAAAATCAACATTCATAAATTTGTAGCCTTTATATATACCAACAATAGTCACACTGAAAAAACAGTCAAGGACTCTATTCCGTGCCAAAGAAGATGAACTATTTGGGAGTTTACCTAACAAAGGATGTGAAAAATCTTATAAAGAGAACTATGAAACTCTAAGAAAAGAAATAGCTGAAGATGTTAACAAAAGGAATAATATACCATGCTCATGGCTAGAAAGAATCAACATCATTAAAATGTCCATACTACCCAAAGCAATACACAATTTTAATGCAATCCCTATTAAAGCTCCACTGTCATACTTTAAAGATCTCAAAAAA
>NW_003852508.1:3602213-3605853 GCF_000181295.1 Otolemur garnettii | reverse complement strand
CCCAAACCAGAGATGTTGGCATGGATGTGGAGAAAAGGGAACACTTCTACACTGCTGGTGGGAATGCAAACTAATACGTTCCTTTTGGAAAGATGTTTGAATATCACTTAGGTATCTAAAAATAGACCTGCCATTCAATCCTACAATTCCTCTACTAGGTATATATCCAGAAAACCAAAACTCACATTATAACAAAGATATTTGTACCAGAATGTTTATAGCAGCCCAATTCATAATTGCTAGGTCATGGAAGAAGCCCAAGGGCCCATCCACCCACGAATGGATCAATAAACTGTGGCATATGTACACCGTGGAATATTATACAGCCTTAAAGAAAGATGGAGACTTCGCTTCTTTCATGTTTACATGGATGGAGCTAGAACATATTCTTCTTAGCAAAGTATCTCAAGAATGAAAAAAAAAGTGATAGTTTTTATTTATATAGTATTTAGAAAGTAATTCATGGAACTATTTATTTGATTTCCAAACAAGAAACCCATTTCTAAGCATACAAGCAAAGGAGGAAGACATCAAGGAAATGATCACTAGCTGAGACTACATAAATATATTTCGACAGAGTATTTATTTATGAAAGAAACTGTTCAGGACATGCTGCTATATCAAAGATAAAAGCACAGTCTGAGGGAAAGGGGTGGGAGAAGAGAAAGGGGGATTGGTAAGCCCTCACCTAAGGTGCACAGTGTGAGCCCTTCACCCAAGCCCTTCACAACTTGAACTCTACCTTAGAAATACAATGTAACCTCATCATCTGTACTCTCATATTAACTTTAAATGAAAAAGTAAAATAAAAATTAAAGAACACAGCATGGACATTACAACTTTACTTTTGTTAACTCTACATCTGAGATATAGGTACATGATAAATATAATAAATACTAAAAAAAGAAATATGGGTGATTTTTATTTTCTTCTTTATGCTTTTCTGAATTTTCCGTATTTCCTATAGTAAGCAGGACCAAGAATACCTATACTTTTAAAATAAATTTAACCCAGACAAAATTGCATACATTTCATTGTCAAACTAAACTGAGGTATGCTTGAATCTTATGTTCCTATAGGTATTTTAGACTCAGTGGTTGAATTCTGTTTAATTCAGTGGCAGACCAAAGATAAAGCAAAGATTTGTGGAAAATAAAAATGATGGGGACTAAAATGTTGTGAAATGGAAAGTTCTTCCAGATATTGAAGATATATAATATACAGATGGATCTAAATTGGTCCTGTTACAGCAGCACAAAAAGAGAAGAAAAAGAAACAGTAAAATGTCCTTAGTTCCCCCATAGGAGCCACAGAATTCCTCTTCAGTCTGCGTAATGTGAAACCTCACCCCTCTGGGCCCAGCTTGTTTATACTGGAAAAGCATCTCCACTGCATGCTTCCACCCATCTACACTTGGCACCACAGTGATGGCTGATCCTAAGTGCCAAAAACTGGCATGTGATTCAGATGTACTAAGTAGATGATTCAAATACCCAGAAATAGGAATAGGAGACTTTTGGGGAAGCAAATGATTTCCCAGGCAGGGTAAGTGGTAATGTTTGAAGGCTATGATGGGTTGCAGAGGACAGAGCTTTAAGGAAGACTTGAGCGGCGGTGTAGAAATCCGCTAACTGGGAAGTCATTCTGGAATGGGAAGTCTTTCTCCCAGGATTCAAGAGCTTCTGGGTAATCATCCTTTTCAGTCTCCTTATGCCTTCCTGCTTATTAAAAGTAAAAAATATAATATAAACCCTCAAATGTAAGTGTGAAACAATCAAAGTTTTGATTAAGAAATATATCCCTAAAAGATAAATCTTTTTAAAGAAAGAACTTAAGTTGCATATATGAAAGGTGCCAAATGCCTGAGGAATAAAGAAGTGAAAAGGGGCGGCACCTGTGGCTCAAGGTGTAGGGCACCAGCCCCATATACTGGAGGTGGTGGGTTAAAACCCGGCCCTGGCCAAAAACTGCAAAAAAAAAAAAAAGAAAAGAAAGAAATAAAGAAGTAGCTGAAAGGATTATCAAGCCCAGATCAAATATCTAAGAAGTTCAGCTGAGTAAGCAAATACAGCTTTGTTCTTAATTACATAATGGAAAACAGCTCATCACATGAAATGATCTCATTTTTTTAAACTGTCTGACTTAGTTCACTGACATTCCAAGTAATTACAATACTCTGGTTTGCTTTCTCCTGACCCTCTGGTACCTTTAGCTCCCTCTAATCTCCCACCTTCACTCTCCCCAATCTTCTATTTAATCTCCTACATCTTCCGACCTCTCTATCCCCTTCTATCAAATTTATAATGCCTTATACATAGTAGGATCTATATTGTCCACCCCTCCCTAACAATAGAGAAAGTGAGGGCCGTTGTTTATATAGGCAGTGCTCACTCTCCCAGTACCATGGGACCGTAACAGTGACCATGCCAGTTGAAGCAAGACAGAGCAACCTTAGTAATCAATGAGAAAAATCATTTATTCTGTGATCCTCACAGATTTTTATCAAATTATCAAAACCTCTCCTACTCCAGGTTATGAATATATAAATGATTTTTAAACAGCAAAACTAATCATTAGCATGTTGTCATTTAAATCATGAGAAATATTGAGAATCGAAGTGTTTATTTCTTTGTTTAAAAACAAAGAAAACCTTGACAAAGATAGCTTGGATTAGTGCTTGCCTTCTTTCTGTAACTTCAACATGAAAGGAGCATCTTTTATAAAAATTCGCCTTGGCAGATTGTCACGATCCTTTCTTGGTTGGATCAACTTTCAATATGTTTTTTCTTTGTACTTTCAATGTCGTGAAATATCTCTGAGAGTCCCTTCACTGTGAAGTGCTGCCAACCTCACTTCTGCTGGAACATCACCCTTTTCTACACAGGCACTTTCCTCATCTATGTTGGTCGGTTCCTCTGGCTGCATTTATCTAAAGCTGAGTGGTGGCAGTGTCAACATTCCAAGTCAGCTATTTGTTCCAAACCCCATTTACATTTGGCTCAAATTTCGCCTCCACAATGATCACTTTTCATTTCTTTGCTGCGCCTTCATCTTTATTGGACTATTTCCTCTATTCCCATTATCCATGTTTTTAAAATACCATGTAGATTTATCACTGGGAAGCAAGAACACAACACAGCTACATTCTTTGCTGTCTGTGTATAAACTGATTAAGGGATGCACAGGGACCAATCACCCACTGACAGATTTTCAAAGAAATGACATAATCGGTCCCAGATTTTGATGTGCATCTGCTATCCACATAGTGATTTGTAGTCTGAAGATCTAGCACTGGTAGTTAAACTTTGCGCTGTGTGTGGGAGGACCAACTAAAGTTGTGTATACCAGAGCTGTGCAAAGCAAGCACACCTGTCCTTTCCTTTTTAGTAGATAAAAGATCCTTACGTAGTAGATCTTAATAATGCTAACGTTGGTCCTGGTTTTCCTGACTAAAATGCGAGTAATCATTGTTAATTGGGTTATTTGGGTGTAAAAGTTCTAGAGATATAAACTGATAATTACTTAAGTTATAGGATGGGCATACATTTGATATTATATTCTTCCTGCTTACACAAAATATTTCAAATATTTATCTATATCTCTTACTAGAAATGTAGATTAATAGATAGCATTTTTTTTT
>NW_003852508.1:3581756-3600288 GCF_000181295.1 Otolemur garnettii | reverse complement strand
AAAAAAAAAAAAAAGTTCTTTTCATGGAAGATCAAAATCAGTTTTGGTGAAGCATTTTTAAAATAAATTGAAGTAAGGGGCTGTAATACCTAGGGACTGCCACACTGAGGCGTGTAGTGCATTGTTTTGTGACTGGCTTTCAAATCAGGACTACTTTAGTGTTCCTCATAAACAATAGTAATCAAGGGATTAAACTTTCCAGGTAGGTCCAGATACAACTTGATTCGTAGGCATCTCCTTTTCTAGGTGTATGGGTGATGTATGTGGATTGGTAAAAAGAGCTCTACACATTAGAAGAAAAGCATAACCCTATGTTCTTCATGGTCATCATATGTCAGAATAATAGGAAATAGACATATGGTCATGTTCTTTCTAGAAACTCCCACCTACACCGTAAAAGAGAAATGACTCTGTACTATTATTGAAAGCATTCATGCAAGGAGGTCTCTCAGATGCCCTGCTCCGTATTTAACAGTCATCACATCGTGATCATTCTTGCTTTGTCTGACCAGATGGGGAATAGCTGTAATTCTTAGAGAGTTATAAAAATCACAAATATAGCATATGTAATATAATGACACCCTGCTTGTTTGTCAGAGGAAGAACACATTCTGGAAAGTCTTAAAAAATTAAATTCATTCCAGAATACGATGAGCAGCTTCTTTCATTAATATATTGTTTAGAAATGAAGATTTTTAAGTGATGTGAATGGCCTCAAAATATATAAAACAAAAATTGACAGGATATAAGAAAAAGCAATAAATTCCAAATCATGTGTTTTTAGCACGATTCTCAGTGTTTCAGACAGCACATTTTAGTAAGAATATAGATGATATAAACAACGTAATAAACTTAATCAAATGACATTTAAAATCCCTACCCAATAATTAGAGAAGGTATATTTTTTTCAAGCACAGTTGGAACATTCACAAAAAGTTGACTATACTAGGCCACAAAGAGAGACTCGACAACTGTCAAAGAATCTGTATCATGTAGGCCACATTCTCTAACTGCAAGGTAGTTGTTAGAAAGCATTTACAAAAAAAAAAAAAAAACTAAAAAACTCACATTTTAAAAATGTGTAAATATAAATAACTCATTTAAGTCAAGGAAAGGTTCCAATATTTAGAACTGAACAGTAACAAAGCTACTGTACATCAAGATATAGAATGCAACTAGTGTAGTACTAACGGAGAATTTATAGTTTTAAGTAAATATGTTCAAAAAGAATGAAGTCTCTACATTAGTGAGCCAAGCTTTCAACTCAAGAAATTAGAAAAAAGACAAAAAAGTCAGCACCAATTTTAAAAAATGATAAAGAGCAAAACTCAACGTAATTGAAAGCAAAGATTTATTTGTCCTAGTGTATCTTTGTTTTCTATAAATTTCCACTCTAGGACTAGATAATTTTAGAGCTGAATTTGACCATTCAGGGAGCTAATAATTTGAATACATTAAAAATACTCTCCAAATATATGTTTTTTTAATACTCACCAAATCACATTAAGGTAATATATAACTGGTACCAAAACCAGACAAGGACAGAATAAAGAAGGGTTATGGGCCTGTATGTAGAAATGTAGATGTAAATACAGTCATATGTCACTTGATGGCAGAGCTATTATCTGGGAAATGTGACATTAGGTAATTTCATCATCGTGTGAACATGACAGAATGTAGTTACACAAACCTTTTTATGGGAAACCAGATGTCCCAGCACCATTACTGAATATCATTTTCCTTACCTGATTTGCAATGCCAGTATAAAGTGTATATGTCAGATTTATATATGTGTTCCACTATAACCTATAACCTATCTGTGAACCACCATCAGATATGCATGCCATCATTGGCCAAAATGTCATTATGAGTCATAGGACTATATTAGCAACCTGAATCCAGGCATATTAAGACTACACATCATAACCAACAGGCTTATCCCTAGAGTACAAGGGTGGTTTAACAATAAGAAGATTATTTACTGGCATTTATCACAACAGCAACCAGATGATTGTATCAATACATGAAGAAAAATATTTGCTAAAATTCAATATCCATTAGTGATAAAAACAACAGCCTAAATATAAAACAGGACATATTTGATATGATCAACCTTGATTCCAAAATTACTGAGGGGAGATGTGTCAAAAATAGTCAAGATAATTTTGAAGTGAAACAAGATGAGGAGCTATATCCTACTAGAGTTGTCAGAATCTAGGGTTTGCTGAATGGATATAGACTAAGTGCATAAATGCAATTCTACCCACAAATGAAAATTTGTTATTTGACAGAGGTAGTATGTTAATATACTCTCATTCACTGCAAATGGGCATGTTTACTGATTTAGAGGGAAAAAATGACAATAGTAAAGTCAAAGGCATGTAAATCCATGACCCAACAAATCCTTTCCTAGACTTGTATTACGAAGAAACTCTCACATATGTCTAGAAGAAATGTGTAAGAATGTTCATTGCACATTATTATTACAACAGTGAAATACGAGACACAACCTAAGCTATCTATCAAAAAAATAAGGGATCAATATATTGTGTGTTAACTAACCTATAATGGAATACCATTTACCAGTTAAATATAAATAAATCCTCAACTTAATAAATTTCAAGGCTCGGTGCCTGTAGCACAGTGGTTACAGCACCAGCCACATACACGGAGGCTGGCGGGTTCAAACCCAGCCCAGACCAGCTAAATGACATTGACAACTGCAACAAAAAATAGCCAGGTATTATGGCAGGCACCTGCAGTCCCAGCTACTTGGGAAACCCCAAGAGTTTGAGGTTGCTGTGAGCTGTAACACCACAGCACTCTAAGGTGACATAGTGAGACTCTGTCTCAAAAATTAATTAATTAATTAATTAAATTTCAAAAATATAATGGGAGAAGCAGACGGCAGATTAACACATAATGATCTCATTTGCATAATATTTCAAAGCATACACACAATATTATATGTTGTCCATGAATCCATAGACATGTACCAAAATGTATACAATCATGTATGAGAATGATAATGTCAAACTTAGGATAGGAATTACCTTGGTGAAGGTGAAAAAATGAAATCAGGGAATGATTAAGGCAGGGGGGTTGCTTTACCTGTAATGTCTCAATTTTCTAAAAAAACGATTTGATAAATGTAGTAAGATGTGTTGATGAGCAAGCTGTTCTGTATTTTTTCTACATGCTTAAAATATGTGGTAGTTTTTTAAAAAGGAAGTTGGCAATATTCTTTTAAACATAAAACTATGGAGATCACTTATAGTAGAGAAGACAGTGGGATAAAATGAGAACATTCCCATACAGGGGTCTAGCAATGTCGGCCATGTGGGTACAAACATGCTCCCTGCTGGAGAAAGAAGAGACTCCCCAGCAAAGATGGAGACAAAAAGCTGCAATCCCGGATGCCAGGAAGGCAGGGAGAGAAATTACCACGGCATTTTCTTACTCCTTCTTTCCTGCCTTGGCCAGGTCCTTTCTCCTGCTGTCTCTTTTCTCTTCTTCTCTAGAGCTGTGTGGAAATCTACAGCTGCCAAACTTTAAGAAAGAAATGTGGCCAACCATGGACCATATAGCTCTGCCCCGCCATGCCAGCAGAAGGCGTCCTCTAAGCACTGGGGACTCTCCACTTAGTAGAGAAAAACAAAATTGCAGAACTTCTAAAATTGATCACATCACAGGAATTTCCCCTAGTTTGAAGCATTGGACAGTGAAGAGAAACTCAAGCATACAAGAAAGTTCTACTGAAGCTAACTGACCAACAACTATTACTGAGCCTTAAACAAAAGAAGAACAAGAGAGAATCCTATCAGTGTTTATCAACTTGTGTTAACGTCACAGACGCTTACATGCCACGTAATAAAGTTGTATTTACCTCTGATGTTCTTGAGTATATCCCTATGTCTTCAACCTTATTTCTAATTTAGTGATAGGTAGAATGAATTGCATGATTGGCTTTTTCTCTATGAATATTAATAGAAGTCTCACCATATAAACACAAAATGCTGCTATGATGGGTTTAGAAATCCTACTTAACTAGATGTAAAAGAGGATTTAAATTTTAAGGATTTAATTTTCTAAGGCTGTATATACATAATTTAAGAATTGTTTTATTTTGGGAGGAGGGAGGAAAAGGAGGCACAAAGTTTCAGTATAAGAATTAAATAAACCCTGGAGATCTACTCAACAGCAGAGTGCCTATCGTGAACAATACTATATCTTATACTTAAAAATTTAATAAGCAGCTGGAGCTTATGTTGAGTGTTCTTATATCCTAAAATAATAATGATGACAAATGAAAAGGGCAAGAGGAATCTTTTTGGAGGTGATGGATATGTTTATGGCACAGACTATGGTAGTAATTTCACAGGTATACAGTCATTTCAAAAATCACCAAGTTGTATACGTTAAATATGTATATCTATTTATATGTCAATCATACCTCTGTAAAGTGATTTTTTATTTTTTTTGAGACAGGGTCTCACTATGCCTCCCTCAGTAGAGTACTGTGGCGTCACAGCTCACAGAAATCTCAAACTCTGGCTTAAGTGATTCTCTTGCCTCAGCTTCCTGAGCAGCTGGGACTATAGGTGCCCACCATAATGCCCAGCTATTTTTGTTGTTGTTGTTGTTGTTGCAGTTGTCATTGTTGTTTAGCAGATCTAGGCCGGGCTCGAACCTGCCAGCCTCCGTGTATGTGGCTGGCGCCCTACCCACTGAGCTACGGGCACTGCCTAGTGATCTTATTTTAAAAACGTATTTTTGTATTTTTTAATATGGTGAGAACTCAGCCCAAACAGATATACAATGAAAAGTAATTCTCCTTCCTACACATTGTCCCCCAGGCCCCAGCACAGAGGCAGCCACTGTTCCAAGTTTTCTATGTGCTCCTCCTCCAAGATAGTCTATATGTAGAAAAATAAGCACCAAAATGAACTTGTTAAAAAGTTTGTTCCATAGGACTGGTATTTGGAAAGGTCCATATTCTTGACTTAACATATAACAGCACTTTCTTATTGGAGGCCAATCTATACTGCAGAATCCTCAGACTTGGGGACAGACACAGGAGAAGTAAAACTCAATCACAAGAGCAAGACTTCAAAGGAGCCACAATAAAGATGGCAAGGATGTTCTATTGTCCATTGAATGTTCTACAGGAAAGTAAGGGGAAAAGAACAGATCTCCATGCAGTAAACGTTCCAAGGCTTGAGGCTGGTACCAAATAGACACGAACAATTAAGTGACATTTTACTAGTCTGTTTTATGATGTATCGTGCAGGGCTATTACCCAGAATTGAAAGAACTGATTATACAAAAGCATGCTTACATTGTTACTTTCTTAATCAGCCTAAAAATTTAGCCAGCTCTGAAATGCTGTAAGAGGCTGCCCAATTAACTTGTCTTAATGGCTTTGCTAAGAAGTTATTGGTAATAATACGTTTAATTCAGACAGAAGTCTTAATAGAGAATGTGTGATGTCAAAGAGTACCACTCATGAAAGTTTACTGCTTTTTAACCCACAGCATTTTCTATTTCTCATGGGTAGAAAGGATTTCTCATGTTTTTTTTTGTTTGTTTTTTTTTTTCTAAACCTGCATTTGGAAGCAATTTATAAGAAAAATGTCACCTTTCTCTTTTAGGCTCTTCTAACTTATCGGAGTGACCCAGCCATGAGAAAAATGTTGAATCACCTCTATTTCTATATCATGCCTGTGTTTAACGTTGATGGATACCATTTCAGTTGGACCAATGTAAGTCACTTTTGCCTATCCAATTGAAAAAAGGACTGAATATGTCATAGAAAATAGAGCCACAAATTTCCAGGACAGAAAGAAAGCTTGGTGGTCAGTCAGTTGAGTGATTCTAGCGATCCAAAGGAGGGCCTCACTCCTTTTCTGATCAGAAAACCAACCATTTGAGTCTGTTCTTATGTCTGCCTTTTACATAAGATTTCATGTAAATAAAGATTTCTCCTTCCAATAAATTGTAAAAAAAAAAAAAAAATCACTGATCTAGTCCAACCCATTCACTTTTGCCTTTGAGGAATTGAAGCCAGGAGAAAACAAGGAAACAGGAAGTCCATGGCTGAAATTAAAGCTTGAACCAGGATCTCGACTGCTAACCCAGTCCCCTTTCCACTCCCGGGCTGGTCTATTCACAGACGAACTCTCCTCTCAGTGGTGTGACTTGCTCCTTGATTAAGCTACTAAAATGCATCTGAATAACCTTCTAAGTATTTTTCTCTGCACCTGTTTTCTTAATTACATCTAGGATCGATTTTGGAGAAAAACAAGGTCAAGAAACTCAAGGTTTCGCTGCCGAGGAGTCGATGCCAATCGGAACTGGAAAGTGAAATGGTGCAGTAAGTTTGGGACTAATTGGGATTCCGATCAGAAGCTTTCTGCAGTTTTTACTCTGCAAAATGATGAGCCTATTAGGACTCTAATGGGAGCCTCATGTTTTTCTGTATGTGAAAACCTACTAGAGAAAGGCACAGATATGTGCATTAGAGCTGGAATTTGCCAAAGAAAATGAAAGAGTTCTTTTTTAATGCATAAAAAATCAAAGATTTAAATCTGTTGGCTCAATCCTGAAAATTGAAAATTTGCATACAGGTGGAAAAGCAGAAAACTGAGAAATATTTTTTATTCACAGCATGAAAACAGGAACCATGGTTCGTGGTAAGGGTCTGGTTAAATGCTTTCATCCTTTTCACACGAGTAACACTGATCCTGCTTTCATCTGTCGGTGCTGGTCACAGCTGCTGGGCCTGTCTAGAATCCCTCAATCTGCCAGTTAGACATATACTGGCCCCTCACTGGAATGTATCTCGGTTGCATTCCATGTTTCACTGATACTCACCCTTCAGGTAAAAAGAAGATGTCATTTTAAGGAAGAAAGCCCTTTTACAGAATTAAGAAGCAGGCAAATACCAGGGGAGAAAATGAGAAAATTAGTTATGGCCGTGTATTTGCAGCAGACAAAAGAGGGAAGGGAAAGTATTGTCAAAATTCAGTTTTAAGGAGCTGCCCTTTTCCAGAGAGTGTCCTTAGCTCCCTCAAAATCCAGAACCTTATATAATGGAAAGCTTCCCAGTTTAATCCCTTAGAAATGAGATTGATCACCAATTCACTCATTTTACAATGAATTGGGTTCTGTATGAGATGTCAATCCTCCCATCCCCCCCAGTGTCAGCCAGAATAACTGGGCAGGGCCTGAACCTCCTTTACATCCCTCCAAGCAACAGACCTTGGTCAATTAGAACTGCAAATAAGAAACAGAGCTGAAAGAGTGTGGCTCTCAAACAAGACCGATGTGGCACGCTTGGTGATTTGGGCAATTTCCTCCAACCTATGAAACTATAATAACAGCCACTTCGTGGGGTTCTTAGAGGGACTAAAGGAATTTACATATGTGAAACGTTTTACTTCATTCCTAGCTCCAAACAGGGGTTTTCTGTATCAGTGCCCCAATCCTCCTTCCCTGACCAGGGAAGGACAGAGCCATTCACCTCTGAGCCTCAGATCAATCCACGAAATAGCCTCTTTCCTTCAAGTGCGTATAGTAATGAGGAGCAATATTGTAAACCTGACACGTGCTTGCACCTGTGGGAGAAGAAAGAGCGTTGCATAAACCGTAACATGCAGTAGTATACATGACTAGATTTTGGAACTGTTTTCCCCAGCCCAGACGGAGACAGCAAACACATTCCTGTTAACTCCCGAAATCCACTAATTTTAAAAAAAAAAAAAATTCCATTTCCTTTCTCTTTGAGGGAGCTATTTTACATACTTGTAACTGGGGGAGGAGGCTTCATAGCTGGCAGGGAGTATGCATGTCACCTGTGAGCCCCTGGTGGTCTGTGTGAGTGCACCAGGTGGGTAACCCTAGCCGGCCAGCTGTACCTGTGGAAAGTTAGACTCTTGTTTGTATCTGGTTGCAAGGGCAGGTGTGGGTCCCTTTGTTCTTCCTCCACCAGCTCATTTCCTTCATACACAGGCCTCCTTTAATGCTTTAGTCTCAACTGCAATCCCAGCTAGAATTCCTTTATTTATTCCTTGTTTTAATTGTTTCTGACTTTTCCTATGAGTCAGCACTCAAGATATACACGTCCAATCTTAGGTGTATATATCTCCAAGAGAAATGAAAACATTCGTCCACAAAATGGCTTGTATGTTCACGGCAATATCATGCATAAGGGCCAAAAAGTAGAAACACACCAAATAACTACCAACTGATGAACAGATAAACAAAATGTGGTATATTTATACAATGGAAGAATGTTTGGCCATAAAAAAAGAATGAAATGCTGATGTATTCTGCACTTAAAAACATTATGCAAAGTGAAATAAGCCAGTCACAAAAGACCAACTGGTTCTGTTTATATGAAATGTCCAGAACAGGCAAATCCGTGGAGAGTGCATTGGTGGCTGCCAAGGGTTGGGGAGAGGAGAAACAAGAGCCATTGCTAATTGTAAAAGGTTTCCCAAGGGATAATGAAAATGTTCTAGAGTTAGATGGTGATGATGATGATGGTGGTGCATATACTAAAAACCATTGAATTGTATACTTTAAAAGGTATAAGCAAAAATAAATAAATAAAAAATAAAAGGTACCAGCTGGTATTAAAAAATACAGCTGATCTGATTTAGGAGCAAGTTAGGCACTTACCCAAACATAATAACTCTTTTAGAACACTCGGTTGCCTACTATTGTAAATTACACGTAATATGGAAAAAACCATGTGTTTTAGCAGCCCAATTATATATGCCCTTTCTGTATATGCCCTTCTCTTGCTGCCAGCTTCTCCCCCCTCAAAAAAGGGATGTGTTCTGGTCAGGCAATTGCTTTGGTAGATTAGTTGGGGTGAAGGGCAAACCCACTACTTACTGGTGGTTTTCAGCCAGTGCCTGTGAAATAACCATAGATGACCACTGGCCTGCTTTCTAGAAAGATGGTTCCTCCAGCCGAGCGGCTTTTGTTTGGTGAGAGCAATACTAGCCAAACTGCTAAGCTGAATTGTGCTAAAAATATAGGGAATTTCAGAAACTAAATGTGGGGCAAAGAGAGGGAAGAAAGGAGAGATAACAACGCTGGATTGTATAGCAAAAGGGACTTTCTGGTGGCTCAAGTCTATAATCCTAGCACTCTGCGAGGCTGAAGCAGGTGGATTACTTGAGCTCAGGAGTTCAAGACCAGCCTGAGCAAGAGTAAGACTCTGTCTTTAAAAAAAAAAAAAAAAAAGCCCAGCATTGTGGTGACCTCCTGTAGTCCCAGCTACTCCAGAAGCTGAGGCAAGAGGATCATTTAAGCCCAAGAGTTTGAGGTTGCTGTGAGCTATGACACCACAACACTCTACCCCAGAGTGACAGTTATACTCTGTCTCAAAAAAAAAGAAAGAAAGAAAGAAAAAGGGACTTTCATACTCAAAGATGCCAAAGGAGGGTTTTAATTAAATTTTGCTGTAAAGTATGTAAATTCTCATCAGTGCTTCATAGCAACCACCGGGGGTAATATTCAGTACAATCTATTTCACTTACTAAGTGTAGGGGCCCAGAGAAAATGCCCCTTTGCCCTCTGAAGGTTCACTGAAAATCAGCTAACAAAAGACAAATTAATAAAAGAAAAGGCATATAAATTTTATTTTAACATGCATAGTATGAGGGAATTATGTTGGATTGTTTATTACTCAATAATCCAGTGGGATACAGATGTTTATAAACCTTTCCTTATAAGGAGAGATGGAATAGATGTGACAATTTGAGGGATAACAAATGATTTTTAGAAAAATTCAATAGGCTTGAAGGACATAAAATGGCCTGAGACAAAGTCTTTTTGGCCCACACAGCACAAAATGTTTTATGACAAAAGTCTGTCCAGCTGTGTTGACAACTTCAGTCTTTCAGTTAAATTAATAAAAACTCAGAGAAGAGACCAGATGTAACTGTTTTCTTCTTTGGCAGGTCTGGACTTTGGGTAAATAAGGAAGTATCAGAGTAAAGCTTCTTTAATTTAAAAAAGATTTAATTTAATTTAATTTAATTTAAATTTAGAGCTCAGCACCTGTAGCACAGTGGTTACTGTGTCAGCCACATACACGGAGGCTAGTGGGTTCAAACCGGGCGCAGGCCAGCTAGACAATAATGACAGCTGCAACAAAAAAGCCAGGCACTGTGGCGGGCACCTGTAGTCCCAGCTACTTGGGAGGCTGAGGCAAGAGAATAGCTTAAGCCCAAGAGTTTGAGGTTGCTGTGAGCTGTGAGGCCACGGCACTCTACCCAGGGAGACACAGTGAGACTCTCTCTCAACAAAATAAAATAAAATAAAATAAAATAAAATAAAATAATTGGTATACCAGGGTACCATATTTGGGGGTATCAATTTCTGAGCCCCAATATAAGGATTTGTGGAATTGGATCTGCTTTTCAATCTCAGAAATAATAAGAAAAACCCAGTGTCTTTTTTTCTGTTCTTACACAATCACACAATACAGCAGTTTTAAGACTAGACGTGTGGTGAAAACCCCACACTGTACCCCAGAAGTGCATTAATGTACATAGTTACCATTCAATAAAAAAATAAAAAAATAAAAGACTAGATGTGTGGAAGTTTTTCCTCACACACCAAGCCATTCTGCTGCCAATACCAGCTAGAAGTTTTATAATTCATTTCACTTCTGATGCTATTTACCTGGAAGCAGCATCATATCCCACAGGTTGAGGGCTCAGTCCCCTTAGACTTCCCTCCACTTCAGAGACCAGTCGCCAACGCCAGATTAAGACCTGTTCTTCTGACCGACCTGCTGTAAATCAGGATTCCCACCATCACCCCCCTGGTTTAATAAATTTGCTAGAGCAGATCACAGAACTCAGGGAAACATTTATGTTTATCCATTTATGGTAAAGAATATTACGAAGCATGGAGATAAACATCCAGATGGAAGCGATACTCAGAGCAAGGTATGTGGGGAAGATAGGAGCATCCTGCCCTCTCTGGGTGCACCGCCCTCCACAGGCTTTGCTATCCAGACGCTCTCTGAACCCCATTGTTTTGAGTTTTTATGGAGGCTTCATACATAGGCATGCGTGAATATCAAGCTGATCACCAATGACCTTTCCCCTCCCAAGAGGTGGGGGAGGGGGGCTGAAAGACCCAACCCTCTAATCCTGCCTAGGGCTTTTCTGGTGACTAGTGTCATCCTGAAGCAACCTTGGGAAGCCCAGCCACCAGTCTCATTAGCATACAAACGATACTCATCAATCCAGAGAGTCCGAGGATTTTAGGACCTGTTTGCCAGGAAACAAGATAAAAATCAAATATGTGTGTGTGTATTATATATATAATGCAGTACAGTATCAGAGGGGGTGTGATGAAGTGCTGAGACTGGCTCAAGGTAAGCTTAGGGACAGAACTAATCCACATCAAATTTTCAGAGGCGTGGAACTCACAGCCAGGATGGACTATCTCATAAGAGTGAATTTCTATCACTGGAGACTTAAAGACCATTTATGGATAATTTCTGGCTAGAATGACATGTTGCTAGAATTTTCTGGCTAGAATAACCAGTTAATTAATGTTAAGTAAACATTAACTAACTGGTTGAACTAAACCCTTAAGATTCTTGCCACCTGTGGGATGATTTTAACATGCACTGTTGTAATTCTAAATCAAAACAGATATATTGAGTACCTTTTATTATGCAGGGTACTGTAAATGGTATCAGAAAGTCCTGACAGGACTCCGGTATCTGTTTCTAACCTCTAGCCTGACTCCTCAGGGATCAACTGGCCATGAATAATTTCTGCTAGGCCACTTGATTAAAGAGTTAAACAATGTACTGCTGCCCTGGAGTAGTTTAGGTATCAGAAGAATAATAGGGATGGGACTGTTTCATCCAAAACAAAACAAACAAGAAAAAGTAAGAGGTTGGGAATGCATTGGGAAGAGGAGGATCCCCCAGGTACGAGATCTGATCTGGGGCCACTGCATTCCGTGCAGGTAGTTTAAAATTACAAACCCATGTGCTGTCAGGCATATCGTTATGAAATCTCCAGGAAGGCTATTTTTTCTTCCCAGCTAGCACTCGGCATCTTCTTGTTTTCTTGATTTTCTGGTAGCACAGACCTTTTGAAAGTACCTCTCTCTGAGGGCCCCAGGTGTATGTCTGGGTCTTGCTCTCTCTCCTTGCCTACTGAGGACCCACATCCTGACCTGCCTCCACCCCATGTGGCTGTTGAAGGAAGCCTCTGTGTCAGAGATCATCAGCCAACACTCCCAGCACACCCCCAGCTTCCGCTTTAGCTCCAGGAATTCTCATTCCAGCTCCTTCTTCATGCTTCAGGAACCTTTTTTGGAACTTTGCCATGTATTTAAATGGACTTCTTGATCCTTTAGATGTGTTTGTAGTGAGAGTTTTTATCACGAATCTACCACGACTCCATCATATTGCCAGAAAACCCAGCTCTCATCTCAACATTAATACTAATTAGCTCTAGTGTTGGCCTGGCTTCTCCGATGCTTTAGGGCCTTCTGTCATCACCGAAATGTGTCTAAAATGATCTTACCAGCCCCTGATCATGTAGGACCCATCATTGCCAGGCAATTTTTTTCTTCTTTGCTGCCTCCTACAAGTAATCATATGGTAAGAACAATAATGTTACCGTTTCAAAATAAAATTATTCAACTTTAAGGTATTTCTTATTCTTATTTTAAATGTTGCCTTTCAAATTCTGTATAACAGTCCTTTTACTATTTGGGGAGAGCTGACAATGAGTGTTGAAACGTAGGAAGTACCTGTTTTTAACGATGTTTCTGCTTTTGTTATTTTTCTCTCAGAATGAAGTCTGTAGAGCATGTGAACCAACCATCCCAATCCCTTTCCAGCTTGTCTTCCTGTACTGCTGAGGCCCAAACATAAAAGCTGCATTTCCTAGAACTCACTAAGCTAGGGATCTAGATGTGACTCTGGCTATACCCCAGTGGTGCACTCACCTGAAGGTTAAGCATGGGAGAAAGATGGAGGTGATTCACTGTCCTCCCTGTCACTGCCGGCACAGGGGTGCACCATTTATCTAAGGGGGCTTTGCCTTCTTGGTTCTCCCCTGATTGTGCAGTGTCCTCATCTTAAAAGAGGCAGGATCCCTCCTGGTAGCCCTTATCATGGGTTACCCTTAAAGTCATCCAAGAAGGCTCAAACTAGAGTTCCTTTCCCAATGATTTCAAAAGACATTTAACACTTTGCTTTAATTTTTTTTTTTCCTTAAACTAGCCACCGTAGATTTTGTGCCCTTTCATGAAACCTTAGCCAATACAGGGTCTTTTAAATAAACATTTTATTTTTCCATTTCTATCTATCACTTTGGCCAGGAATTCTACTCTTTCATAAGCTTTATCTGACATTCAGCTCAGTTTTTCTTTTTCGTTGTATCCATTCTTGCTACTATCCCACCTTTTCATATCCTATTACCATCTATCATGCTAATTTGTCCTTTTAAAATAATGTTCCTGTTAGAGATACTAGTAGGCTATCATCTCTATCCCTTCGGCATTACTTAGCGAGAGAATATATTAATTCCTTTCAGCACCCCTCTAACTCACCTTAAACATGTTTTCATAGACTTCTTTCTTTCCAGGATCACAGGCTAAACTGAAAATCCTTTGTTTCTAAGATTTTTTTAAAAACATGGGTGGCACCTGTGGGTCAAGGAGTAGGGTGCTGGCCCCATATGCCATAGGTGATGGATTCAAACCCAGCCCTGGCAAAAAACAAAACAAAAAAACACGAAAAAAACTTTCATTTTCTCCTTTTCCTATTCCAATATATTTTCAGCTACTATACTACTAAAAAGAACTAGTCTATTTTATCTTTTGTGAAGCCATGCTTAAATTCTCTTTTCCTAATCTAAATACTGATTATATGCAAAAATCATTCCAACTCCCCGTTTTATATTTCATTTTCCTTATGCCCGACATGCCCAAATGCTTTTTAAAATGAACTTTTTGTAACCACAGATTATAAATAATGCTTGGAACTATTTGTGTGTGTGTGTATACGCAAAATGCTTTATTGTTTTGTTCCTCGATCATTCTCGTGGGTAAATATGGAAGAATTTGCATTTGAAGAACAATATTTAGGTTATTTATAACATCCATTCCAACATCATGAACAAATACCTTTGTTGAAGTGTTTGATAACGATGTTGCAAATGAAGTTAAATAAAACCTTTACAAATGCTCAGTTTTGTGAGTCACTGAAGTAAGCAGCATATACAAATGGTATTTTGGAAGTGAAGCATGCAAGAGGTGACCAATCCTTGCCTTGGCTCTTGGGACTCGAGCTACTGATTTTTCATGTGGTACTGATTTTTAAGCCCAGTAATTTTATTGCACCTGTTTCAGCAGGTAACATGCCCATGCTGCTCAATCTTGAGGAGGCCTCCTACCTTTCCTTGGGCATATGAGTAAGGTTTTTAAAAAGCTTTTATCTACTAATTCTTTTTCCGCTATTCTGATTGCCTTTCAACATTATTGCATTTCTGAGTTCACTGGAAACACGCTACATCTCTCTGATAATTTTCCTCCAGCTGTATCATTTGCATTTGAGAAGTCATGTTATTTTTTATTTTCATAAATTTCATGCGTATCTAACTCCTTTGATTTGGGGGTCCTTGCTACCATTTTTAATATCTCAGAAGCATTACAGCATTATTTTCCTTCTGAATCACTTATGTTATTAAATATTTTCCTTGTTTTGGGGTTCCCAATTCCCTTTCAATTTATATGATGATTTTTAATCCAAACTCCTTTTGAAGTAATTTTTCTGTCCTGTTATTAAAACAATCTTTTTTGAATGCTATTTTTACATGCAGATATAGGTAAGAAATTATATATATATATATATTTTTTTTTTTTTTTTGAGAAAGAGTCTTAATAATGTCGCCCTCAGGAGAGTGCCGTAGCATCACAGTTCACAGAAACCCTTGGGCTTAAGCGATTCTCTTGCCTCAGCCTCCCAAGCAGGTGGGACTACAGGTGCCCTCCACAACACCTGGCTATTTTTTTTTTGGCAGTTGTCATTGTTGTTGATCAGGCCCTGGTCGGGTTCGAACCCACCAGCCTCAGTGTATGTGGCCTGTGCACTAACCATTGATATGGGCACCAAGCCAGAAACGATATTCTTTTTATGTACCACTTCTTATAATTGTTTAAAAAGCTATGATATGTTGAACCATGACAAGAGACAGACGGGCAATCCCCTTGCTTTTATACTGTTTTCCAGAACAGCATTTCCCAAAATGCACAAAATGCTAGTGAATTTTAAAACTCTAGTGTGGACCAGAAGTGAGAGATGCCAAAATAATAATAACAATAACTGATCCTAATGACAGGAGTGTTATTAAAATGTAAAAAAGAAAGATGTTTTTACAATGTAAGGAAAAAACCGAGTACCTCATCTATCTGATAGTTGTCACCTCAGAGGTTAGCAGATGCATGACTGAATTTAGTCGTTTATTGAACTCCTGTGTATTCAGCTGGTGACTGAGAAAAGAGCAATGAACAAAGCAAAGAAAGTCAGGTTGTGAGATGTGCTCTGCAGAAAAACGTAACACCAGGGAAGAGAAAGAGTTGGCAAGGATGGGGTGAATTAGCTATTTTAGGTGACCTAGGAAGCCCACTCTGAAAAGAGAATAGGCTTGGGAAAAGGGAAATGCAGGTAGAAGGAATAACAGTGTGAGTAGCAGTGTCAAGTTGGCATCTCGGTTGTATTTAAGGAAGGGAGAGGAGACTTTGTGGCTAGATTAGAATGTGAGTCAGAGGAGTAGCCCCGGGGCAAGATAGAGGTCCCACGTCAAGGAAGGACTTTGGATTTTGCTCTGAATGGGATGAGAAACCCCCTGAGAGTTTTGACCTGAGGAGCCTTGCTGTTTAAGAGAATCATTCTGGCTATTGTGTTCCAAATAGATGGTTGAGGACAGATATTTAGATTCAAATTATACTTTCTCCTGTGAATGCATTGTTTTCAAAATACAGTAAAAAGTCTAAGAATGTGATTATGCAGATCTTTAGAGAACTATGGCCTATGCCACAATGAACTCTGAATGTAAATGTATCTTTATTATATAAAGAATTTTAAAGTGGTACCAAAATAGAGATGAGCAACCGTGTGAAAAAAGTATATTTGTAACAAGCTGGACGTGGTGGCTCATACCTGTAGTACCTCCCAGCTACTCAGAAGGCTGAGGCAGGAAGATTGCTTGAGACCAGGAGTTTGAGGCCAGCTGGCAATATAACAAGACCTCATCTTTAATATACATATATGTGTGTGTATGTGTGTGTGTGCAGCAAATACAGCAGAAAAAGTTTTACTATCATTTTTATATAAACACTCAAGAATAAAACATTACATAATAAAAATAGTTGTTAAGAGTTCATATAAAATACAAAGAAAAACTCCAAGACTCTTGTAAGTTAAAAAATGTAAAAAGCATAGAGTCTTAAATCAAGAAAACAAACCTAAGAAAACAGGCAGCCGCCAGTGATCAAAAATAATATTAAAATAAAACAATGTAACAGTATCTATTAAATTACTGCCCAAAATGTTGAACGTGATACACTAGAAGCCGTGTAACACTGAACTGGCACATATCTTTTAGGGGGTGAGAAGGTAACTCAGAGAGTCGAAGCAGAACCTTCTATTTTGAAATTACAAGAAATTATCCTTACCCAGAAAAGGATAGTGACTAAAATTTCATTTGTAGAAATAAAAGAGTGAAAACAACCCAAATGTTGAACAACCAGGGCAATGGTTAAATAAATGTGTACTCAGTGAAATTTTAGGAAGCCACAAAAATAGATAACAAGTTCATGTTTAAACAAGAAGCTTATGACATAATGCTAAGCCTAATGCTGGCTATATAATTACTTTTAAACTGTGATTGCAATTCTATAAAATATATTAATAATAATTAATCTATATGTATATGTGACAGATAGGTAATATGATATTTACACATTTAAATACAGAAGGGGAAAAAAGACAGAAAAATATACTAACATTATGGAATTGGAATACAAATATTGATTTTCCTTTTTAAAAATGTTTTCTAAACTTAATTTTTAAATTCCTCTTTTTTTGTGTGTGTGAGACAAAGTCTTACTTTATTGCCCAGGCTGGAGTGCTGTGGCATCAGCCTAGCTCATAGCAACCTCAAACTCCTGAGGTCAAGTGATCCTCCTGCCTCAGCTTCCCAAATAGCTGGGACTACAGATCCCTGCCACACCACAGGGTCTCACTCTTGCTTAGGCTGGTCTGAAACTCCTGACCTCAAGCGATCCTCCCACCTCAGCCTCTCAGAGTGCTAGGATTACAGGTGTGAATCACGGTGCCCAGCCTAGAATTCCTCTTGAAAGAACAAATGTGTCTTGAATAATATATGTTCTGCATTTATTTTTCCCATGCCATCTACAAGTGGTTAACCAAATGACCAATTAACCTGAATTACTTTTTTAAGATTCATATATTTAAATGTCTCAGAAATAAATAATATTTAAATATAAAATCTTGCTGCCACTATAATGCTTTAAGTTAAGCCAATGACTAAACCACTCTGAGAATTTAACAAAACTCAGTGGAGCCTCAGGAGCCCTGCAAATATTTATTGAGTGTGTAATATACGCAGGCACTCTGCTTGGGGCTACTTCAGGATGTTTCTTTACTCAGTATTGAGATCAACGTAACAGATTCTAATTTTCTTCTTCAACTCTGTGGTTTTTTTTTTTTTTTTTAACCTATCAATGCCCAAATTACTTAAAATAAAAACACCATTTCTGACGATTTAATTTGGACCTATTGGCATTCTTATGATGTTATTGTACGCCACAATTATGTATTGAGGGAGAAAGGGAATAAAATTTGATTGACATGGGAAAATAGGCAATATGATACAATTGATTTGGAGAGTATGAAACAGTGTGACTTCCACAAAGGTATTTGGCAATGTCCATCGGGAAAAAATGTGCCTTTAGCTGCGTAATTAATTCTTTTAGGAATTTATCCAAGGCTATACTCACATATGTGAGAAGTAATATATGTACAAGGATATTTATTGCAGCGCTCCAGATAATAGCAAGAGACTAGAAGCATTCTAAATGCCTGTCAAGAAAGGACTAGTTAAGTATATTAGGCTCCAATTATACAGTAAAATACTACCTGGTCAGAATGCAAAAACTGTTTTATGGGCTAATATGGGAAAATCTCCAGGATTATACACACCCAAAGTTGAACAATACGAGGTAAGATTAATACACATTTTTAAAACTACTGCTATTTTTATAGGAAAGATTTTTTCACAGATGGATACAATAAAAATTGGCTTAAAAATTGGCTTAAAAATACATAAGACTATCCCTGCTTATTCCAGGGATATTCAGTAAATGATGAAAAGGGAGGAAAAATGATTGCTTGGTGGCAAAAGGACTAACTGGCTGGACAGAGAAAGGAAAGAGCAGTTTGCACGGCATA
>NW_003852508.1:3576656-3581336 GCF_000181295.1 Otolemur garnettii | reverse complement strand
AAAACAGGGAGGGGGGCAAAAAGAGACCTTCATGGGCCCACAGAGAAATCATGGGGTACTCCCTCCACAGCCCTTTCTCATTGCCTCACTCACCATCCCTACCAAGTGCAAGTAGACTGCCCACTTATTACATATCATCTAATCTAACAAACATCAAATACAGCCCCACCCTCACCCCGCCTCTGGCTTCTGGCCTCCCCTCCCCCAGCCTCTCCTGGTACTTCCCTAGAGGTGTTGCTATGAGACAGACTGAGAGAAAGTTAACAGTTGGACACTGATTCAAAACAGTTTACAAAATTATGTGGTTTATTATGTATGTAAATAGAACACATATATCAACAAAAATAATTAACATGACCTTCTATTCACTAGTGACCTTGCATTCACTAGAATGCAAGATGTTTTATTACACTGACATCTATTTAAAATGGGGTTCTGGCATGTCATTCTAACCTGCACAACTCTGAGAGGAAGATTCCAGAATGTCCTTCTGGCAAGTTCCACAATTAAAAGAAAGAAATAGCACTAATTCATCTCATTCTCCACCCCTAGATTGGGAAGGTACATACATTGGCAACCACCAACGACAAAGTAATAATATGATTCAAAACTATTGATTTCCTCCCTTTATTATCCATGTGTTTTCCTGGTATCTCTCTGTTTATGGGCACATATTTTAAGGGTATGCCATAATGCTAGAAAACAGCATCGTCGTTCAGGCTATCGCATCATCTCTTAACTTTTATTGTAACTTTAAATTATAATAACCGACCTTAAAATATAAAACACAAATGGAATTTTGATGTGATAGACTCAGAGGGACCTTGCTGTGGGGCAGATTGATTCACTTAATAAACATTTATTGAGCCCTTGCAATGATCAAAGCACAATGGCAGGCCAACAGGAATAACATGCGGTTCTTGTTCTTAGGAACTAGCAGTCTGGCGAGGCAGACTGGCATATAAACAACCAGCTGTGAGGTGAGGCCAAAGAGAAGCTGATGAGTTAGAGGCGTAAGGGTCACACTCCGAGAGAAGGTGAGAGGGGGAGAACTGCAGACCAGGAGCTTTTCTCCCCAAGGCTTTGTTAAAATTTTAGAACAGTTTTTGATTCACAGCAGAACTAAGAGGAAAGTACAGAGAGTTCCCATATACTCTCCGTACTACAGCTACACGGCCTCCCCTGTTGTCAACATCTCCCAACAGGGTGGTGCACTCATTACAGTGACATGTCATCGCCCCAAGTTCAAAATTGGCATGGGAGTTTACGCCTGGCGTTATACATTCTATGAGATCCACATACGTCTGTATCGATTATCACAGGATCTACATAGTCTTCCCTGCCCTAAAAATCCTCTGTGCTCTGCTTGCTCATCTCTCCCTCCCTCCCTCTAACTCCTCACAACTGCTAATCATTTTACTGTCTCCAGAGTTCTGCCTTCTCCAGAATATCATCTCGCTGGAATTATACTCTATATAATCACTGGGTTGTATAGGAAGAGTATGTTTCATTTTTATAAAACTGCCAAACTGTCTTTCAGAATGACTGTACAATTTTGTATTACCACCAACAATGAATGAGAGTTCCTGTGGCTCCAGATCCTCACCGGCATTTGGAATTGTCAGCCTTCTGGACTTTTGGACAGTTCCAATAGTTGTATGGTGGTATCTCGTGTTTTAGTTGTCCCTGATGGCAGTTGATGTGGAGCATTTTCTCATATGTTTACTTATATCTGTCTATCTTCTTTGGGGAGGTGTCTATTAAGGTCTTTAGACCATTTGTAAATCAACTTGTTTATTTTCTTATCATAGAGTTTTAAAAGTTCTTTGTAGACTGGGAGCAGTGGCTCACACTTGCAATCCTAGCACTCCGGGAGGCCAAGGCAGGTGGATTGCTTGAGCTCACAAGTTTGAGACAAGCTCAAACAAGAGCAAGACCGCATCTCTAAAACCTAGCCAGGCATTGTGGCGGGCACTGTAATCCCAGCTACTTGGGAGGCTGAGGCAAGAGGATTCCTTGAGCCCAAGAGTTTAAGGTTGCTGTGAGCTATGATGTCACAGCACTCTACCAGGAGCAAGAAAGTGAGACTTGGTCTCAAAAAAAAATAAAAAGGAATTCTTTGTATATTTTGGATAATGGTCCTTTATCAGAGGGGTCTTTTGCAAAGGTTATCTCCCAGTTTGTGGCCTGTCTTCTCAATCTCTTGATACCTGTCTTTCACAAAGAAGAATTTCTTAGTTTTAGTTAAGTCCAGCTTCTCAGTTGTTTCTTTCACAGATCATGTCTTTGGTGTCGTATCTAGAAAGTCATTGCCATAGCTAGCCTCAGGTAGGTTTTCTCTTACTGTGCTTTCTCTTATTCACAGGGAGGTATTTACTAATCTGAATCACATTAATAAATTAATTTGTTTAATAAATATTTTAAGGGCGGTATGCAAGGTACAAAACACATGAACATGGAAAAGACATAATAAAAAAAAGAAAGAAAAGAAAAAGACAATTTCTGCCATCAAGAATGATGGCTTAAAAATGCCATTTTATTATATTGTGATAAATGCTGTGTAGAGATAAATGAAGGGTGCTGATAAGAGTTTATTAGTACTCTATTGCTACTGGGACAAATTACTACAAACTTGGTGACTAAGAAGAAGACAAGTGGATTTGTTTACCATTCTGGAGGCCAAAGTCCAAAATGGTTTCCTCCAGGCTGAGGATGTGGCAAGGCTGTGCTCCCCCAGGAGGCCTGGGGCGGGGGGGATCCACTTCCTTGGCTTTTCCAGCTTCTTGAGGCCACCTGCCTAGAGCTCTTCCTCCACTGTCACACCTGTGGCACGTCACCTTCTCTCTGAATTCGCCAGCCTCTGCCTCTGTCACAGAGCCTTTTCTTCTGTCAGTAGTCAAATCTCCCTCTTACAAGGATACTTGTGATTACATTGAGGGCCTATTGGATAATCCAGAATAATCTCTCGTCTCAAGGTCCTTAATTTATCAGATATGCAAATTCCCTTTTCCTTATAAGGTATCATTTATAATTTCCATGAATTAAGACCTGGCAATTTTGAGGTATTATGATTCAGCCTACCACAAAGAGTATGGAGGGAAGACCCCTAGTCCAGCCCTTTCATCTTGAAGGCTATGGTGAGCCATTATATAGTTTTAAGCAGAGAATTACACAGTAAGATTTACAGTTTTAGTAAAATTAATTTGGAACTTCTGAGGATACACATTGAAGAAGAGCCTCGAGTCAGAGGACCTGCTACAATAATTTAGGAAAGGTTTAGCTAAGATGATAATAGTTGGCTGGGTGTATTAAAAGGAAATTAAGACAATAGCACCACAGCTCTTGGTGAATTGGATGAGTGGATGATTTTTGGCCTGGGCACTCAAGTGTCATATACCAAGATTTGTAATACAAGAGGAAAAGCAGACTTAGGAAGGGGTCAGAGGATGTTGGGCAGAGAAGGAAGTTTTAAGGAAAAGTATATTCTGAGAATTAAATAGTGTGCTTGTAAAATAAGTTTTAGAATGCAGTCCACCCTTGGAGAAAGCCTCTAGGAACAAACACAGAAATCAATTAAGTAACAATTCCTGTTGTTTTTTTTTTCAGATGGGTACAAATGTTTAGATTACACTGTTTTCATTTCTAAGGTGAAGTTCAGTTTGTAGTTGAGCCCTTCACCCAGGGGACATGCTGAATAGCCTCACATGGTGCCCTTAGGTGAGATCCCATCAATCACTGTTACTCCTCCCCCACAACCCTCTCTCTCCCCTCCCCCTCCCAGACTATACTTGGGTTTTTCTTTCACGTGGGCCTGTAGTTGTTTATATATTGGTTTCCTATTAGTATTGAGTACATTGCTTTTCCATTCTTATGATACTTTACTAAGAAGAATATGTTTCAGCTCCATCTAGGTAAATACATAAAGTCTCCATCCTTTCTTATGGCTAAATAAGACATTCCATGGTCTACATATACCACAGTTTGTTAATCCATTCATGGGTTGATGGGCACTTGGATTGATTTCATGTCTTGGCAATTGTGAATTAAGCCACAATAAACATTGTAGTGCAAGTGTCCTGTGGTAAAATGTCTTTTTTTTTTTTCTTCCGGGATTGCAAGGTCAAGTGGAAAGTCAACTTTTAGTTCTTTGAGAATTCTCCATACTTCTTTCCATAAAGGTTGTTTTACTTTGCCATCCCACCAGCAGTGCAAAAGTGTTCCCTTCTTTCCACATCCACACCAGCATCCGCAGCTTTGGGATTTTGTGATGTAATATAACTCTTATTATTAAGTTTTATCCTCAGATCTTTAGGACAGAATCTAAGGATATTAAAGGAAAGTTAGTGTGCAACTTATGTTGCAATTTTTTGTAACTGCACTGAAACTACAAGCTACCAATGCTATGAAAGTCTCAGCAATCATTTTCTAATCCAACAGTCAGATTTGTTTCCCCTACTTCATGCCCAGCTGATGATGACAGCACATTCCTGTGGTCAATTCCCAGCACACCCATACTAATTTCACTTTTTCTCTCCCCCCTTTCTTTTTTTTTGAGACAGAGCCTCAAGCTGTCACCCTAGGTAAAGTGCTGTGGCATCACAGCTCACAGCAACCTCCAACTCCTGGGCTTAAGCAATTCTCTTGCCTCAGTCACCCAAGTAGCTGGGACTAAAGGCCCCC
>NW_003852508.1:3568497-3575426 GCF_000181295.1 Otolemur garnettii | reverse complement strand
ATTAGATCCTGCTTTGTCTTGTCCTCTAATTTTCTCATATGTGTATGTCGTCTCCTTTCTAGATTTACGAGGTCCTTGTAGAGTTTTACATCTCAGTGCTCAAAAACTAAAAAGGGGATGTATGGCGTGGAAGTTAAATCACTGAAGTGTTCAGTACAGAGACATAAGCTGTTTTATTTGACAAGACTAACAGCCCCTCTCCGCTCTGCACTGCAGAGATCTGTGATACATTCTGCAGTTGTTCTGCATGCAAAGAGGAGAAAGAATTTTGTCTCAGTCTCAGAAACAATAGATTTGCTCCAGGAAACTAAGGGAAATTAATAACCTTTAGATTCTCATATTAAAACATTAAGAATGATGTTCCCCTAGAAGAAGTCTATCACTTCCTGACATTAAGTTGTTTTTTCTTCTTTTTTCCCTTGTTTCTTTGACATGCTGTGTCCTGCTGCTTTAGCTTTTTTGCTATCTTGATCTTCCACAGTAGTGCTGATATTTCTGATCAGAATCTATGTAATTGAGGCCAGACCTGGACAGGACTCTTCAGATAATTTATCCAACACAGCTACATACCATCCCAAAGGGATTTACTGTTCAGCAATATTTGTGAGCTGTGTCTTTGCATTTTAGTAAAACCTAGATAGTGCCCCAAAAGGCTATAAATAAAATTAGATGGCTTTAGTGGTCTTTCTTCCCCCTGAATTAATTTATTTCCATGGTAGAGACCCAGCTATTTGGAATTGTGATTTTCCTTTTATAAAGACATGGTGGATATAGAAGATGAGTTGGGCAACAGTTCAGAAATAAACACTGGTAAAAAGAGTTTTGACTGTGATATTCCGTTCTGCTGCTAAATCAATACTTAATCTGCAGTAAATAGCATTGACAGGATGCCAATTCATTAAATAAACCATAAAATGCTATAAAATAGGCCAGTGTCTAATGTGCTTCTTGGGCAAACAGCATTAAATCAAGGCATGGCCCTTCTAAATATTATACAGTTCAGCTCAGGTATGATAATAATAGTGAAATAAAATGCATTCTCACTTTATTATACACCTAATACCAGTCAAGCACTGTGATAACCCTAACTGAGCTGGGAAATTTTATTGCAGGATATTAAATTTTTTGAAAAACGTGGACAGTTGTTATGGGCAGATATAGGACAACACCCAGCCCAGCCTTAAAGCACTGGAGAGGATGCCGGCAGGTCGTTTATTCTCAGTCTTCTTTGTTGGTCCTCTCCTCCTCCCTGTGCCCCTAATGCTGGGATGCCTGGGGTTCGACTCTGGTCTCTTTCTCTTCTCTATCTACATTCATTCCCTTCGCACCGTCATCCTCTTCCTTATGCCTATGACTCCCAAATGTAAAGCTTGAGCCCAAAACTCTTTCCCAAGCTCCTGTATATATGTCAGTATCTATTAGCATCTCCACTGGGGTATTTAACAGACATCTGAAATGCAAAATATCTAAAACTGAACCCCCGATCTTCACTCAGTAAATCTGCTCTACCCTTAACCATTCTCAGCTCAGCTGATGGCCACCCCATCCTTTAGGCGGAGGCCTAAAACCGTGGAGTAATCTTTAATATCTCTCTTTCTCTTATACCTGCATCCAACCTGTCATGGCCTCCCTTTGGTTTTACCTTAAGAATTGCTCCAGAGGCTTGGCGCCTGTGGCTCAAGCGGCTAAGGCACCAGCCACATACACCTAAGGTGGCGGGTTCGAATCCCCAGCCCGGGCCCGCCAAACAACAATGATGGCTGCAACCAAAAAATGGCCAGGCGTTGTGGTGGGCGCCTGTAGTCCCAGCTACTTGGGAGGCTGAGGCAGGAGACTCGCTTGAGCCCAGGAGTTGGAGGTTGCTGTGAGCGTGATGCCATGGCACTCTACCCAGGGGGATAGCTTGAGGCTCCGTCTCAAAAAAAAAAAAAAAGAATTGCTCCAGATTCCAACTCCTCCTGACCACCTCTGTTATTATCTATCACCCTCGTCCAAGCTACCATCATCTCTCACCTTCATTGCTGCATGAGAACTTCTAACTAGTCTCACAGATGCTGCCCCTGCTTTCCTCTACACACACACATATGCACACCCGCACACACACACACACACACACTCTATTCTCAGCTGTAGCAAACCTTTTAAAATATAAGTCATGTGATGTTTTTCATTGGCTCAAAATGTGCTCCCCATTTTACTTACACAAGGATATAGACTAGCCTATAAACTCACATGAATGATCTGGGCCCCGTTGCTTGTCTGTTCACATCTATTTCTGCCATCCCCTTACTACTTGGCTCCAGCCACACTGGCTATTCCCTCTGCCTAAAACACTCTTTCCCAGAAGCCCTGGTTGATTCCCTGTGTTCTATAAGTCTGCTTAAAAGCCAGCATCTAAGAATACCCTCATCGCCATCTTTAACGTTGCACCCCCCTCCCCAGTATTCTTGATCTTTCTTACACTACTCTCCTTTTTCTTATTTCCATGGCACTTTTCTCCTGCACAGGAGAAGTCTCACATTCAGTGTTTAGTGAGTCCCCCCACCACCACTGGAATTGAAACTCTACAAGGCAGAAACCTTTGTTTAGTTCATTGTTGTGCCCCAGTATGTGACAAATGGTGGGTGCATAGTAAATACTGTCAAATAAATGAAAGTACCAACATGTAAACAGTAGCCGAGGGTACCATGATCATTAAAGGGAGAGATCACCAAAGAGCATGGCTCATGTCGGAGCAACTGAGTACCCCTTCATTTAAGGGACTAGCAAAGGACTAACAGTCCCCATCAAGGGGACTGAAAAGGAAAGACCAGAGAGGTTGAAGAGAAGTATAAGGGAACAGTGTGCCCGAAGCCAAGGGAGGACAATGTGTCATGTCCCCTGCAGGGTGGCCAAAGGTAAGAGATGCTCTTTGGACGTCCTGCAGCCACAGCCTCAATTTGCTGCTCCTCATCCTATCCTAACCCTTCTGTGGCCCAACCCCTCCCCCCTCATAATTCTCTCTGCATGTTCCATAAAGCCTTCTTGCTGTGACTAACCCTCTCCGGTTACACATGCATCTCTCCATTCATTCTTTGGAGGAAAGCTCTCCAGCACACAGCTAGTTTTGATGCAGTCTAGGAGGATGTTCAAATGTCCTTATTTTCTCTGTGACAACACTTAGTCATGAAACTATCCCTCTGTATTTTGTTGGGAATCAAGCAGAGATTTGTATCCATGTACTTAAACAATTTGGGACTCATATACATTAAGTACCTCATTTTCTTTCTGAAATTTAACATTTGTTAAAGTACTTATAGCTTGGGGAAAGCTCACAGTTTCTGATTTGAAGTTATTCAAAATTATTTGGGTAAAACGATGTCCTCATGTCTTATCTGATGGCATTTCATGTGGTGCTGGTGTTGACGAACCTTATATAGCCTCAGTCTCCCATCGAGGTGAACTGGAATTCAATTATTTAATCAATAACCTAAATGCTGATATAACAATCCAAGGTACAGGCACCTTCCCTGGGCAGAGTTAGCACCATTTATTCATTTAACTAACATTTAAAGTGAGGGTGTCTGTTTTGCTGAGTACTAGGAAATAATAACGTATGACCTCTATCCTCAAGAAGTTACCTCTCTAAAGGAGAAGATACTCTACAGAAAAAAATAACCACAGTACAGCATCAGTGCCACCAGATTATAGCCTTCTGTAGGCAAACACAACTGCATTTATAAGTAGTCCGTATGCTGGGCAGTCTTCCTACACCATGTTGCTTGGGTCTCACTAGAAGCCAACACCAACCTTCTCTAAGTAGGCTTGGGTCCCAGTCTAGAATGGGATGTTATGAAGACCCCGTGCCTACTTAGAGAAGGTTGGTGTTGGCTTCTCGTGAGAATTCTATGTATAAGGCAAGTAGCCTCAGGTCAAGAGGCTATTGACACAAGACAAGATATATCACCACTCACATCTTCACCTATAATCTGAATATTCTCCATTCCAAAAAGGAACAATGGCCGTTTTCTATATAAGATAGTTATCTTTCTTGCTACTCAATCTTGAAGGAGAAAATCAATGTTTGATTTTTCTTTCCTTTTAAAGGATGAAAACAGTAATTCCCGCCTTCTATTAGTTAAAAACAGGTAAATCTTTTAGCCTCCATGAAATTCATTAGAGCCTTAGAAGTAGTTACAATCTTCAGAGAGGATGAAAAGGAGATTACTGCTTCTTTGATTGTCGTCTTCTTTGACACTTTGAATAAAGTAAATAATTTATCTTCAGCACCTTAGAATGTTTAGAGGCCTGTTTTTGTAAGGAAATATCATTAGATCTGTTACTTGTTATCCCGAATATGAAATAAGCAAATTGCCTTAAAGGAAAGTTGTCAGGAAATTTTACAACTCTCAAAACACTGTTTTTTTGTTTTTTGTTTGTTTTTTTGTTTGCAAAACACTGTGTTTATATGGTACATTAAATATAAAAATTTGTTCAGTGGGTCATATCTTTTGATAGCAAATAAGCCTCCAAAATGAAGTTTATAGAGATGGTGCAGGTGGCTAACTCCCCGATTACCTCTGACAGAGGCAGAGGTGGAGGACAGAAGGGGGAGAGTGGAGAGAGCATTGACGATGTCATGAAGACGCTTCTACCTCACCATTCTGAGACAACCATCCGAAAAGTGATCTGTTCACAATAATGACAACAACAACAATAAAAAAGGAAAAATCACAAAATACAAATGAAGACCATAAAACACAATCTGAACAAACAGAATGGCATGTAACCTGTCCTGGGACTGGGTGACTCAATGTAATAAAATTTTCCCCAAAATCGGTATACAATGGATGCGATTCCAATTAGGATCTTGATTAAGCTTTTTTTTTTTTTTTTGGTATTCTGCTTTTAGGAATTAGATAAAATGTTTATATGGAAAAATAAATTAACAAAATAAAGCCAATAAAACTGTGAAAAAGAAGAATAGTGAGGACCACTCATTTTGCCTATATCAGACCATACTAAAAAAAACGCTGCTGCAGATTGCTAGGAATATAGGAATAGATACACAGATCAGCAGAACAGAACAGAGAATCCAGGAATCCATCCACCCATGCAGGATGCTTTAATACACAGTGACCATAAAGTTCAAATTTAAATCTCACTATTTTGCCAGGCACAGTGGCTCATGCCTGTAATCCCAGCACTTGGGAGGCCAAGGCAGACAGATTGCCTGAGCTCACAGGTTTGAGACCAGCCGAACCAGAGTGAGATCCTGTCTCTTAAAATAGCCAGGCACTGTGGCAGCCGCCTATAGTCTCAGCTACTTGGGAAGCTGAGGCAAAAGGATCACTTAAGCCCAAGAGTTTGAGGTTGCTGTGAGCTGTGACATCATAGCACTCTACCGAGGGCGACAAAATGAAACTCTGTCTCAAAAAAATAAATAAATAAAAATAAAATAAATTGCACTATTTTAAATTGCATGCAAACTTTATGGCCACCCCAGACATGACAAGGTAGTGTTTTGATTCAGGGGGAAATAGATAGGATAGTTAATAAATTATGTTGACAGAATCGGCTGTCCATGTAGAAGAAAACTGAACATATAACCTTGTGACATAGATACAAAAATAAATCCAGAAAAATTAAAGACTGAGATGGAAAAAAAGTGAAATGGTTAAGTTCCATAGAAGAAAAATCTACTTAAAGTACTTAACATCTTTAAAGATAGGAGAGACTTTCTTAACCAAGACAAGAAACCCAAAAGCCATTTTTCCAAGCCAGTTCACAGCAACCTCCAACTCCTGGGCTCAAGTGAATCTCCTGCCTCAGCCTCCTCATTTAGATGAAATTTAAAATGTAATAAAGTAATAAAAATCATCATAAACAATTGAATAGAAACATCATAGATTTGAAGACAAAATTCAATGCAGATGGCAAACAATCTCCAGAAAGCCCTTTTCTATATGAGTAAGAAAAAGATAAGCAGACCAGGAGAAAATAGACTGAGCCACGGACACGGCTAAACAATTGAGAAGAGAGTACAATCTAAACTAAACATGAATACAAACACACTGGCAGGAAGGAAAGCAAATTAAATTTTTGCCATCAAACTGGCAAAGAACAAAAGGTGATGTACTTCTAGAGTCTTGTTGGTGAGGATGAAGGAGGAATCGTTCTCTCAAATCCTGCTTGTGGAAATCCTAGTAAGCAGTCTGGCGAAAAACAAACACACACCAACCCATGGAAATTAAAACACAATCCTTTTCAAACTTTAAAATTTTGAAGACTATATGTGTATATATATCCTTCAAATATGAGATATACCTATATATGTATATATATCCTTCAACATACTTCTGTCCCATAGGAATGCAAGCCCTCATCTGTAAGGATACGGATACTCAGATATTTATTGCAGTATTATTTCTGTCGGATCAATAATAATGTCCCCATTTTCTTTATTGTATTGTAGCATTATCTTTCACAGCAAAAGAGAGAAAGAAAGAAGCATAATTCCCAACAGGCAGGCAGGAGACTAAATTATGTCACAACTACAATGGAATGGTCTTAAAAGAAGGGATTCAAAGTGATGGGGAAGGAGTCCCACAAAACGTCATTGAAGGAAAAAGCAAGAGGCAAAGCAAACTGTATGATTAGAGTCCCGTTTTGTGACTAATGTCTAAGTATCCTTTACATGGATAGGTATGTGTATATATGGGGGTACATGTACGTAGATGTGCCTATGTATAACAACTGGGTGGAGGTGTTAATAAAGCTTACAAACACGCATGCCTGTAACTGTATACAGAATGAGAAAGTATATATGTATACAGTTACATGTGTGTTGTGACCTTTATTAACCCCTCCACTCAGTTGTTAATGTGGGTTATTTGAGAGCAAGTTGACAGTGAGAGGTGTCAGAGAAAAAGACTTTTTTTTTTAAAGAA
>NW_003852508.1:3566260-3567995 GCF_000181295.1 Otolemur garnettii | reverse complement strand
ATTTGTCTACCATTTTTCTGTTTTTACTTATTTCGCTTTTAAAAACTTATAATCTTTCTTTGTAACAAGTATTTCTCAGATCTCTATTTTTTCCTTCTTAATATTTTTTTTTACTTGTACAATTGCTATTGTATTACAGAAGTAAAACATTGGCAAAAATGATCAGCATATTACCAGCTTAACAAACTACCATTCTTTAGTACATTTCCTTTTTTCTCCTGTGGATATTTTTAACCTTCTCATTCATACAATTACATGTTCTCTTTTCTACTAAATATTTAATTATGACCATTTTCCCCTATATTTATTGAATTCACTCTAAAGACTATTCTTAGAAAAATAAATTACTTTTTGGAGAAAAATAAAGTCCAGAAAAACTACAGATTGCATACTCATATTTTTAAGCAAATTTTCTGTCAGGAGATCAACCAACAACTTTTTGTGATGTGCATTCACATCTTTCATGTCATCATTTACATCATAGATTCATTTAGGAAAAACAATACTTAGCTGGGTGCAGCAGCTCATGCCTATAATTCTAGCACTCTGGGAGGCCCAGGTGGGAGGATCACTTGAACTCAGGAGTTCAAGACCAGCCTGAGCAAGAGCTAGACCCCATCTCTACTAAAAGTGGAAGAATTACCAGAGTATGGAAGTGTACACCTGTAGCCCCAGATACTCAGGCGGCTGAGGCAAGAGAATTGCGTGAGCCCAGGAGTTTGAGGTTGCTTTGAGCTAGACTAAGGCCATAGCATTCTAACCTGAGTGACAGAGCAAGACTCAGCCTCGAAAAAATAATAATAACACTTTGACACTCCTGCAGTAGTCTAGATTTCATCTAAATTCTCATCTTTATTTTAAGAGAATGAATGTCTTTCTGCACAATTTATTTAAAAATTAACAATATTTAATGACTGTTTAATTCATCTCTAAACCATTCTTTCTAAATATTATCTTTATATGTTTCCTATATTGGCTTACAAACAAGACATGTTAAAAATTCAAAATATAGCAGAAGCTCCACGGTTGATCATCCCCCTACCTTAACCACCTCCTTACATTGACCTAATTTTCTTTTTTTTTTCATTGACCTAATTTTCACAGACCAGACACGCACCCCACGTATGCATCAGTACAGTCACCGGGTTCCTTATATTGACCACCTCTGTATGTTGACCAGTTCATTATAGTCCCTGGGGTGATCAACTTACAGAGGTTCTGTCAGGAATACAGGAATTCTGTCTATGTCAGGAATACACATAAAGTGTCTTAGTGGAAGAAGTAGCAAGGTGTGGGGGGTGTACACCTGTAGTCCCAGACACTCAGGAGGTGGGGTACTCTTAGTGATGGGGTGGGCAATCAAAAATGTTCGGAGGAAACAGGAAATCTGAAGTCGCTTCTACTGTGCCAGGCCTGTTGTTGATCCCACCCATTCCGTCCTTTCCAGAACTTTCTCCCATCAAGTAGTCTTTCTCCTCTTTCTTCCTCTATGTTTTATTCCTCATTGTTTGTTCAGACATATTTAAGTTCTGTCTGTAAGTCTATCCCCAAGTTTTCTCCTCTAGCCACCATTCTGTAGCCTTCCCTGCCTTGTGGACCACGCTTCCTAAAAAAGAGAATATTCACTATCACCTATTCCTTTATTCCCCTCCTTTCTCTCAGTGCACCTGTGATATCTCGTCTTTGCCCTTACCATGCCACTGATTTGTCTAAAGGAGAAGTCCCCAGGTATTTT
>NW_003852508.1:3565466-3565897 GCF_000181295.1 Otolemur garnettii | reverse complement strand
CACCTTAGGTATATGTGGCTGGCGCCTTAGCCACTTGAGCCACAGGCACTGAGCCAACACCAGCATCTTGTGGTTCTCCTGCTTTCCTCACAATTCCTTCTGACCATGGCTTAAAACTCATTATGGTTGAGAGAAAGAGAAATGTGAATTGGCTGCTAATAAAGTATAAGGTTTCTTTCTGGAGTGATAGGAATGTTCTAAAATTAGATAGTAGTGATGGTTACACAGATCTGTAAATATACTAAAACCACTGAATGGCACACTTCAAGGGGGTGAATTTTAGTGTATCTAATATATATCTCATTAAAGCATTCTCAAAAGAACAAAAATCTTCACAGTTCCGTTAGTTCGGGACCTCCAAGAGGCATTTGGTTCTGAGGCATCTCCAGAATGAGATCTAAAGGAGGGACACAGCAGTTGCTGAAAGTTCT
>NW_003852508.1:3561110-3565173 GCF_000181295.1 Otolemur garnettii | reverse complement strand
AGTTTCACTGTGTCACCCTCTGTAGAGTGCCATGGCTTCACAGCTCACAGCAACCTCAAACTCTTGGGCTGAAGTAATTCTCTTGCTTAAGCAATTCCCTGTGTACATGTGTCAGCCTCCCAAGTAGCTGGGACTACAGATGCCTACCACAACACCTGGGTATTTTTCTGTTGGAGTTGTCATTGTTGTTTAGCTGGCCCAGGCCATGTTCGAACCCACCAGCCTGGGTGTATGTGGCTGGCGCCCTACTTACTAAGCTACAGGGGCGACCCAACCATAGACTTCTTTTTTTTTTTTTTTCCTTGCAGTTTTTGGCTGGGGCCGGGTTTGAACCTGCCACCTCCTGTATGTAGGGCCAACACCCTACTCCTTGAGCCACAGGCACCACCCAACCACAGACTTCTTAATATGTATGTCCTGGCAGTGCCTGTGGCTAAGTGGGTAGGGCACCGGCCCCATATACTGAGGGTGGAGAGTTCAAACTTGGCCCCAGATAAACTGCAACAAAAAAAATAGCCAGGTGTTGTGGTGGGCACCTGTAGTCCCAGCTACTCAGGAGGCTGAGGCAAGAGAATCACCTAAGCCCAAGAGCTGGAAGTTGCTGTGAGCTGTGACACCACGGCACTCTACTGAGGGGGACAAAGTGAGACTCTGTCTCTAAAAAAAAAAAGAATGTATGCTCTGTATATGATTTTTTTAATTCAAAAATTATTAAAATGTTGAAGATTTCCACCTTTCGGCCGGAGACACCATCTTCTAGTAATTCACCAAAATGACAAACACAAAGGGAAAGAGGAGAGGCACCCGATACATGTTCTCTAGGCCTTTTAGAAAACATGGAGTTGTTCCTTTGGCCACATACATGAGAATCTAAAGAAAGGTGATATTGTAGACATCAAGTGAATGGGTAATGTTCAAAAAGGCATGCCACACAAATGTTACCATGGCAAAACTGGAAGAGTCTACAATGTTACCCAGCATGCTGTTGGCATTGTTGTAAACAAACAAGGGCAAGATTCTTGCCAAGAGGATTAATGTTCGTATTGAGCATATTAAGCACTCTAAGAGCCGAGATAGCTTCCTGAAACAAGGAAAATGATCAGAAAAAGAAGGAAGCCAAAGAGAAAGGTACCTGGGTTCAACTGAGGTGCCAGCCTGCCCCACCCAGAGAAGCCTACTTTGTGAGAACCAACAGAAAGGAGCCTGAGCTCCTGGAACCCATTACCTGTGAATTCATGGCATAACAAGCATATAAGATAGCACACAGGAGTACCAGTGGACCCATGCTTTTAGGTGCAAGAACCTATTTATTCCCCATGAGCTCATGGCATAATAGGTGTATAGCATAGCACACAGGATAACCAATTAGACCGCATGTAACAGTGATACAAGGTGCTGGAACCTATTTCCCATGAAGTCAAAAGTCAATCAGTGTTTTGTCTCATTCAATGGCAAGGTGCCTCCCCGACCTACTGGAGCCTCTTCTCTATGAATTCATGGGATGGTAGTTAAAAACAATAGCCTAAAAATGTGTGTTGTTCATTTACTACAAATGTGATTTTTTTTTTTGCTGCAAAGAATTATTAAACCAAATTTTAATGTTTCCTTAAAAAAAAAAAATGTTGAAGATTTCCTAACCAAACTTAAACCAACCCCCAAGATAATTAGAGAACCCTGTTGGGTTTTTATAAAAACTGGTCTGAATTTGTTGGTCTAAAAATATAATAGAAATTGGTTTAGCATGTTCTTTGAAATTATTTCTGGACCGCCTTTGTGTTTTTGTTCTATCAATATTTGTATCTTATCAGACAGCTTTATGGGTGTCTAGACTTTTCTTTTAATCTGATACAGACTTATTTGGCAATATTTGTTGAGTGTCTGCCGTCCTCAGTTCTAGCTGTGAGGTGCCCAGCAAGAAAGACACAGTCCCAGCCTCCCCAGGGCATGAGAGTCTGAGAACCAATCTAGATGGAATGCAGGTTCTATTACAGAATCCTATACCCTGTAGGATTTTTTTTCTCTGTTATTTCCAGTATATCTCAGGCACCTACAACTGTTTAAATACTGGTTGAATGTTAAGTGAGTAAATATTGAACACTAATTACAAGCGTGTTGAATGTTATGAAGAGAAAGTCCAGGTGTGTGAAGCAGAGAAATGGAGTCTAACAAAAGCCTTCCCTTCACAGCAGGGTGTGAGGGTTCAGTCAAACAGGCGGTACCTGCTTCCCGTTGGGGCCCTCCTGTTGTGCATGGGGACTTGAATCACCTTGGAATTTATAGCAGTGATTCCCATGGATAAGAAGTTAGATGAATTGCTTAATAACACCGTATGTTTGCAGAAATAAAGGAGAACTCACCGTGTAACAATGCCGATTGGTGCTTCTCGTTTTTTCCCTCCTGCTCCTTCACCCCCTTATCGTTTCTGACTTGCAGATGAAGGAGCTTCTATGCACCCCTGTGATGACACGTACTGTGGCCCTTTCCCAGAATCTGAGCCGGAGGTGAAGGCCGTAGCTAAGTTCCTCCGGCAACACAGCAGGAGCATCAGGGCTTACCTCTCCTTTCACGCATATGCTCAGATGTTGCTGTATCCCTATTCCTACAAATACGCAACCATCCCCAATTTCAGCTGCGTGGTAAGTATTTGGCCCTGTGCACCTGTGTAGGGCTTCATGTCCTTTCTGATGCTGCGATAGTTCTAAGTACTAGCGATAATGGCAAACAAGTACAGGGTTTATTCTACTACGTAGTTTACATGTATGACCTCATTTATTCTTCATAACAGTAGGAGGTAACTTTTATTCTCCTCCTGTTACAGATGAGCAAACTGAGTCCCAAGGAGATTAAGTGATTAGACAAAGGACACACAGCTGCAAAATGCCATAGCCAGGGTTCATCCCCGAGTCTAGCTCCAGTTAGACTAAAAGCTCTAGTTCTTGCTTTTACCCATTGTGCTACTTCTCGAACGCAATCGTTTCAAACCTATTTACTTTCTTACCACAGGTTATACAGGAAAGGTCAGGATGGATTTGATTAGTATTACAGCTTCAGTCACATATTCAGGGCTATAATTAACTTTATTGAGTAAATAATTGTTCATAAATTATAGTCTGACTCTCAATAATTAAAAGCAAGTTTTAATTTATAAGCACTATTTGCTTAACGCTGCTAAGTCTCTGGGCATGTATCTAACAAGTTAGCACTAAGAAAGAACAGACTTTCAGGTACAAGACTGCTTATGAAAATGAAAAACCAGAGTTCTTTTCGCTCTTCTGTCAGAAAAACAACAAGCGATTCACTCTAGGGGACAATGCATTATAGAGTGAGTCATTTCAGAGCCTATAGCATCTAAAGGCCAATAGTTCAAAGCTAAGAAAAAGGAATATACAGTAGTAGAAGTCACATGGTAATTGCCTTTGCGGACAAGGGAGGGGACACAAGGGGGCTCCTGGGTTGCTGCTGCTGTTCTTGCTCTTGACCTCGAGGATGGTACATGAATATGTTCAATTCGTGATCATTCAAATTCGTGTACCCTGCTGGAGACATATGTGAGGTCTTTTCTGGCCTCCTAACACCAAGCATGTGATGTCCTTTCCAACACCAATTGGTTGTGCAACAGTTCAGCTCAGTGTTAGCATCAGACCCTGTAGGTTTAAGGACTCAGTCCCACAAGTTGCTGTCACTTCAGACACCAGTGCAAGCAGGGGGTTCCTAGGCTACCCAAACTTCTGTCCGCCTTGACTACACAGTCTAAGGCACCCACTTTCTCTTCTTCAAGTTCAATATTTCACTAGAATGACTCACAGAGCTCAGGGAAGTGCTTTACTTACTACTACCAATTTATTATAAAACACAACTCAGGAGCAGCCAAGGCAAAGCACGGGGGAGGGAGTGCAGGCTTCCTGCCGTCTCCAGGTATATCAGGCTCTCAGCACTTGGATGTGTTCATCAACCCAGAAGCTCTCAAAACCTATTCTTTAGGCTCTGGGCCTGTAGCTCAAGAGGCTAAGGGACCAGCCATATATACCACAGCTGGCAGGTTTGAATCCTGCCAAACAGCAAT
>NW_003852508.1:3555954-3560924 GCF_000181295.1 Otolemur garnettii | reverse complement strand
TGTTTCAAACAAACAAACCTATTGTTTAGGGTTTTTAATAGAGATTTCCTTATACAGGCGTAATTGATTAAATCATTGGACACTGGTGATTGAACTTGCTCTCCAGCTCCTCTCTTCTCCTCAGAAGAGGTAAGGAATGGGGTAAAAGTTCCAATTCCTGTTAAGTGCTGAGGAACCAGATGTCAGGTCCCTGTGTTCCCAGGTTCTTGGTGCCCAGTACTGAAGAACAGTTACTGGTACAGAGTCGATGGAGTAAATGAGTAGAGCAAGCAGTTGGAAACAGGCAAAATGCCAAAGTTTTATTAAAGATTAAAGCTTAGCACATTCCAAAGAAGGAACAGGCCAGCCCCCATGAGTGGAGGACAAACTGAGTTTAACAACATTTCTCCCTATGCTGACTCCCTAATTTTATGATTAAGGGGGGGGCATGGAATATTCTTGGTTTTTCTTGGAAAAGGGTAGAGAATTCCTGGAATTAGGAACCCTCCCCTTTTCTATCCTTGTAAAGCAACTTCCAAGGGTTGCCATGGTATTTGAAACTATCATGGTGCCAGTGGATGTGATTTTTACTATGCTAATGAGGGTAGTTCATTTAGGGACACATTACCTCAACTATGCATATGCTCCAAAGAACCTCCATCGAGGCCTTGACAGTATCTCTGCTTTGTGGTTTCTCTGCCTCTTTCTCATTGGTCTGTCCTTGGAGACCCCCCCTTAACATGTCATCTGTTCTTTCTTGGGAGCCCCTTTTCTAGACCCCTAATCAGGCTGCTCCCTAAACAACCCAAGTCAGTATGACCACATCTGTCTGTCCATATCAGAAAGTTCCCAGGACATCAATCAGTGCCCCAAGACAACTAGCTCCCCAAAACACCTCACCTGCAAGGTCTCACACCAGTAAGGTTGCTCAGTTAGCCCTGTTCCCATAACAACGTGGGCCAGTCTGACCCAAACCCATCCAAAATAACCTAACTGCATCCACCCTCTGCCCCCCTGTTCTGACTAACTGCTTAATCTAACGCTCCCTAACCCCATGGTTTGGTCTTTCTGGCACTAGCCTCCCTCCTCCATCCTGAAGCAGCTATCTAGGGGGCCCCAGCCACCAGGCATATGATTAGCACAAAAAAGATACTCTTATTTCTCAGGAAATACCAAGATTTTTAGGAGCTTTGCACCAGGAACTAGGGACAAAGAACAAATATGTACTTATTTTTATTATGCTACAATGTTATACTTGAATCAAAACTTTTTCTAGAATAGAAGCATTCCTTTTCTCCCTGTACCTTGAACTCCAGATTTTACACCAAGTGCTTGGGGTTTCAGGAATTCCTGATTTAGATGTCCAAGAACTAGGAGAAACCAGGACATGAGGAAGCCAGAAGAAAGCCTGGGGAAGGCTTTTATTCTGTCCAAAAGGGGAACTTTGTTCTTGGCATTCCAAGAATTCTGAGCAAATTCCCTCTGTGTAGGATTGTTGTAAAGGGACAGTCATCTTCTGTAGTGCTATTTTTTAGCTGCTCTGTGAGTCAAACAGCCTTTCCTTTTGTTTTTGTTGTTGCTGCTGCTGCCACTGTTGTGTCGTTAAACTGGCAGCCTAACACTTTGTATCACAGTATTTCCGTAGGTAAATGTTCAACCCTCTCTTAAGTGGGAATACTGTCTATTTATACTCTTAACAACAGATGATGTAGAGTATGCAATATATAAAATTTATTACATGAGAATGTTCTTCATATTTTAAATTTATCTTTTCACAGTGAGTTAAACCTATTTTCCTTTTGCCTTAGATTGGAGGATGTGGCATAAGAATAGAACAGTGGATCAAAACCAAGGCTGGATTTGCCTTCCAATGGACATCTGGCAATGTTTGGAGACATTTTTGATTGTCCCAGTGGGGGGTGGGGCATGTCATTGGCATCTAGTGAGCGGAGGCCAAGGATGTTCCTAACCATCCTACGCTGCACAGCACAGCCCCCCACAGCAAAGAGTTATTCAGTCCAAAATGTCAATAGTGCCATTGTTGAGAAAGCCTGGAGTGGGTTATGCATAAGGTAAATCAATAAAACTAAAATTACAATTCTGAATGTTAACCAGGGCCCATCAAATTTTATTCAAGTTGTTCAAAAATATTCCATCAATATATGTAATATATGAACATAAATATATGAATATTCAATATAATTCAGTATATGTCTGTGTTCTTGCTGATGTTTTTTTAAGTCATTCATTAGGTTGCTTTAGATATGGAAGTATTTAAATAAAAAATATACTCCTTCCTTAGCTAAAGACTAGTGAGTCCTAGGTCCTTTTGTAAAGAAAAAACCAATGAGGAAAGGAGGGATCACTTAAGTAAATTCTTGCAAATAGGTGTCTACGTGTGCCACCCTGGAAAGTAATCCTTGAGGCAAATGATAAAGTTTTTACTTTTTGTGGACTGATATTATCCAAGCCCTTTATCAACATGTACCTGTACCCAAATATCAGAAGTACAGTGAGCTCAAAGTCTAAAACTGTGTGTATACTTTGTGTAACTAGGCAAAGTTGTTATCTTTTCTTTCTTAGGATTTTCCCCCTTGGGTTTAGTCGTCTGAAACAATGAGGAACAAAGGTCTCCTTGCCAGAAGAATGCAATAATCTTCTAAATGTAGAAACATCTGCCCTTGCCATGGAATATTTCTGGGACTGTTGGAGAAGATGTTAAAATCTTAGAGCATTCTCCATAAAAATATCCCATTATGGTGTTTGCATTCCTTTTCTGTTGGCTCCTCTAGGAAGAAAGTCATCATTAGTGAGATCAATAGTAAATAGTCTGCCAGATACCAGAGCCTGGTCCCTGAATAGCCACAAAAAGGGTGGCATTTGCTGCAAACACTGCCTTCTGCATCCCTAAGCTGAATGAGGACAAGAACCTGCAGCTCTGTCCAGCCCATGCCACCATGTTGTCCAGAGTGTACTGAAGTATTAAATTATTCACAGGCAAATTGAAACGGGAGAGTCGTATACTGGTTTCAACATCCTTCTTTTCCTTTCACTTGTCATACAATACTTCTCTAATTCTTGTTGAAACTAGTGCTTTTATACTATTTGAAAATGTTTACAGGATAGTTAGTATCATTCAAGTCATAGTAGAATATCCATCTGCCTTTTAGTATTTTGATTGTATTGAGTATTTTTCATAATTTTTGGCTTTGTGAAGAGTTCCACTTAGAATTTTCACATGTTAACAATACCTGGCTAAGCTCTGCGGGAGGCGTATGTAACCTTAGAAGTCATGAAACATTCTAAAGCGGTTCCCATTCCCATAAGAATAAACACATAGTAGAAGTAATTCTTAATGAATGAGAGTTTTTAATTGATCAAGATGCGTTGTAAATACTTTGTAAATATCCATGGAAATATATGCTTAAGAATCAATATTGTCTTAATACTTCTGCAGATTTATTCTTATTTAAAATTCATATAAGAAATATTGGTCAAGTATCTCTTATATACAGACACATTGCTGAGTACTGGCTATGACCTATGAGTAAGATTGACCTGGTCCCTGTCCTGCCAAACATTGTTTAATTTATACAGATAGGTATCCCTGAACTAAAGTGAAGAGATCGGAGCACTAAATTACCCTTAGGAAATATGGCCACTTAGCCACTCATTGCTGTATAATGCCAGGGTACCCATTTAATCTCTCTGAGTCTTCCCTTTCTCATCTGCAAAATGGAAATATTACTCATCACTGGACTGTTTTGAGCCAAAAGAAATGATGTGTTCCAAAATGTGTCACAAATGGAGCATGTGACATAAGAGTAATAGAATATCATTATTAAATATAGCTGCCAACTACGGTGCCCATCATTGTCCACTATGTTGGCTAGAACCTCCTGAAGCCTCAAACAACATGTCGGTATTCCTAAAAGTAACCAGTGTAACATTATGTAAAATTGCTCCATTTTCTCTCATAGGAATCTGCAGCTTCTAAAGCTGTGAATGCACTTCAGTCAGTCCACGGGGTACGGTACAGATATGGACCTGCCTCCAGAACGTTGTGTAAGCTCCCCGTGTATGTTGTTAAGATCATCTCTCTTGAGCCAACATCCTGTACCCTGACTTCCTTTTAAGAAAAAGGAGAAAGTGTGTTCTCCCTGGAGTGAAATTTTTGACTATCAAATTAGCCAAGGAAGATGGAAGGAGTTTATATCTGATTATTTTTACACAGCTTGACAGAAATACCCATTTAACAAATTCTAAGCAGAGAGTATGCTAAGCACACAGTAATGACTACAAGTGGAACAGAGATCTGGTGACAGTAGACACCAGCTAAAACACGCTTCTTAAGCAATTGTAACTACTGTGAGGGTGGAAGTGGTCTTGGGAAGGTCATGAAATCAATGTTTCAGCCCTACAGTAGCTTCCCTTTTACTCCTTTCTTCCACCATTCTCGTTATGAAATGCTATTTCTTATGTAGCATCTTTAGCTGAATTTCTCCTTAAAAGGTGATTCTAAAGTATTTTTTCTTGCATGTAAAGAAAAAAGCAACTGGGTATATGAAAAGAACTTGGGCAAAGAATGTAAAGATGTGGATTCTAGTGCTAATTCTGCCAGCTGGGTCATCTTGGCCATGAGATTTATTGATCCCAGGCTTCAGTTTCCACAACCATGACATGAAGAATTGGATAAATCATTACTGATGGTTTCAACTCTAAAATTCATTCATGGGACTTGGAAAGTCTAGTGAGAAGTCATAGGTTTCTGTAAGTCTATGTAAGTGTATGAAGGGAAACACACACATGTTGTATGTGTATGTATGTACGGCTAATGACATCTGATTATGCTTCTCAGTAAGGTGCCAAATTTCTTCTTGATTTCTTTAATCTACCTATCATTATATAGCTAATGTCTTTTTTCTTCTTTTTTGAGACAGAGTCACTTTGTGGCCCCAGGTAGAGTGCTGTGGCATCACAGTTCACAGCAA
>NW_003852508.1:3555256-3555872 GCF_000181295.1 Otolemur garnettii | reverse complement strand
TATCATTATATAGCTAATGTCTTTTTTCTTCTTTTTTGAGACAGAGTCACTTTGTGGCCCCAGGTAGAGTGCTGTGGCATCACAGTTCACAGCAATCTAAGACTCTTGGGCTCAAGCAATTCTTTTGCCTCATCCTCCCAAGTAACTGGGATTACAGGTGCTGGCTATTTTTAGAGGAGGAGTCTCGCTCTAACTCAGGCTGGTCTTGAACTCGTGAGCTCAGGCAATCCCCTAACTGTCCCCTGACACCTCAGCCTCCCTGAGTGCTGGGTTACAGGTGTGATCCTCTGCACCCGGCTATATTGCTAATGTCTGACCACTCACTTTCTTCAGCCTTCAGAACAAGTGTGATTCATCAATTAGCACTGCTGGTCAAATGATTTTTATCCTAATAAGAATTTCACAAGTATCAATAGATTTTTTTCTTCAAAGTCCACAATTATGCGTCTCATGCTGATCTTTTTAGAACTATTTTTCAAATAGTCACCCTAAAAAGGGAAAAATAGTATTTTAAAAGTCACATTCCTAATGATTATCAACATGAGATATATAAACAATTTTAAAACACTAATTTTAAACAATTTTACTAACACTTCACCTTTCCAGCTTTGTAAAA
>NW_003852508.1:3553312-3555130 GCF_000181295.1 Otolemur garnettii | reverse complement strand
ACTGAAGCAAAAGGAATCTGAGAAACAGCAGAGTCATTAAATTGTCATCTTCACATAATGATTCCGTCTCTAACTTGTCCTCAGGAAAACATCATCAAAAGTGGTATTATTAGAGTAAATTAACATGCCCTGGAAATTTAATAAGAGCAATAATAGGATTATATCAAGCTGGATCATATAAATTTCAGAAAAAAGCACACAAAGATTTTTCTGTAAAACATTTATTCATGTCATAAATGGTTATTAAGAGTCCGTTAGACTAAAAACAATGTATTAGGCACTTTGAGGTATAAGGAAGCAAAATAACAGCAGCTAATATATCCTGAGCACTTCCCAGGGATTTATGATATCATTTAATTGTCATAACAACCTTATGCAGCAGTGCTACATTTTTTCAAAAGGGGATACTGAGACACAGACAAGTCACCCAGAAGGTGACGGGACCGTCCGATGCAGCCCATGCCCATAGTTGACCTCTAGGGCTCCGCTTTCAACTCAGTGCTGAAAAGCCGGAGAGTGGGCGGTGGCAGGAGCCAAAAGCAGAGAGCGGCCAGAACGGCTCGTCAGCTGTGTCAATGCTGTGAAGAGGTTGAAAGTGAGATCTGAGGGAAAACAAAAGCCAGAAAGGAGACTGGGCCTGCAGTCATTGGTGACCTTCAAGAACAAAGTTTAATGGACAGGGAGAGGCAAGAGCCCCATTTAAGAGTGCATGAGCATGTAGAAGCAGTTTATGAGACAAACAGTTACGTTCGTAAACTCGTCCTAGAGAAAGTACTAACAACATAACCTCTTTGGTGAATAACACTGGTCACCCGATGGCCCAGGGGAAACTTCAAAGGTGACTGTAGGGCTATTCAGCAGTGAGGTAGGTAGCCCTTTTTCTAGAACGAGTTCGTGAACTTAATTGTCTGACCTTGTATATACAGAGCGTGTCAAAAGTATGTATACCCATTTTAAGAAAGGAAAAAACTATGTTAAAATGATACATTTGATTTCTGCAATTACAAGAGGTTCTCAGTGTGACTTGTATTTATCTTTTTTTATCAGTATAGATTATTATAATTTCAATACAGTTTTTGCTTTCTTAAAATGTGTATACGTTTTTTGACACCCTCTGTAGATTCCCTTTTGAATTCTAAACCAAAGGGAAGAAGAGAGCAGAACTGTAACCAGGAGTATATGGCAGGGTCGTGAGAAGGAACTGCTATAGCAAAGAAATGCTGCATTCCTATACAAATCTTCTTTCAGTAATTCACATTGCTGATTCTGTTTTTCATAATATTTAATTTATCTCACAGAGATAAATTTCAGCTAACATCTGTCCCTATGATAGACAATGCACTTTAGAATCATAAGGCAAATCCACACTGAGTATCTCACATTTGACTTCAGTATGTTATGAAACTGACAATGCTATGCTGCATTTTCCCTCAATATAGTTAACACTTAGGACTTGTTGCGAGGTGTCACTTAAAATAGTAGCTTTAGCACAGAGATTTTTGCTGATGCAAGATACTATGAAAAGAAGTGAGAGCATCTGGATCTGTTAATACTTTGTTTATCCTTCATGTTTTCCTGTCATGGAAGATGCACCGTATGTACATTCACTCACTAAATCTACCAAATTGAGCCCAACTTCACAATGTTTATCTTGAAAGTCATTGACGATGTCTATTTCCTGTGTAGTTTGCAAGAGTGCCCAAAGCAAGTAACTCTTCATAGCAAAGACAATCTTCCATGATGAGCTGAATGAAGAATAAAACCTGCCCCACGTCAGTAGTATCAATTGATTCATCCAAAGTGATTGAATAACATGTA
>NW_003852508.1:3522428-3551399 GCF_000181295.1 Otolemur garnettii | reverse complement strand
GGCGTGATGGTATGTGCCTTTAGTCTAAGCTACTGGAGAGGCTGAAGCAGGAGGATCATTTAAGCCCAGGAGTTTTGAAGTTACAGTGAGCTATGATGACACCATTGCACTCTAGCCCAGGACAGATGGAGACCATGTCTCAAAAAATAATAATAATAAATAAAATAAACTGTTATGAAGACTCTTTAGTGAAGCTAATCTTTTTTCTTTTTTTTTAATAGACGTGAGCTCTGGTAGCTCAATGGATTGGGCCTACAAAAATGGAATACCCTATGCATTTGCTTTTGAACTACGGGACACTGGGCATTTTGGATTTTTACTCCCGGAGATGCTCATCAAACCCACCTGTACAGAAACCATGCTGGCTGTGAAGAATATCACGATGCACCTGCTGAAGAAGTGTCCCTGAGGGAGCCTGCGGGTCAGGTCACCTGCCAGAGAGAGCAAGCTGATCTGAGCAAGAGCTGCTTGGCACTGAGTGGAAATTGTTTTTAAAGAGAAAGGCGACTGCTTAGAGCAAACATGTCTATGGACTTTAAAAAGATCTCTCATGCAATTCTACACTTTGTGGCAATAGAAAACGGCAAAAATTAGGGTATAGCCGGTTCATTATAAGAGAAATCATTCATTTCATATCCTTTTATAGTCTTTTTTGATTACAGAGGGAGGGGATGTTTTCAAATTTCTTTGTCTTAACACATGTACAAATTAATTGAGAATTTCCCTTCAATAAACCTCATGCTCTCAATTAAGATCTAAGCCAGTAATGATGTTTAATACCTTGGTTCTCATAGGAAATGGAAATTTTTCATAGAAGAAGAACCAACTGTATTTCTTAATATATTAAACATACACAGCTCAGCACCCATAGCACAGTGGTTACCGCGCCCGCCTCATACATCAAGGCTGATGGGTTCAAACCCAGCCCCCGCCAGCTAAACAACAATGACAACTGTGACAAAAAACAGCCAGGTGTTGTGGCAGATGCCTGTAGTCCCAGCTACTTGGGAGCCTGAGGCAAGAGAATCACTTAAGCCCAAGAGTTTGAGGTTGTGACGCCATGGTACTCTCCTAAGGGTGACACAGTGAGACTCTGTCTCAAAGATAATAATAATAAGAATATATTAAACCTCAGATTATAGACCTCAGATTATTCCCATCTTCATCCCCTGGTATTAGTGTGTCTTATACCTATAATAATACAGTAAAAGAGAGGAACTTAAGCTCAGATTCTGAGAATCTTTTAAAAGATGAGTAAACATTAACTGAGGCTCCAGACACAGAATTAGAGCATTACACTAATAATCTCACTCATTCCTCACAATACTATCAGGCAGATACTACTCTTAGCCTCCTTTTTCAATTGAGGAAATGGAGACTTAGAAATATACCCTAGACTTCCATATCTAGGGCGATGATGGGATAGGCATTTAGACTGCTGGAAATAACTAAAACTTCTGGACAAAATGTAACTTCTTAAATCATCTTGAAATAATCAGACAAAAAACGTAAGGGAATTTCGAAGCCGGGATTGAGTGAAAACAGGAATTAGAAAGGTGAGTTGTGCACTGTTATCCTGAAAGTTTTGTCACACCCGCTGAGTACAGACTCTGATTTTCACAGCATTTTGAGAAGTGGGGTCAGACAGCAAAGCCCAGGGCCGTTCTCCATTGGGAAGTCGAGCAGATTCTCCTCTTACCAGAATGCTTGGATTCCAAATGGCTATACCTTCAATGTAAATTAGAACTGAATCTCTCTGTATTACTTCTAATGGACCACAAGGAAAACTGACCATTTCAAATTTTGGCAAGATTAGAGTGGAGAGAAATTGCCACTGAGAATTCAAAACCACAAGTCATCCCTCACACAGGTTTGTGGTCCAAATTCAGACCTACCTAAATGGTCTGATAAACCTTCAGCCAAGAATTTAATTCAGATTAATCCCAGCCTGGTAATACCCCTGAAGCATTTGTTAGAAGCAAATATAAATCCTCTTAGAAGATTATTTGTCTGACCAAGGCGTATCACAAACACCAGGATAAAGAGATAGAGCCTAAAAAATGCCAGAGGGAGAAAAAAGCACAGAGGACAGAATGAGGAATAGAGAAGCAGGAAACTTCTCAAGAGCAACATCACAGCTTTGAAGTCAATGGGAAAATGCCTTCAGTGTTTTGAGGGAAAACTCTACAAGAGATCTACACCCAGCAAAATTTCCGATGAAATCTGAGGGTAGAATCTAGACATTTTTATCAAAGTGAGTTCCTAAATTATTTACCTTTCTCGGAAAATTCCTGGAGGATGTCATCTACCAAAATGAGGATGTAGCATCAAGAGAAAGACAAAGGATCTGAGACACAGGAAATCCAACATCGGAGGCGGACATGGAAGAAAATCTATACGGTGAAAGAAAAAAGTCCCAAGTCATAGCTAAATGTCAGATTTATGGAAGAGAAGAACTGAAGACTTCAGATGAAATTACCCCAAGATAAATACAAAACAGATAGAAGAAACACGTTCACAGGTAATTGGAGAACTTGGGGATGAATTAGTAATAAAAGTATGGAAAACCAAGCAAACAAAAAAAAAACAAGTATTTGTTAAGCAGCGAAAACAATGAGTTATAAGAGAGAAGAAATTCATACTCAGCTATAAATAATATCCCTTAAATAGTCAAAATAAGGCTGGCCAAAAATATTGACTTAACCAAAAATTGTGATATAAATACATGAGAAGATTAGGAAGAAGTGAAATAACTGTGAGAAGAGGAGTAAAGAAAGAGCCAAATCCTCATCTTCCACAGAAGGAAGTCAGTGGGATAGTCTCTAAGACTTAAAAATCAAGAAATAGCTGTAGGCATAAAAAAGTAAATAGAAGAAGCAACTAAAAAGATAAAAAATTATTGGACTGATGAGAGGGAATAAGTAAGGAGTAAGTAGTTAGGAAGGAAGGATGGAGCAGAGGCCTCTTGTTTTTAATATAAGCCTTGTCATATTATTTAACTGGTTTTATTTTTTCAAATAAAGAAATATACATCCTTTTAAAGGAAAATAATACTTGTTTTTTCAAAAACAAACTCCCAACTACTTACCACCAGCCTTTTTGATGTTGATGATTATTTGTACATTGTTTCTACAAAAAAAATTAAAATTAAACAAAATGTTAAGTGAAATTACACCTGGAGTGCTGAAAAGAGAAACTAGTCCTAAAGTATTATAAACAATCAGTCAGTACTAGTTTTGCCTATTTTACCAATCTGATTTACCTTTTTATCTTGTAGCCCCCGTTCTGTCTCTGCAGGAGTGGATCTCAGATAGGCATGAGGCAGGGCCCGCTAAGGAACAGTACTCCTGGGGATTCAAACTTCACATCATCCACCCTGACACACACACAGGATCTGGGGGTGGGGGTTACATTATACCAGTTATTCCTACCAGTGAAAGAAGTGAAAGCCAAGTGTGCAGACATATTCTAAGGGAAGGGCACACTTACAACTCTGGCCTGAAATGTACACAAGCAAATTATGTAATCAAAACCTATGTACCTCTGTAATATTCTGAAATTTTTTTTTTAAAGTGACTCATGCCTGTAATCCTAGCACTCTGGGAGGCTGAAGCAGGTGGATCTCTTGAGGCCAGGAGTTCAAGACCAGCATGAGCAAAAGCATGACCCTGTTTCTACTAAAAGTAGCTGGGCACTGTGACAGGTGCCTGTAGTCCCAGCTACTCAGGAGGCTGAATCGAGAGGATAGCTTGAGCCCAAGAATTTGAGATTGCTGTGAGCTATGACACCAGGGCACTCTACCAAGGGCAACAAAGCAAGACTCTGTCCCAGGGGGGGAAAAAAGTGTGCGGAACAATCAGGAGGGCTGGAGGCTTATAAAGATCTCCAAGAATCAGAAGGTGCTGTTTTCTCAAAGAACCTGACAAGATCACAGCACTCAGCTGCTATCTGGTGGCTCTCATGGACCCTGGATGCCAGGAAACTTTCCACTGTGATTGGGAGCAGGCTGCCACAGCCCCTGCTCTGTGTCTGGATCTTCTGTTGCTCTCTATTATCGTCTTGCTACCAAGCATCATCACTCTTGTGAGAATAAAATAGTAATCAATCCTTGGGTATCAGAGGAGAAACAGAGTTTTTAGATAACCCACAAAATGTATTCGTCATTATATGTTTAAATTCTATCCTTACCATACCCTATGCAGTTAAATCTGTTAGCAAGCTAATATCAAGAACCAAAATTTATACATTCTTTTGTTTGTCCCTATGCATCACATGGTGGTGTTGCTGACAGAATCTTTTTCTTCAATGTCAAAGTAAGGGCAACAGAAAATACAGAATCTGAATAATCCACTAACTGCAGGGTATATAGTTGCTTTTATTATCCACATAGAAATTCAGGATGAAACTTTGCCTTAATGAACCTCATGCAAATTCTTCTCAATGATTACTCTCACATCTCAGTAGCACTGTATATATTTCACAGATCAAGTTCTCTAAGTTCTATTTTAATACTTAGGGGCTATTTTCATTTTTACACGTAATCTTTTTAAGCTAAGCCACAAAGTAGACTGTGGGGTGGATGATTTATGTGCAGGGCACTCTGCTAGCTGCTGTGTGTGAGGGATAAAACTGTTATATTTATGTCAATACTTAAGCGCATAAAATTTTACTTCAACTAAAAACAGCACATGCATTTTTAAAAATAGTTGAGGCAGATACTTTTGCCCCCTACTATTATAAAAATTAATTTTATAAATTCTGGTTATGTTGAGTTTTAGTTCTCAATTCAGTGTTAGTGAATATTTTAGTTTCTTAGGGCTGCTCTAAAAACAAGTGTACCACAAATTGGGTGGCTTAAAACCGCACCAGTTTATTTGCTCACAGTTCTGGAGGCTAGCTGTCCAAAACAAGGTGTCAGCAGGGTCATGCTCCCTCTGAAGCTGGTGAGAGAATCCCTTCGTGCCTCTTCCTATCTACTGGTCAGTTGCCAGCCATCTTTAGCATTCCTTGGCTTGCATCTGCATAATTTTAATCTCAGACTTGGACTCACATGCTGTTTGTTCTGTGTGTCTGTCTTTGCAAGGCCATCTTCTTAAAAGGACATACTGGATCAGGGGCCCACCCTATTCCAGTATGACCTCATTCTAATTAATTACATCTGCAGTGACCTTATTTCCAAATAAAGTCACATTCCGAGGTACTGGGGTTTAGAACCTCAACGTGTCTTTCCCTTTTTCCAAAGCCAAAAAGAGATGAATCTTGTTTGAGTTTAATCTTTTGTTCCCAAGGCTGATAGGGAACAGGCACAAAAATGAAACATATTTTTTAAGTTCTAACACTCCCAGTGAGTTTTTTATATTAGACTATTAATGGAAACAGAATGATTGCTTTGTAGTTTACTTTTACAAATAATAACATTATAGTTCAAATTGTGATGTGTTCTTCTTAGCCTAGGAAATCTGTTCCTTTTAGTTAGCACTGTATATTACCTTAGGTTTCAGTAATTATTTGGGGGCTGCTGCATCATAAAAAGTATTTACAGCTAAGTTATACTAGAGCAAATCTAATTGATTAAGTCAGAATTCTGTGCAGTGTTAATTAAAGTATGCTGTAGATTAAGCACAGTAATTACAGGAGTGATTGTATTTAATGAAATATTTTCATGAATCAGAATCAGATTATTGCATAATAAACCTGGAAACAGCTACACTGAATACCTAATATATGTCACAAAACACATTGCACTCCCTGAGAACGGCTAAGACATCTGGATAAGGTATGTGAAAACGAGGCAACTTGAAGATCTTCTAGGGCAGACCCAAATTAAGTTCTCATTTCCCACCCTCCCACTGCCACCTCCTGACACGTTTTTACAGTTATGACTTCTAGGGCCATTTCCTCTTTCCCCAGTGGAAGCTCTCTGGCAATCTGCCCAAAACATCCATCCTTGTTTCACCAGTAGGCTAGAGAAAGCGTCCAATTACAACTTAAGACATTACAGAATGCATGCTGGAGTACTATTATTAGCCTTATCATTTAGTTATGAGTTAAACGAGGAGGCTCGCTTCATGACCTGCCATATAACACGGAAACGGTGTGTTCTAAGCTTCAGACTGACTCGAGTAAATGCTTCCCCAGATGAGAAGAACTGAAGGTAACAGCAGCACCTGGGCCCACCAGGAACGTGAGCCAGCAGTCCAGCATACATGCTCTGGAAGAAATAACTTGCAACAGCCAAATGACTGGCGTTCGGTTCAGTTATTGAATTTCTGTAATAGCTATATTTTTGGCAGAGGCACAAATCCCTGATCTCCTAGACAGAATTCTTTAGTAATTTAGAGCTGTATTCAATATTCTAAGGCAAACAATCTGATATCTGCTGAGCAGAAATTGTGTTGCTGGATGTGTTTAGACCCAGCTGTCTGTCTCAAGCAATATTGGTCTGAAATATTGTGTAAAGTTTTCATTTGGTGGAGCAGCAAACGTGAATAGACAGTTTAACAGCTTTGGGTCAGGGTCAACACGATTTCATAAAAGAATGAATATTTGAAGTAAGTGTCATTGCATCTGTCACAAACTATCAAGGGAGAATATCCTAAAGGGAGCACTGAGCCAACCAGGAGCATCAGAGAATCAACTGTTTGTGGCAACAACAGTAACTGAGTAGAAGTCGCTCCCAAAGAATTAATTTTGTAGTGGGAATGTGGAGTAAAATTAAAGTTCTTTAGATTCATAAATGTGAACACTATCCTTTATCTTTACTGTAAATACTTACGAGTCTTTTCCTTTTTACTTATTATCTTTAGCCAAACTGCTCTCTTGGAGAAAAGACAGAGCCACAATCAACATTTCAACCACAGATCTTACAGCAAACTGTATATTTTGTTAAGACCAGTCAGTAGTGGAATAATTGAATAGTTGCTAGTGAATGTCACTAGCAAAAGTGTCCATCCTATGACTCATTACAAATTTTTAGCAAACCAGTATCATTCTCTTCCCGTCCCTTCCCTTTGGTGCTAAAGAGAAGTCTAGGTTTGCCTGCCTTAGTCTCTTTCCTCTGCCTCCCTGCAAGGGGTTCTGGCTTACTGGACCAGTTCCTGAGATTTTGCAATGAGGAACTGGGAGGAAAGGCAAGGGAAGCCAGAAGGGGAGCACGAGGGCCTTTAGGTAAGGAACGGGAGCTTCCCAAGAGGCTTCGAGGAGAAGAGGCACCGGCAGTTGCAGTTTGTAGGACACTGGAGGAATTGTAAAGAGAGACAATTTTTTGACTCAGTGCCCATAGCTCAGTGTTTAGGGTGCTGGCAGGTTCAAACCCAGCCCAGGCCTGCCAAACAACAATGACAATTACAACCAAAAATTGCCAGGCATTGTGGCAGGTGCCTGTAGTCCCAGCTACTTGGGAGAGTGAGGCAAAAGAATTGCTTAAGCTCAAGAGTTTGAGGTTGCTGTGAGCTGTGATACCACAGCACTCTACCAAGGGCAACAAACTGAGACTCTGTCTCAAAAAAAAAAAAGGGGAGAGGAATTTAAAAAATTATTGCTGAAGATTATATATTGTTTCTGTGATGTTCAAAGAATTTGACATTTTGAAATTACTGGGCCATATTCTTTCAAATACATCATTATTTGAGGATGAACCATTTGGATCCTAGCTTTGTTAACATTAAAATCTGTAGTGAAGGGCAGTGCCTGTGGCTCAAGGAGTAGGGTGCTGGTCCCATGTACTGGGGGTGGCAGGTTCAAACCTGGCCCTGGCCAAAAAAAAAAAAAAAACAAGGCGTTGTGGTGGACACCCATAGTCCCAGCTACTTGGGAGGCTGAGGCAAGAGAATCTCTTAAGCCCAAGAGTTTGAAGTTGCTGTGAGCTATGACACCACAGCACTCTAGCCAGGGTGACAAAATGAAACTCTGTCTCACAAAAAAGAAAAATCTGTAATGGACATTTGCTATAATTTCTGTGTTTATGGTACCTTCAATGGCTTTCAACAAGTCTAAGAATGTGAAGCCTTAGGAATCCTGCCTTGCTAAGACAGAGCCAAGAAAATGTCCTTTCCTGCCTTTTTCAGAATATAGGCACATGACTTATGCATCCCCAACAAGAACTCATTCAGAAGCGACAGTTGCTATGCAATGGATTTAAAGTTTCAGTTATGCAGCACAAGTAAGTTTTAGAGTTCTACTGTATAATGTCATGCCTAGAGTCAGTAATACTGGACTGTACTCTTTAAAAAATATTTAAGAAGGTAGAGCTCACATTAAATATTCTTACCACAATAGAAGATATCTGTAAGAAATTTTAGGGGAACAAAGTGAGGAAGAAGGAAGGAGATGCCACACAGAATCCTTGTGATGGCAAAAATGACAGTGTTGGGTGAAGGAATGGGAACAGCAGTGTCCCTTAGGGCCAGCAGGGCAACACTGGGGGCCACAGTTAACTCATACTAGTTCTGCAGCCTGTAGTTGGACATTATTCTGGACTCTAAGCCTTGAGCTATTTCTCCCCCAAATATTCACAGGCTAAACTCCTATTCTGCATAATCAGCCAGCACCAATTTTTGATATAGGTCAAGCATCTCGCATCTGAAATTCAAAACACTCCAAAATTTGAAACTTTTTGATCACAAGTGGAAAATTTCACACCTGACCTCATGTGTGGATATGTGTACAAAATTATTAAAAATATGGTACAAAATTACTTTCAGGCTTTGTGTACAGGGGTATATGAAACATACAAACATGGATTTGGGGATATGCAAACACCCCAAAGACCGAAACACTTCAGTCCCAAGTATTTGGATAAGAGATACTCAACCTGTGCCACATTTAATTAAAACCCAAGGGGCTGAATATGAAAATTATGGTTCACTTTTCCATTCTACTCCCATTTTATATTTAGCCTAGGCATTATTTTGCAGGATAATGTAGATTTTAATCTGTAGCTTTTAGTACTAGATCATTAAAAAAAAAAATAGTAAGTTTTTTTTTTTCCAGAAGATTAATTAAAATGGCAAAAGTAGGCCATGGAATAGGTGCTTTCAAAATTGCAACAGTAATTCCTCTTGTAAAGAGGAAGCAGAATGAGACAAGAACATTTAGAAAATAGAAAATATTCTGCTTGGCAGTTCTAAGTCATCTACAAGGGAAGCCTCCTTTAGGTTTTAATCTGTAAAATGGGAATAACACTTCTATCACAAGTATATTATAAGGCTTAAAAAAAGGTAACACGGAAAACAGCCACAAAGTACCTGAGCCCACATTGCCAGCTCTAAGCAAGGTTATCTAAATTCTACAAATATGTAAGCCTTTTCACTGGGGGAAAAGATATTAATCTAATAAAAGTGATTGTGACCTTTATTGATTATGGATAAACCATTGGGATTCCATCTTGATCCACTTTTCCCATTCTCAGGCTACTTGTTTAATTAGCACACCATTGACAAATTATGTTCACTTGGGGGAAAAAAGTGTTTCAATAAATATCTCCTTTAACAGGACGCTACAGTAGGAGGAAATATCCCTTTTTAGCACTTTGAGGTGCTAAGTAAGAACTTTATTTATTTATTTATTTATTTATTTGGACAGAGTCTCATTCTAGTGCCCCAGGCTAGAGTGCCATGCTGTGCAGTGCGGTCAGCTAGCTCACAACAATCTCTAACTCCTGGATTCAAGCCTCAGCCTCCCAAGATGCTAGGATGACACATGCTCACCACAACACCCAGCTGAAGAATTTTATTCTTAAAAGCCTAAACTAATAAGACTAAAGTAGTTACTAGATACAGTCCCATTCTGTGTGTGTAACAAATGAGTAATCTACCAGAGAAAAATGTCACAAGGGGGCCAAACACAGTGGTGCACCCCTGTAATCCTAGCACTCTGGGAGACCAAGGCAAGAAGGTCACTTGAGCTCAGGAGTTGGAGACCTACCATTTCTACTAAAAATAGAAAAATTAGTCAGTCATTGTGGTGGGTACCTGTAGTCCCAACTACTCCTGACACTGAGGCAGGAGAATTGCTTGAGCCTCCAGGAGTTTAAGGTTGCTGCAAGCTAGGCTAACACCAGGGCACTCGAGTCTTGGCAAGAGAGTGTAAAAAATGTCCCAAAGGGATTGGGGCACTTTAGTCAATAAATGTATATTGAGCAACTATTGCGTGATTCATGTGTGGTCAAGGTAATCTATAAGCACACTTGTAAAGAAGATAAAGTTTGCATCAGTGCTTTCTCTCTTGGCAACGTCTCTATCCCCTCTGGATAACCAGCACCCTCTGTTGACTCACGCTGCCAAGGAAAACCCCCACCTCCCTCTCCATCCTCAAGTGAAGGCCACCATACCCTGCCAGCCTTTCCTGACAGATCTCAAACTCCAGTTTTGTCTCCATCCTTCCTACCAAAACTAGCCTTTCTGGTATGCCACAAAAGGAGTTTCTCTCATCTAACTGGCTGTTGGAAGGGTACAGAGAGCTCAGACGCACCACAGCATGAAAAGATTTTAACACTCTGCACAGAACGCACCTTCCAGCAGGCAATAATTACCTGTACTTAATAACCACGGGAAAGAATTTTAGTGATTCAAGCGGCATGTACACCCTACGTTTATCCTATCAGACCCATATCTACCCCAGCTCTACTGCTGGGCAGGGCACATCCTCAGCCCAGCTGGCAGTCCTTTTGTTTTGCCCACTTCTTCAGGGACATGCAATGTGTGCCATCCACCCCTCCACTGACAGACAGCTGTACGGTCACACATTCATTCCCTAGGCCTTCAGGTAAAAGGCTATTTCTGGACCAACATCAGGCCCACAGCTTCAAGTCCATGAATAAGAAAGAGGATGTCATCGTCCCTATTCTAGCAGTAGAATGCCCTCTCAGGACTGCAGCCCAAATTTTTTAGATCATTTATGCTTGTGTACACACAGCCACAGACACACAAGCTTGCATAATTTTACCCTTTAAGTTTTTCCTTCTAGAGAAGGAAAGGCAGTTTTACCTGCCTTTGGGGGAATTGACCACAAAAGAGTCCAAATTAAATTATATTACTGGGCTCGGCACCTGTGGCTCAGTGGCTAAGGCACCAGCCACATACACCTGAGCTGATGGGTTCAAATCCAGCCCAGGCCTGCCAAACAACAATGATGGCTGCAATCAAAAAATAGCCGGGCATTGTGGCGGGCGCCTGTAGTCCCAGCTACTTGGGAGGCAGAGGCAGGAGAATTGCTTGAGCGCAGGAGTTGGAGGTTGCTGTGAGCTGTGATGCCATAGTACTCTACCCAGGGCTACAGCTTGAGGGTCTGTCTCAAAAAATAAATAAATAATATGACTGTAAAGTAGATACAGACAGTATTTAGAAATCTTACAAGTTGCTTTGCTTTCTCTTCAGAAACATGAAAAGAGACAAGATTTGTAACATATTACTTTTTTTTCTGTCCATTTTTCAACGTAGGAGTCTGAGCAGCTGCTATCTCAGCAGATACCTAACCTAAATAACCATTCTTAAACATGAAAAAAAGAGGAGATTTCATTCAGGAACCTTTATTTACCAGAGATCTGTGCTTCAAGCATTTGTACTCAGAATTTCAACAATGGATCTTGTGATAATACCTGAAAAACAGTTAAAATTTTTTAAAGTACATTATACTTTTCAGTACTCTGATCCTATCCCTGGAATTTAGCTAGTAATATCAGATTGCTACCTACATAGTAAGCAGAGCTCAATAATAATCATACTTGCTAACTGATTAATTGCTATACAATCATTTGTAAAAATTGAGGCATAGAGTATTCAAGTGATTCAAATAGGGTGTCTTGTTCCATTAGTGAGAAAGGTGAGAATTTTTTTACACTTTTTTTCCATGAGGGAAAAAAAGGGAAGGGAAGGGGAGCCAACCAGAGTGGAAGTGGCAGGGGCTGAGGAAAATATAGGACAAGAGAAGACACAGAGACGAAAGATGGGATGGGGAGGTCTGACAGAGCTGATGGCTACAGCCAGCCCCAAAGCACAAAATCAGCTTTATTTTATAGTATCTGTACAGGGTTGTACACAGGGAAGTAGCATAGACAGTATGGGAAAGTAGCATAGACAAAAGATATATCTTTGGTCTTCCTGTATGACTGGAAAATGTAAATGATTTTGATAAAGACAAATCATCCCGTTAAAGGTTTCTACTCAACTTCGTTAACATATGATAAGAGGTAAGAAGGGAAAGAAAAGATCTCAAGGATCTCTGCAGTGTTCCTAAAAATTAACTAGACAAAGAAAGAGCTATATTACTTTTGGTAGGGGGAGGATGAAGAAAGGAATATGGTTGTTTTGGGAAAGAAAGAGAGGCAGTTGAGGGTTCATTCCCTGAATGTTCCCCAGGTTGTGGGGGCCCTGATGCCTCACAGCCTGCTCTCTACACTTTTATTACTGAAATTTTCAAACATACACAAAGGTAACATAGTATAATAAACTTCGTCACCCAGCTTCAACAATTATTGACATTTCATTTTGCCAGACTTATTTCATCTTTGATCCAATTGTTTTCTTGTTGCAGTATTTTAAAGCAAATCAGAGACACTTCATTTCATTCATGAATACTTCTGTATATGTACATATATCTCTTACAGTAGTCCTTAAATTTCAGATTTCACATGTATTTGTGTTAGATTAACAATTTCCAAACAGTGGTCAAAGGACTCATACACTCAGTAAATAATTTTAGTGCCCTTCATTCATTCTTTCCTTAAGTGTTTCTCCCCTATGTATACCCCTTCCTCCAAAGAAGAAATCCGAATCAATTGGCCAATAAATAGAAAAGTCATAAAACAAAATACAAAATCTTAATGGTGAAAATACAAACATCAGCTTCAAACTTACTTTAGAATACTTCAGTATCTTCCAGTTTTATAAACAGTACAAACAAATGCCTCTTTTATCTTTCTCCAAGATAACCAGTCCTTGGAAAAGACACAGCGTGGAAACTCCATGATGGCTACTCCAAACTGAGGTTGTATGAAGGCCCTGTTTATAAATAACTTCCTGTTGAATTGTGTGTTTAATAAAACATAAATAAAATTCCTGAGTGTGTCCCCTTTTAAAATATTTACTTGGCATATAATTTAACAAAAATTCTCTGATATTACTATTTTATGGGTTTATCAAAATGTTAATTCTATTCTGATTTTAATATGGAATTTTAATTTCACATTCATTAAAAGGCAATCTATTCAGTACAGAGGCAAATAACTTACCTACAGAGTGGCCATAAAGTCTGAAAACATAGGCAACTATGCATAATAAATGGTTTATTGATATTACATTATAATACATGATATGTTTGATATGTTGGCCCTCATTAGTGATGCGTAGTTTAATGTGCTGGGCAGAATCACAAGGAACAGGAAACATTCACATGGCACTGCTAGCAATACCCACACATGCATCTGTAATGCATTGCCCCAGATAAGCAGTTCTCAGATGTGATCCCTGGAATCAGCAGGATCAGCGATGCCTAGGAATGTTAAAAATGCTAATTTTCAGGGCCTCACCCCAGATTTAGTGAATTAGAAACTCTGACTAATAACCTGAGTTTTAACAAGCTGTGCAGGTGATTCTGATGTAAGCTAAAGGTTAAGAACCACTGACTCAGATGATTGCTTTCTGATTTTCCCTGGGTGGGGAGGGAGAAAGCTGCCCTTTTAGCATATCCCACACTTTCCAGACTGAGTACATAGAAATACAGGAAAACACTCAATTAAATTTGAATTTCAGATAAAAACAAATAAATTTTTAGTATAATTATATCTCTTGCAAGTATGCCCCAAGCATAAAATATTTGACAAATACAAGATACATGTAAGTGTCCCAAGCATACTTAAACTGAAAATTTATTTGTGGCTTATCCGATATTTACATTGAACTTTCCTTTTTTTTTTTTTTTTTTTTTGAGACAGAGCCTCAAGCTGTCCCCCTGGGTAGAGTGCTGTGGCATCACAGCTCACAGCAACCTCCAACTCCTGGGCTCAAGGGAGTCTCCTGCCTCAGCCTCCCAAGTAGCTGGGACTATAGGCGCCTGCCACAACTCCTGGCTCTCTCGCTCTGGCTCAGGCTGGTCTCAAACTTGTGGGCTCAGGCGATCTACCCACCTCAGCCTCCCAAAGTGCTAGGACTACATAGCCTTTTTTTTTCTTTTCTTTTTCTTTTAGCAATTTTTGGCCAGGACTGGGTTTCAACCGGCCACCTCCAGCATATGGGGCCAGTGCCCTACTCCTTTGAGCCACAGGCGCTGCCCTTTCTTTCTTTTTTTTTTTCTTTTTTTGAGACAGAATCTCACTCTATTGCCCTGGGTAGAGAGCCATGGAATCATCATAGCTCACAGCAACCTCAAACTCTTGGACTCAAGAGGTCCTCTTGCCTAAGTTTTTCTATAGTTAGTAGAGACAGGGTCTCGCTCTAGCTCAGGCTGGCCTTGAACTACTGAGCTCAAGCAATCCACCCTCTTCGACTTCCCAGAGAGCTAGGATTGCAGGAGTGAGCCACCCCCACCCCCCCCAGGCTTGCTTTCACTTTTGAACTGTTTGACAACCTGCTTTATCTCTTCAAATGTGTGCAAAATAAAATGCATAGTTTAAAAACACAGCTCAATTAGTTTTGACAAACATACACACCCACTCCCATCAAGATAACAGAACATTTCTTTCATTCTAGAAAAGATTTTCATGCCCCTTTGTAATCCAGCCCTCCCCCCTCCTTTTGTCATCAAAGAGAAGCTTTGTTTGTTCTGGCTGCATGCGGTGGCTCATGACTGTAATCCTAGCCCTTCAGGAAGCTGAGAGGACAGAATCACTTGTGGACAGGAGTTTGAGACCAGTCTGAGCAATGTAGTGAGACAATCTCCACCTCTACAAAAATGTTTTAAAATCAGCCAGGTATGGTGGTATATGCCTGTAGTCCCAGCTACGCAGGAGGCTGAGAGTTTGAGGTTATGCTGAGCTATGATCATCACACCATTGCACTCCAGCCTGGGCAATAGAGTGAGACCTTGTCTCAGGAATAAAAAGGAAAAAGTTTTATTGGTTCTACAACATCACATAAATGGAACTGTGTTTATTTTTTATATAAACTACAGTTTTAGTTTATAGGCAGGAAATTTAAACTATATATTGTTTTTCTCTGAAATCCCCTGTAAAGTCCTAAAGATAGTAGCCCATGCCCCATCCTCAAGGACAGAAAGGGTATTTGACATTTGCCTGGTCTGAGGGGAGGCCTTAGATCTTGAGGAAGGGACAGAAAAAGGCAGATTTAGGTCAGGGATGGCTGAACTACAACCTGAGACGGGCCCCAAATCAGGGAGCACTTGGCCCAGGAAGGGATAGACGTCTGTGAGGAGCTGAGTCAGATGGGGACACTTCCAACACCTCAGCAGGCTCTGCAGGGTGGCCACTCAATTGCCTCAGTAGCCAATGGTTATCTGGTTATCTACTAACAGGAATCATGCCACCAGCTGTGTCCCCCAAGATATCCATAATGAAGACTGATTACTATGGCATCCCAGTACTGTTAGGGCAGAGAGAGCTTCTGTACTCCCCATAGTAAGGACAGAGCATGAATACCCTCATTCCAGCTAATGAAAGTTAAACATTCATCAAGATATTTAATATTTTAATGCTTTTCAAAGTACCCACTGGAGTAGCATCTAATTATTTTAAAAGTTTACCACCCAGACAGAACATAGAATTTTAAATTCTAGCAGTATGGAATCTAATATTATCCTTTTTGGAAAAAAAATTTTTATGATATTCCCTTTTGCTCACATTCCTGGGAGATCCCAAGGATAACAGAACATAAATTCAAACAACCATATTACTAGTATGGTTAATTTATACAGGCATATACAAATGTTATCATTGGAGGCAAATTTAGAAAAATACATACGAAGAAAATATGCATTGTAGGTTCACCCCAAAATACTGATGCTCATCAAAAACTCACACACACACCCAGAGCTGTTCTCCAACTTCCACAATCTCTCAACTTATGTGTTGCAAATGTTCATATAAATACTTCAGTGAGGGGGCGACGCCTGTGGCTCAAAAAGGTAGAGCACTGGCCCCATAAGCCAGAGGTGGCGGGTTCAAGCCCAGCCCCGGCCAAAAAAAATACTTTAGTGAGGACTCTGAAGTTTCTCTAGCTCACCATAACCATAGTCCATCCCTCTTAGATCACAAGAACCCTCACTTTCCTTGTGTTTTAAGAGAAACCTGGTAATATTATCACACATGATACAAAGCCTTGCTATTTCGCTGCTGTTGGAGGTTGGGTTCTGAGGAAGCAGGTTCTGACACAAAATGTGAGGAAGAAGACATTTACCAAGGATCAACACCTTTGAAGAGGAGGGAGCTGAAGCAGGATTAGACTGAGGAAGCAAATGAACTACCATGCAGACCCAAGAAACTCAACTGTTTGCTCTGGGGTGGGTATTGTCTGGCAGAATGTCAGAATACCAGGCTGGGCCTCCATCTCCCTGTCAGTTCAGTCACCAGTTACAGGCTGCTCCAGGAAGGGCATAGCCTTGTGTGAAGCTGTCTCAGGAGCTGAGGCCGACCTGGAAGAGCTACGCTGTAGACTGTCCAATGACCACAAGCTCCACAGCTGGACATCAGGTCCTTTCTGGAAGAAGAGTTAAGTAAGTGCAACTATTCTCCAACTCCTTCTTCAAGAGCCACATGACCCAAAGCACCAGGCTCACCTTTATCTTGGAGTAGGTCCATGCACCCAGGACATTTTCCACACCCTCTTTATCAGGCTATTCCCATTCTCAGATCTCATCCTTTAAAAAGCCTTCCCTCACCTACTACTGCTTTATAGCACTCATCTCACTTGAAATTTGCTTCATGCCTTTATTCCCGGCTTACACACCTCCATTAGAGCAGGGACGATGCCCAGCTTGTTCATGGTGTATCTTTAGCATTGACCAATGTGCTAAGTACAGAATAAATATTCAGTGTGTATTTGATAAATAGATTAATTAATTTGATATGCCTAGCTTTTGGTTCAGGCTACCCAGAAGCAGACCTCAAAGCAAGATTTTTTTTTTTTTTTTTTTGCACTTTTTGGCCGGGGCTGGGTTTGAACCTGCCACCTCCAGCATATGGGGCTGGCACCCTACTCCTTGAGCCATAGGTGCCGCCCTCAAAGCAAGATTTTGAGTGTATGCACTTTGTTTGAGAAGTGATCCCAGAAACACTGGTAGGAAAGGGGGCCAGCAAGACTGTAAAAGAAAGGCTGCCAATCACCGCCCACTGCCCACTGCCCACTGCCCACTGCCACTGTGGACAATGGAGGTTAATCCTGCCGGGGAAATTTGAGAACCAGCATGGAGCGTGTCTTAAAATTATCCATCTAAGGACCATGTGCAGAATAGGCCAGTTCATACAGACAGAAAGTACTAACAGGTATAGGCTTTGTTTAGGGGGGCATAGAAATATTCTGGAATGAGCGCTAATAGTTGTACAACATTGCAAATATGCTAAAATCACTGATGCAATGTGAGTTACATCTCAATAAATTGCAAAAAAAGATGTTAGCAGGCCGGGATATTTGTACTCTCATTTCATTCATGAGCGAAGGCTGCTGGGGGTTAGGGGCATTAATTTCCTTAGCATTTCCCAAGCACAGACGGGCTCCAGACCTTCCAACAAAAAGGTGCAGATATCAGCCATTGACAGTGTCAGAGTGTGAGACACTGAAACAGGAAGGACGAGGAGTCTGGGTAGAGCACAGACAGGGACTGCCACATCTAGCAAGTGAGAGATGGAGACAGTGAACCTGCCTGGAGTAGTCAAAGATAAGTCATCTGTGGGGAAGGAGGATCCCCTCAGAAGCCTCCAGATCTAAGAATTCATTATTCTAAACTTATTCTAACAATGTATGGGTAACATATCTACAGAGCCCAATTATTTTAGCTATATCCCCAAATCAAGTAAAGCTGTGGCAAGAAGGAAAAAAACCAGTACGTTCAGGTACAGTGCCTCATGCCTGTAATCCCAGGCAGGAGGAGGGGCCAGACATTTAAGACTAGCCTGGGCAACGTGGAGACTTCCCCACCCCTGGCCCTCCCACACACACCTCTTAAAATTTTTTAAAAATTAGTCAGTCCTGCAATCCCAGGTACTCAGGAGGCTAAGGTGAGTAAACCTCTTGAGCCCAGGAGTTTGAGGCTGCAATGAGCTCTGCTGAGACCATTGCATTCCAGCCTGGGCAACAGATCAAGACCCTGTCTCAAAAACAAAACAAAACAGCAGTGCTTTCATGGGAGAAGGAAGTATGGTGGGCCGGGTAATGAACCCCCAACTCATATGTCTACCGTCTAATTCTCAGAACCTGTGAATCCTGTAGATGTTCCCTTCTGAGGCAGAAGAGAATTTGAAGATGTGATTAGGTTAAGGATCTTGAGGGGAGGAGATTATTCTGTGTTATCTGGGTGGGCTGGATGTAATCACACGATCCTTCTAAGAGGGACACAGGAGGAGCCAGAGTCAGAGAAGAGGTGATGAAGGAAACAGAGATTAGGGTGATGTGATCTGAAGACAGAGGAAGAGGCCACAGCTAAGGAACACAGGCAGCCACTAGAAGCTAAAAGGGGGGGGGCAAGAAAATGGATCCTTCCCCTCCGAATTTCCAGAAGGAACCAGGCCTGTCTCTCTCTCTCTCTCTCTGTCTCTCTCTCTCTCTCTTTTTTTTTAGACAGAATCTCACCATGTTGCCCTAGGTAGAGTGCTGTGGCATCACAGCTCACAGCAACCTCAAACTCTTGGGCTTAAGCACACTCCAAGTAGCTAGGGATACAGGTGCCTGCCACAACACCTGGCTATTTTTTGTTCAGTTGTCATTGTTGTTTAGCTGGCCCCAGCTGAGATCAAACCCGCCACCTTCGGTGCATGTGGCCAATGTTGTAACCACTGTGCTACAGGTACTGAGCCAGCCCTGTCAATATTTTGACTTTAGCCCAATGACAATGATTACAGACTTCTGACCCCCACAACAATAGAATAAATTTGTGTTGTTTTAAACCACTAAATGTGACAGTGTCAACAGAAAATTCAAACAGGAATAATCTGAGAACAATTTCTCAGAATGGGCTTAAAAAATAATTGTCATGGCTCCTGCCCCAGAAAACACTGCAAATTTGAAAGAATTTTAAAATTATGAAGAAAATAAAACATTTTGCATTTCAAACCTATGTTCAATGTAGCCAATTTCTATTTTCTAATCTCTTAAAATATCATATTTATATTTGTCTTTATATGATTCCTCTTCAGAATAAACAAATGCAATTTGAAATAAAGAATGTGCCTAGGCGCCTGTGGCTCAAGCAGCTAAGGCGCCAGCCACATACACCTAAGGTGGCGGGTTCGAGAATCCAGCCCAGGCCTGCCAAACAACAATGATGGCTGCAACCAAAAAATAGCCGGGCACTGTGGTGGGCGCCTGTGGTCTCAGCTACTCGGGAGGCTGAGGCAGGAGACTCGCTTGAGCCCAGGAGTTGGAGGTTGCTGTGAGCTGTAATGCCATGGCATTCTACCTAGGGGACAGCTTGAGGCTCTGTCTCAAAAAAAAAAAAAAAAAAAGAAATAGAGAATGTGTATAGGTATGTGAGTGCTCATCTTAATAAATTGAATGTTAACAATTTACCTTTTAAACTTAGATTTATAAATTTTATCATGCCAAGTAAAAATTCTTGCTAGAATATTGGCATATGAAAAAAGTAGATAAGTTCCCAGAAAATAGCATGTTTACAATTCTAAAAATACTGAAAAATTCAGTATTTTGAATAGGGGAATATTCCTAACATAGATCAACACATATCTCAGTTGAAGAGAGAGGGCTGCCAGGCAGGAAGGTGAATGCGTGAGATTATTAAAGGTGAGAATTAGAAAAATAGAGGGGAGAAATAAAGGGGTTTAAAGGACATTTTTAAAGTGAGGTGTTCCAAGCATACTTAGTATAAGGCTCACAGAGCTTATCTCTGCTTCCAGTCTATTCTCCACATTATCACCAGATAATAGAAAATTAAATTCAGCTCAGCACCTGTAGCTGGCGGGTTCGACCCGCCCAGGCCTGCTAAACAATAATGACAACTACAACAAAAAATAGCTGGGCCTTGTGGCGGGTGCCTGTAGTCCCAGCTACTTGGGAGGCTGAGGCAAGAGAATCACTTAAACCCAAGAGTTTGAGATTGCCGTGAGCTGTGATGCAACAGCACTCTACTGAGGATGACATAGTGAGACTCTGTCTCAAAAAAATTAATGAATAAATTCAATCATGTCATTCCTCTTCATAAAATGTTCTGAAATTTATTAGGTTAAAATGTGACAAAAAGCCATACTCCATAATCTCAGTGCTATGTAAAGCCCTCTGTGACTGGCTGCCAGCCTGCTTGTGCGCCCTTGAGACCAACCATACCAGACTCTCATTGTTCCTGAAACAGCTCAGGGTTTCTCATGCCTCAGGGCCTTTGCAAAGGCTGGAATGAGTCCTGTGGCTCTCATCCAGTACCTATTCATCCCAGCCCATGTATCTTCTCAGTGAAGTTTTTGCTGGAAGAAACAATCCACTGTGAGCCTTGAGTATCTGTCCTGCATATTCTTTCCAAATATGCTAAGAATACCAGGCTCTGACCACTGGTCACCATGGCCATTTCTGAGCCCCGTGGTTCTTGGGAGGCATGGGGACCTGGCACCAACATGGTGCCCTTACTGCTCACTGAGTATCAGTAATACAGTCACGTATCTTTGCCGTAGGAGCCACGTGTCTTCTGCCAACATCCATGAAACTTTACTGGGCTAGCTGGTTAGCTGACAAGTAGGGTTAAATTTTCAGATTCTTTACAGACTTTGACGGCTTCCCATCTCTCCAGACAGGCTTTGTAGACTCTTCTATCTGTTATCTCACAATATTTGCTCAGATAAGTTATGTTATTATACTAGGGCATGAGTTATGGCCCATAGGAGGTGTTCAGAAAAATGTTTGTCAAATAAAAGAAAACATCCCCAGTGTAGTAAGGGTCGCTGCTCTGATAGCTGCTTCCTTTTGCCCTAGCTAAAACTGGCCCATTTTAATGGAGCAGACTAAATGAGCCTGCCCTTTTATTGTCAGAAGAGATCCTGAAATGATTAATGCCATAAAGACCTTGGGGAATCGAAAAGTGACAGTATCAGGCTCTTTCAGTCTTTCTTTATGTCAATTAAATTAGCCTGGCATGATCCTGTTAACAATTCCTAGAGAGTAAAAAACATTCCTTTTTAAAGCATTCCTTCTGGAGTCCAGAGAACTATACATTTCCTGTCCTTTAGGGTTAAAGGTTATGTCCATATCTTGAGATTTTTCAATAAGTTTTTTTTTTCTGAATGTTTAAGCTGAAAGGGAAAATTCTCATTAATTATTGATCTTTTTTCCAGTGATTTTTATCATATTTTCACAGCCAGGAGGCATGGCAGTACATTAATAAGCTGGAAAAAAATAAATGAATAAATAGAATCTCACTTGGTTATGAGCTCATGAAAAGAAATTGGGAAAATGCAAAGTAGCAAGCAGATGCATCTATTAGAAAGCTCCAGAAGTGAGGATGTTGTAAAATAACAGACATCTCTGTAGGGTTGGCTCACAAGATGGAAGCCAGAGCTACCCGACTAATGAGCCACATGACAGAAGAAACATACTTCCTCTTGACTGAGTGGGCGGGAAAGGAGGAATAACATTCTCCTCAATTCAAAACAAGTCAAACAGTTGTATTTAAATTAAGAAATGAACTCAAAGGCTGTAATTGAAATGAGATTTGTTTTTATGAAATATGCATTTCATCTTATTTTTCAGAGAGCTTCTGTATGGAGCTGAGTTCCTGCTGAAATGGACCCTTGCTAAATGGAGGAGGCCCTACTGGCACAGTGACCTGGCACAGAAGCCATATCAAGGTAACAGTAATACAAGCTTATGCTTCATGCAACACCATGGACCTCACACCCTGGCCCCAGGGCTTGGCAATCGTGCCAAAAGTTGGAAAGCCAATTAGATGTTTCGCCAATGCATTCCAGTATTTAGAAGGGCTTGAGAGAACACTGCACATTTCATTCAGCCTTAATCTGCTTCCATTAATTTTATCCTACCTTTGAAAATGAGAAACTAGCCTCATGGAAACAGTTCGAGATTGCCCAGGATGTGTATGTTGGTATATTCTGTGCTGCAACTGATTTGGTGATATGAATGCCGATAAAAACATCTCCTGTGCCATCTTGGGTAGCTGGGATAAGATGAGGACCACTGGCAAAGACATCATCAGAGGCACCCCAAGGAAATCTGGAGCTTCTGGCACTGGTTGAATGCATCATAAGAAAAGCCTTTTTGACCCAATTACTCAAGTTTGTGCTTGAGTCCCCTAAATTGTGGGTTTGGGTTATTCTTGGGGTTTTGTTTCCGTTTTTTTCAAATTGGGGAAGTAACTATTAGGACAAGTGAAAGTTGTTTTCACTTCCTCATTTGTAGTAAGAGAAATAATAGGCTCGAAATTAGAGTCACTTATTTACTGCTCCACATACAGGTAGCCTACTAGAGGCTGTTACTTTTCTGCACTGCAGGTACACGCCCCAGCCCAGGGTGGAAAGGTAGTGACCACAGAAACAGCCTTACAGACGTGTTTCTCAGGAGAAATGGACTCGCCAGAATCCCTTGACTAGCAAGTAGTTTAGAGCCACTGACTGACCAGCAACATCTCAGTTCCCGGGAAGCGTAGAATACACCCTCTTAAGGCCTATGGTGTTGGGAATGTTGTAAATTAACAGGGTCCACAACAATTATAGGGAAATCAGTTTTTTTCTAAAATAAAATTGCCTCTAAAGGAAATTATATGTGAAACACTATGCATAAAAAGCCAAAATACTTGGAATTGTTATCTTGGACAACATCCACTTTCCCTGGTTTTTATTAGAACCATGAGAATATTCTAAAGGACATCACTAATCTTGGCTAATTTATAACCATCATTTAAAACTTAATTACCCCAACCACATTTCCCATGTAAGCCCAAATAGCTGTTATTCCTAACTGTTCTATTTCTATTAATGACTCCAATATTCTTCTGTTCAACCAGGCATAAAATATCAGATCCATCTTCAGCCCTTTTTGGTGACACCCTAATTTAATCATATTGCCAAATTCCTATTTCCTTAACAAAGTGGCCTTTAATCTTTCTGCTGAAATCCTGGTTCTGGTCCTAGTTCTGGCTTTAAATGGTCTCATAGATCCCAGGCCGTCCTCCCTTCAACCCGTTTTGTAAATAGTAGGCTGGTTAATCTTTTCAAATCATGGCTTTAGTTATAGGGTGCACCTGTTTAAAAGTCTTTAAGGACTTTCTATTGCCTGCAGCAACGGTTTTCATCCAGTAAGGCACAGTGCTTTGTTCCTATATCTTGCCTGCTTTGCAAACATCCTACCACCTTCTAATCAATAGGTAAAATTTAATTTTGCCAGCATTCAAGCTTTTAAGTGTAATTTCTGTCAAACAGAATGCTGATCTGAGCAGTTTATGGAGTATTAAAGTACAACTTGCTATAAGTAAGAGGAAAGAGGCTTAGAGAAACATCAAGTCCATGCCAAGGGAATGATCTGGTGCTCACTGGAACTTGTAAGAACAGTGCCTCCAAGTATTCAAGAGCGTGCTGTCTGGGAGTAAATAGCTCTACTCCAAAAGAAACAAGATGCTGATGGTCCCCCAGGTGAACAGGCAGTAACTATGGATGTATTCACGGACACTGTGAGACTGTAACGACACCGTACTGTGGATTATGCTATAATTGCTGTTGGTTTGCTTAATGTTTTCCAGACACTTTATCCTTTCCCTTGTCCAGTCAAAAATTTTCATATTTAAAGATATGCCCAGAGTGTTAGTGCCCAAAGATTGAAAATTGTTGGCTGATAAGACTTAAGTCGAAAATGCCTCAGCACGACATGAGGCCCTTCTCCTTTTGAACCAAACCTTTCTTACAAGCCTCACCTCCCAGGACTTCCCCGGAGTCACATGGCACCACCCTTTGTCCGTTGATAAAGCCAGCTCTTCCAGTCTGTGGACTTCACATGCAGAGGAAACATCCTGTTCTTCATTTTTTTTCTGTACTCATTTATCAAGACCCAGTTCCAGTAGCATCTCCACTGTCTTTTCTCTTAACTCCTGAAGCGAGAAATGATTGTTCTCAAACTCCTTTGCACATGTCTTTATTAAATGTGTACCCTTAGATTTGGTAATCATTGCACTATGCATGTCCCTAAGACATCAAGGATTATGTGTCCGAGTTTTCAAGAACACAGGCTTCACTTCTTTATTCATCTCTGAATTCCCAACACCTGAGCTAGTATACATTTGCAATAAATGTTTGCAGAATTGTTTTTCCTGGGGTTCAGGCCACCTATAATCTGTTGCTAATTAAATCTTCCAGAAATTATCTCCACAACTCTGCTTTATGTATCTTATACTCAAGCCGAGCTAGTACACTAGCTATTGCTCAAATATGACTTGCTCTTTCCCACCTCTACACACGTGCTGATAAGATGTAAAGGATTCTCATCCTCTTTTAAGATAGACATTTGCAATAATCCTACCTACACCTGATGACCCAGTTCAAATTAATGTTCTCCCAAGAAGTTGTACCTACACAGACTAAGCATTTTCTCTGAATTCTTTCACATTTTGGTTCCATAGTTCTCAGGACGCTTGGCACAAACTGCTCTAAGTAATAGTCACTGAGTATATTTTACTTTCCTTGCAGTGGTTCTCAACCTTCCTAATGCCACGACCCTTGAATACAGTTCCTCATGTTGTGGCGACCCCCAACCATAAAATTATTTTCGTCACCGCAACATGAGGAACTGTATTAATGGGTGGCAGCGTTAGGAAGGTTGAGAACCACTGGCTTACAAGTTTGTGATATCCTTGAGGCAGGAATGGTGTTTTATGAATCTTTTTCTCACTGGTGCCTACATAATATGTTGCACACAGAGGGTACAAAGTTTTTTCAAATGCACAAATGAATAAAATGACGCCTATGTTCAGTGTATCATCTATTCCCTGTATTTTATTTACACATGCTATCATACAATGAAATGAAAGAATGGTTTAAGTAATAAGATAAGTTTCAACATTTCCTTGGTAGATTATGCAATTGCTATTCTATGTGGCAAATTCTTGTATCACACTCTCAACACTATTGCAGGCCTGTTTGCATAATGAGATAAATTTTTAAAACCTTACACAGATGTGTCCCTCTTACTTTGGAATGTGAATATTCTAATTTACAAAACAGATAGAATAATAAGTCCTAATGTCAGTGAATTATGTTTTTCCTCCTCTGGGCAAAATGAGTTTCTTCTCTTTGCTTCAGTTCATGTATCTATTCTATAATAGCAATTATTTCTATTTCAATGTAATTATGTTTTCATATTCATCTCCCTTTCTAGATTTTTGAACTTCAGAAAGCTAAGAATTGATTGATCAATTGATCAATCTACTGTAACCAGTTTAGATACATACATACAGAAGGTACCAAAAAACTTTACACACATGTTAAGAAAGGAAAAAACTTTATTAAATTTGTAATACTCAATACATACTGATAACAAATATGAATACAAGTCACCTTGAGTACCTCTTATGTTTGCAGGCACCAAACATACTTGAGTATTACAAATGTAATAAAGTGCTTTCCTGGGGCAGCACCTGTGGCTCAAAGGAGTAGGGCGCAGGCCCCGTATGCCACAGGTGGTGGGTTCAAACCCAGCCCCAGCCAAAAACTGCCCCCCCAATAATAATAATAATAGTAAAGTGTTTTCCTTTCTTAAAATATGTATACAGTTTTTGGTATAATCTGTATATGCATAGATATTTTATTTAACTTATTTATGCTTACATATAAATATATATAAGACTTATTTATAAGTGTACAGACATAGAAAACATAGAGAACTATTTTTCCTGATGATACTCTCATGCAATTCACATTATTGAAAGAATGAATGGACATTTTAAATACCCAGCATTTTTTACAATAACAATTCATTTTCAGAACTGCCAGAAGGAGAAAAATTAAAGATATTAAATCCATTTTCCAAAATATGATAACTAGACATGTACAGAGAGTGCCAAAAAATGTATACACACCTTAAAAAGAAAAAAACTGTATAAAATTGTAATATTCAATATATGCTGATAACAAAAGATGAATACAAGTCACGCTTAAGCACCTTTTGTAAATGCAGAAGTCAAAAGTGACTTGAGTCTTGTAATGTTAGTACTATGTACAGCTTTTTCTTTCTCAAATTGTGAATACATTTTTGCACCTTCTGTATATAGAATGTCCATGAAATAATAATAAAATCAATAGTCAAACATTCCTTCAATTTTTAAAGAACTCTCTAGTTTGACACTATTGAAACTATTATCAAAGTTTGGTGTTAGTTAGCCACTGCAGTAATATTGATCTTTCCCTGCACCTCAGAGCTGTGTTTCTGAAATTTAAGTAATAAACATACCCTCTTTTAAAATATAACTGCTCCAGCCTTACAAACTTGCCCTCATTTGCATTTACTATACCATTATTTAAGTATGTAAAAACTTTTAAAAAGTTACAAACATTTTTTCTTTTTTTTAACAGATTTTTATATATTTATTTACTTATTTTTGAGACAGAGTTTCACTTTGTTACCCTCAGTAGAGTGCTGTGATGTCACAACTCACAGCAACCTCCAACTCCTGGGCTTAGGGGAGTCTCTTGCCTCAGCCCCCTCAGTAGCTGGGACTATAGATGCCCACCACAACACCCAGCTATTTTTTTGTTTTTGCAGTTTGGTTGGGGCCAGGTTCCAACCTGCCACCCTCAGTATATGGGGCCAGCACCCTACCCACTAAGCCACAGGCACCACTCAACAACTTTTTTTAAATTAAACCATAACCGCATACATTAATGCATGTATGGGTACAATGTCCTGATCTGATAGACAATGTGGAATGCTTAAATCAAACTGATTAACAAAAGAAAAACTTATGTTAAACAGTTTGTTTTTTTTTTTCTTGAGACAGGGTCTTGCTCTGTCCCCCAGGGCTAGAGTGCAGTGGCATCATCATAGCTCACAGCAACCTTAAACTCCTGGCCTCAAGTGGTCCTCCTGCCTCAGCCCTCTGAGTAGCGGGGGCTACAGGCACGTGCCACCATGACTAGCTAATTTTTCTATTTTTTTGTAGAGATGGGGTCTCACTCTTGGTCAGGCTAGTCTTGAATTCCTGGCCTCAATTAATCCTCCTGCCTTCCACAGTGCTAGGATTACAGGTGTGACCCACCACTCCGAGCACAAGTTACAAACATCTTATGTTTATGGTCCTTATACAATTTTAAATCTAAAATAAATTTTCAAAATAAATTGAAACAAAACTATAAAATAAATGAAATTCAAATAAACAATGTGATGGATTATGCCCTTTTGTTGAAACTGAATTGCTATTTGCAATGAAATTATGGTATTCACATCCAAGGTGGGCTCTCTTGGGTTCCTTGTGCTTCTGCTAAGTGCTTCTCAGGATCAGAAATCACTCCATTCTCTCACTACTTTTCTCTATTCAAACGGCAAGACCTTTCTTCTTGCAAGCACACATGACATCTCGCCTTCTACTTGGAACAAATACATCATTTATTAAGTTAAGCACTACTCCTTTATCGTTGCACCATGAGAATGAGAGTAACTCAGTGCTATTTTACACTTACCCAAAAGTTAATATAAAAATAAACACTGCCATGAAATTACTAGGCAATGTCTGTTATAAAGTGGCCATTCTGGTGATTCATAATATATTTGTGTTAACATTCTGGAATATCCCCAAATGGAAACTCCCAAATGTGAAGCAAGAACCCACCTTCCTCAAATGTATGGGATTTAAAAACCCAGCTTAACAAACACAGTTCCAGGAAATAAATTTCCCCCCTTGTGGATTTTTGATGGAATCCCATTGAGAATACTACAAGGAATTTCAAAGGTCCTACATAACTTAGCACTTATAAAAACCAGTGATAAGAATATTGTATTTTAAATGTGAATTTGTTTCCACTGTCTGCTTCTTCTGCCCCACTTAGTTTCCTCTTCAACCTAACTCACCCTTTCTACTTTCTTTTTTGGGGACAGAGTCTCATTCTCTCACCCTGGGTAAAATGCCAGGGCATCATCATACCTCACAGCAGCCTCAGTCTCTTGGGCTCAGGCAATCTTCTTGCCTCAGCCTCCTCAGTAGCTGGAACGACAGGTGCCCACCATGACGCCCCGCTAGTTTTTCTATTTTTAGAAGAGACAGGGTCTCACTCTTTCTCAGGCTGGCCTTGAACTCCCTAGCTCAAGCAATTCACTCACCTCAGCCTCCCAGAGTGCCAGGATTACAGGCGTGAGCCACTGTGCCTGGGCCCCTTTCTCCTCTCTTTACCCTCTCATTATCTATTCTCTCTTCCACTTTTTCTAGTTCTTCTCTTTTTTGTTCACTCTCCTTGAATTGTTCATTAGACAAAATTAAAGTGTGTTTCCAAATTATTTTAGACATGCCTTTTACTTTTGACTGATTCTGTATGAAGTAGTGGCCATGAATAGGAAAGAAAATTCTTTCCATCCCTGATGGCATGATCAGGTGCATAGCATCCAACATCAAGGATGAATGGCTTATGTTCTTTCCTGGTTTCCTAATTTCAACAACTGCTTCTCTGAGAAGACTGGGTTGTTATAATCATACACAAAATAAAAGCAGGTCCTCTTTTCCATGCAGCAAAGTTTAGGGAAATGATTGAAATCTCTACTTACGTGTTACTGAAGTTCCTTACCTTTTTTTTTTTTTTTTGAGACAGAGCCTCAAGCTATCCCCCTGGGCAGAGTGCCGTGGCATTACAGCTCACAGCAACCTCCAACTCCTGGGCTCAAG
>NW_003852508.1:3513411-3521364 GCF_000181295.1 Otolemur garnettii | reverse complement strand
TGGGTTTGTATCTACCACCTCCAGCATATGGGGCTGGCGCCCTACTTCTTTGAGCCACATGTGCCACCCCAGAGATTCTTATCTTATCCAAGACAGAATATTTCCACTTAAGACAGGCCCACCTTCTTCACACTGATGACTGATGTTTCTGCACTTCTACAAGACATTTAGGCTCAGTGGCAGACACAAAGTTCCTTTAGACCAGTGGTTCTCAACCTTCCTAATGCCCTATAATATAGTTCCTGTGGGTTGCGACCCACAGGTTGAGAACCGCTGCTTTAGACAAAGGTCTGCACATTCTCAAAACATCTGTCCTTTCTCCATGTCTCTGCAAATGACAAAGATTTGGACTTGAGGTCAGAGGGTCCAGGTAGTGTCCAAGCCTTGAGTTTTCTGAAGAGACAAATGCTTCCCCTGAACTGACAGCAAACAGTCTATTGAAAACACAAAGTGTGACTATAGTGAAATGGAGTTGATTATCCCGAGATGCAAAACTGGATTTAGAAGCAATTTCTAAAATATTTTAATTAGTGACTCCATGACACTAATGGAGACATGTCATTCTACAACGTAGCCTCCTAAGCAGAGCTTTCTGAAGGATGACAAGTAATTTGCTGTGGAGTCACAGCTCACAGCAACCTCCAACTCTCAGGCTCAAGCGATCCTCCTCTCTCAGCCTCCCACATAGCTGGGACTACAGGCACTTACCACAAAGCCTAGTTTTTTTTTTTTTTTCAGTAGAGATGGGGTCTCACTCTTGCTCAGCTCAAGCTGTTCTCAACTCCTGACCTCAAGTGATCTACTGGCCTCAGCCTCCCAGAGTGTCTGGTGTTTTCTTTTTGCAGTTTTTGGCCAGGGCCAGGTTTGAACCTGCCACCTCTGGTATATGGGGCCGAGACCCTATTCCTTGAGCCACAGGTATCACATCGGTGTTTTCTTTTTTTAAAAGATTCTTTTTGATGTGACTTAGATCAATGTCACCTCTTTATAAAGCTCTCCTTGATCTTTCTTATCAAGACTTGTTCTCTCCTCTTTATTTCCATAAGTATATTTTATTGAATGTTTTCCATTCCACTTCACATTGTAGTTAGTTGATTAAAAATTATTACAGTGTAAGCTTGAAAGCAGCCGTTAATATTAATCACATTTATTTTATATCCCTCAAGTCCCATGCTAGCGCCTACAAATAGTGGATATTCAATGCCTGCATGTTGATTGAACTATAAACCTGCTAGATTATGATTTTAGCCATTAACAATTACAGTACAAGGGCTGTGAGTCATGGTCTCTAAAACTAGCTATGTGGCATCTGAGAAGTTGGGCTTTCAGAGACTAATATGCAACGACTTACCTTTAGGACATCTCTGGAAACCACAAAACATTACATAAATTCTAGTAGTTACTGTTGTAGGTTCTGAGACAAACAGACGGTATATTGTTTCTGTGGTTCCATAGTTTAGAAATGATGGTGGCACTCATAACTCAGTGAGTAGGGTGTGGGCCACATACACCAAGCCATCGTGGGGGGTGCCTGTAGTCCCAGCTACTTGGGAGGCTGAGGCAAGAGAATCACTTAAGCCCAAGAGTTTGAGGTTGCTGTGAGCTGTGATGCTACAGCACTCTAACCAGGGCGATAGCTTGAGACTCTGTCTCCAAAAAAAAAAATAAAAAGCCTATTTAAAATAAAATGTCAGGCTCGGCGCCTATAGCTCAAGGGGCTAAGGCGCCTGCCACATATACCAGAGCTGGAGGGTTCGAATCCAGCCCGGGCCTGCCAAACAACAATGGCAACTACAACCAAAAAATAGCCAGGTGCTGTGGTGGGTGCTTGTCGTCCCAGCTACTTGGGTGGCTGAGGCAGGAGACTTGCTTAAGCTGAGGAGTTGGAGGCTGCTGTGAGCTGTGATGCCACAGCACTCTACCCAGGACGACAGCTCGAGGCTCTGTCTCAAAAAAAATAAAAATAAAATAAAAAGTCATATAATGAAACTTCATTGTTATGATCAATTCATCCTCCACTAAAATCAGAATTCATTATTAGGATCAGATAAGCTGAGGTATACCCTTGCTCTACCAACAGAAAATTCTTTTGCTTAATAAAAAAAGAAAAAGAACAAGAAAGCAAGCCATCTTCAAAGAACTTGATAGCCTACATTCACAAATGATAATATAACCATGTCTGTGTTGTAAAAAATCATTTTTCATAAAAGCAGGGATCAAAGACTTCTTGCCAGTATGTTGGGCCTGGGGGCAGGGTATTCTTATCATTAATGGCTGCCCACTTTTGTAAATAGCTTTTTATTCATACTTTTTCTATACCATAATTAGTAAGGTATATATCTTCTTCACAGTTTATTTTAAATTGTTTTGGACAGGGATCATCCAAGGATCTAGGGAATCTAAACTATTTTATATAATACTATCAGAAAATCATTTCAGAAAGACAATAATGAATAGGAAAGAAAAGTCTTCAGTTGTTGAAAGCATACAAAAAGATTGATTACACTCGCAGCAGTCCAGTGTTGTTAAACATAACATGAAAATTTAAAATTCAAAGGAGTCCTTTGAAATTAACAAAGGGAGTTCAGAAAGATCAAGATTGTGGGGAACTTAGAACTCACGCTACTACAGTCAGAAAAGCATAAATACTGGTCAATCAACATTTGGTTAGATGTGCTACTGTTACTGAATAGCTAACATATGAAGGACTTAAAGCTTCTCCCAATGGTGAAAGCCTTGAACAAAAAGCATTAAGAGTAAGTCTAGAATTTCAAATAAAAATGGAAGAACAATTTGACTCCATAGAAAGCTATCGGGAACTCAGATACATGCTCCATGTTTTTGTTTCCTGTTCTTCAAATTGTTCTCATTGGAATATTTACGTGGAATGATCATGGGAATATTTTCTTTTCTTTTCTTTCTTTTTTTTCTTTTTTTTTTTTTTTTAAGAGACAGAGTTTCACTTTCTTGCCCTCGGTAGAGTGCTGTGGCATCACAGCTCAAAGCAGCCTCCAACTCCCGGACTTAGGCAATTCTCTTGCCTCAGCCTCCCGAGTAGCTGGAAGTACAGGCACCTGCCAGAACGCCTGGCTTTTTTGTTGTTGTTGTTGCAGTTTGGACAGGGCTGAGTTTGAACCTGCTACCCTCGGTATATGGGGCCGGTGACCTACCCACTGAGCCACAGGCACTGCCCTTTTTTTTAAACAGAGCCTCAAGCTTCGCCCTGGGTAGAGTGCCCAGGGCCATGGCATCACAGCAACCTCATAGCAACCTCCAACTCCTGGGCTCAAGCGATTCTCTTGCCTCAGCCTCCAAAGTATCTGGGACTACAGGTGCCTGCCACAAAGCCTGGCTATTTTTTGGTTGCAGTTGCCATTGTTGTTTGGCAGGCCCAGGTTGGATTTGAACCCTTCAGCTCTGATGTATGTGGCTGGTGCCTTAGCCGCTTGAGCTACAGGCACTGAGCCGATCATGGGAATACTTTCTAATCTTAATTCCGGAAGTGAAGCAGAGCAACACAATAAGAAGCATTCTCAAAAGTCAGCACTGGAGTGGGAGAGAATTTCACAGTGGGTCTGAGAAAGTGTTTGATCAAAGACACTGACTAGTGCAGGGAAAGGGGAAATACAGTGAGCTTTACTTTTCAGGAATACCGTCTCTAATGTGATCACACTTTTGGTCTTTCAGTATAGTTTTTATGGGATATTATTTGAAAAGGGCTTCAAAGTATTTGTGTTTTGGAATAAGCAATAAATATAACTCTTGGTAAATGAAAATGTCACATAACTATATTTAAATGTTTTCTCTATCAGATCATATTCCAATCTTATGTCTGGTAAATTTATTTTTATATGCCTTTTTTGTTATTGAAGTAGGAAAAATAGCAAGTATAAGTAAGCAAAAAAGGAGAAAAATAATTTCTATATTGCCACAACCCAGAGATAGACACTATTAATAGTTCTGTTTATATCCTTTCAGAGTTTTTTAAAAGCAATACACAGGGCTTGGTGTGGTTGCCCTTGTTGGTAATCCTAGCATTCTAGGAAGCAGAGGCAGATGGATTGCTTGAGCTGAGACCAGCCTGAGCAAGAGCGAGATGCCCTCTCTACTAAAAGTAGAAAAAATCAGCCAGGTGTTGTGGTGGGTACCTGTAGTCCCAGCTACTCAGGAGGCTGAGGCAGTAGGATTTTTTGAGCCCAGGAGTTTGAGGTTGCTGTGAGGTAGGCTGAGGCCACTGCACTCTACCCAGGTGATAGAGTGAGAGTCTGACTAAAAAAAAAAAAAATATATATATATATATATATATTCTTACATATGTACATATATATAATATTGTAACTTGATTTTCCTCCCAATTACTATAATGTGGACGTCTTTCCACGTCCACATATATTATGAAAGTTTTGAGACAGTCTGTGTTATGGTTCATGTTTCACTTCCAAGAAATACAGTCAACAGCGTCCTTTCTGTTTCAACATGCTCTGCTTATTGGTGTTGCTGAGAGGGCTTCATTTGTTTCTGTCCACACAGATTTTACCTTTCTTGATTTTTGTATATCTCAAAACCTTTATAATGACCGGTGTACATGTCACCATTTTTAATGGCTTCATGGTATTCCATCACATAGATATATACCATAATTTGCATACCATAATTTATTCTCTATTCTGCATGTGTAATGATCTTTTAAAACATAAATCAAGTAAGTCATTTTCTTATTGATAACTTCATTTTACTCTTAGGGGAAAAAAAACTTTAACTCTTCATTGTGGCCTACAAGACCTTACCTAAAGAGGGTCCTGGCTTCACTCCAAGAACTTCCCATCCCTCTTCTTCTCACTTACTTGCTCTGTGATTGGATAAACCAACAATATTGTTTCTGCCTCAGGGCCTTTGAACATACCTTTGCCCTGGCTGAACATACTTTTTTCTGCAGACTCCTCACCATCTAGGCCTCTACTCAAACCCTCTCCTTAGGCCAGGTGCGGTGGCTCACCCTTGTGATCCTAGCACTCTGGGAGGCCAAAGTGGGTGTATTGCTGGAGCTCACGGGTTCAAGATCAGCCTGAGCCAGAGTGAGACCTCCATCTCTACTAAAAATTAAAAAAACTGAGGCAAGAGGACCACTGGAACCCAAGAGTTGGAAGTTGCCGTGAGCTATGATGTCACCATAGCACTCTACCAAGGGCGACAGCTTAAGACTCTATCTCAAAAAAAAAAAAAAGAAGAAAAAGAAGAAGACCCCCTCCTTGGCAAGGCTTTCCCTGACCATCCACCCACTCTCCCACCCTCACTTCCCTTCACACTGTCTGAAATCAATCACACTCTATGTTTTGTGTATTTTCTGTCACACACACCTACTCAAATGCACACACACACATACACACACCAGGCTACCTACGTATAAGTTCCACATACTCTTAGCATGATTACTGGGCACAAAAAGCTCTTCAATAAACATTTGTGGAATCAATTAACTTGTTCAGGATAGACACTCAACAAATGTTATAATTCCTACTTTTGTTACCTCTTCAGAGAGAGCATTTGCAGAGAAAATATCACTAGCCTAGGAACAAACCAGCCTTCTCTAATCCTTGTCATGAGGACAACCTCCCAGGATCTCTTCCTCTCTCTCTTTCCATCATCATCACACCTTTTGACAGTATACTGAAATTTTCCTTTGTGGCATTTACCACGACTGTGAATAAAGTATTTGTATCATTATTTGTTTAAAACACTTCTCCTCCAAGAGACTAAAACTCCGTGAGGGCCAGGATTGTGTCTAATTCCCTGCTGGGTTTCCAGCTCTAGCAATAATGTCTGATATAAAATAAGCACACCGAGAAATATTTGCTGAGTAAAAGAAATACTAGTGTTCTCTGGGCTGAAAACACTACAGTTTAAAAATAAATAATCCGGGGTTGAAATTTTTATTATCTTAACAGCTGGTACCAGAATTCTTCTCAGGAAGGGAACCAGTGCCTGGGGAAATACCTTGATAAACCGTTTGGAAAACAGAGCCACCCTCCCCAGGACCTAAGAAGGCGCTGAGGCAAGGCAAGAAAGAGCTGAGTAGTTCTGCTTGACAAAATGAGAGGAGTTTGGCCTCAGAGAGGAAGGAGGAGTAAGTACCAGGCGCAACTGAGGAACCAGGTGAGGTGAAGAGAGACCTGAGTGAAAATTCCCTTGATGAAGTCATCATTTCCACTTCTCTCTCATATCTTTGGTGTCCACTTACCACGCAAACCACCTCCTGGGAGTGCTCTGTGTGTGTGTGCGCGCGTGCACACGCACCTTCAAATGAGGAAAGAGCCTGAATGTGCTGAATGAGTCAGAGCATTGCTGAACAGAAGCAGCAAAACCCATGGACACCGAACTAATCCACAGATGGAGGAAACAAAACTTTGGATCCAGATGTAACTTTGAGGATGTAAAGTGCTTTGGAATTTCTAGAAATCAGCCCCAAGTCTTGATTTTGGAGATTGCTTCCATTTTATCCAGACCTGGATGGCCACATGTGGATTAAAACATCAATAAGTTTTTGCCTCTGAAAGGGCACGAGTGACATGTCCTACTCCTTGTCCCATCTCTGGCTTCCACTACTCCTCATACCATTGCCAGTTTGAAATGTAGAGTCTATAGGAATTGTTTTCTAAAATGGAGAAAGAGAAAGGGAGGAAATTGTAATGAAAGACCCTTCTCCATTGTCACCAGATAAGGTAAACTTTACCAAAATCTCCCTTTTTACCTGTCTTTTAGGACATAACACAGTAATTTACTGATTTCAACTGTTTGGGGGAAAGGTGCTCTATAAATAAAGAGTATATCGCTTTGCAATTATAATTAAGTTAATCAAAGTAAACTCCAAGTGGTTTTGATTTTATTTGATTACCAAGCAGACTTTGCCATCTTGAAATTTCTTCTAAGGATAAATTGCTTTGCTGTTTGCAACTCCCTGCCTAGAGAATAGTCTATGGTGATGACTCATAAGTGACCTGCCATAACAAAAAATATCTGACATCAAACGTGTTCTTTACACTTGTGGAATCATAGAACATTGAGGCAGGAAGGAAAGTGTTGCCTAGTCAAACACAAATTATTGGAGGGTATGCATACATGGGTTCTTTTCTTTTTCACGGAGCTGAATAAGCGGAAGCATGAGTAACAGAGGGTTGTATTACAAGTGTGAACGCATCCAGGTTTCGCTATTGCCAATGGCTCCTGTTTCTATTGGAACACTAATTGATTCTTCCCAGAAGGAAGATTTTCATTTCTGGCCAAATTTAGTGCACTCATGAGTCGACACACACTAATTCAGCCACTCCACTTCCACTAGTATCTGAAGAGGAAAGGGGGTACTTTTACTGACTCCTCAAATCCAGTTATTGTATTTGAAATAGCCCTCTTGATTTTTAGCTGAGGTAAAAGTAGAGCATGACCTTCTGCTCTATAGCAACTCAGTCCCTCCACCCCCTCGTGTATATTATCCCACTTTAACGTGCATGAACAGCCTGTTACACGGATAGTCCTGTGCCATGTAATGACATTTGGGTCAATGGGGAACGAATATGCAATGATGATCCCATCATAATGGAGCATTGGTGGCCAGAGTCTCGGTTCCCCGAACCCAGTTGACCTGGCTGGATTACTCGGCTGAGCTAGAAAGTTCAACTGAGGCACAGCAGTCATTGAAAGCAAAAGTGAGTGGAAACTGAAAATAAAACTGGAGCGGCACAGGCAGGTGGAGAGAGAGCCAAAGTCACCTGCAAAGGTTTTGGGGTAGCAAAGAGAGATTTTACTTAGGAAGAACCAAGAGAAGGTTTAGAGCACTTGTAAAGAGTTGGAAGTGGATCCCTCTCATGAAGGAGAGAAGGTGGGAGAGAGACAAGACACAATGCCTGCAGAGATATAAATACTTTCTCTCTCTTTGACTCTTTGAAATTGGCTACAAGT
>NW_003852508.1:3505706-3512857 GCF_000181295.1 Otolemur garnettii | reverse complement strand
AGTAGCTGGGACCACAGGCGCCCACCACAACGCCCGGCTATTTTTTGGTTGCAGCCATTATTGTTGTTTGGCGGGCCCCAGCTGGATTTGAACCCGCCACCTTAGGTGTATGTGGCTGGCGCCTTAGCCACTTGAGCCACAGGTGCCGAGTCCATACGCACATTCTTACGGGGCCCTCCAGTTTTTTTGGGGGGGAGGCCCATCAGTCTTGCTGGTTCACCAGGCCAGGTTTTCTCCCATCCCCCTTAAAGCCCCTTTCTCAGTGTGCCTTCTCAGAGCAGAAAAATCCCTATCTGCTAGTGGTGGTGTAGCCATGCACTCCTCACCTCACAGTTTGTGGTGATGCAGGGGTGAAAAAAACCTGCTGTGCTGCCAGTTGTACAAAAGTGTAACACATACAATTACATACGCTCCATAATGCTTGATGATGATAAATGACTATGTCATGGTTTATGTGTTTACTATACTATGCTTTTTATCATTATTTTAGGATGTCCTCCTTCTGTTTATAAAAAAAAAAAGTTAACTGTAAAATATCCTCAGCCTGTTCCTTCAGGAGGTATTCCAAGAGAAGACATTGTTGTCATAGGAGATGACAGCTCCATGTGTGTTATACTGTCCCTGAAGACCTTCCATGGGACAAGATGTGGAAGACAGTGAGATTGATAATCCTGACCCTGTGTAGGCCTAGACTGATGTGTGTGTGTTTTAGTTTTTGACAAAAGTTTAAAGTAAATTAAAACATTTTAATAGAAAAAATCTTATAGAATGAAGATATTGAGAAAAAACTATTTTTATACAGCTGAGAAATGTGCTTGTGTTGTAAGTTAAGTGTTATTACAAAGGAGTCGAATGTTAAAAAATTGAAGTTTATAAAGTAAAAAAATTACAGTAAGCTAGGGTTAATTTATTAAAGAAAGACAAAATTTAATAATTCGGTGTGGCCTAATAGTCCACTGTTTGTAAAGAGTACAGTAATATCCTGCCATGTGTGTGCAACATTTTTTTTCTCTGCCACACATTGGAAAAGCAAGAATTATCTTGGGCCACAGAAAATATGCTAAGGAAAACTGATTAGAGAAAAAAAATCGGGTGGCATGTGGGTCAGTGAGTAGGATGCCAGGCCCACATACCAAGGGTGACAGGTTCAAACCCAGCCCTGGCCAAACTGCAACAAAAAAATAGTCAGGCATTGGGGCAGGTGCCTGTAGTCCCAGTTACTCAGGAGGCTGAAGCAAGAGAATCGCTTAAGCCCAAAGGCTGGAGGTTGCTGTGAGTTGTGATGCTACAGCATTCTACCAAGGGCGACAAAGTAAGACTCTGTCTCTAAAAAAAAAAAAAGAAAGAAAGAAAGAAAAATCCATGCATACTTTTTGTGATATCCAATAGGTAAGCAAAAAAAGTCCTCACAAAATCAGCATGTGGCCCCCAGGTTGGACACCCCTGGGGCCTGGACCTTCACTTTCATTCCTTATTCACCCGTTGACTCACCCACAACAACTTCCAGTCCTGCAAGCTCCATTCATGTTAAGAGCCTGATACAGGTGTACATTGTTTATCTTTTATACTGTATTTTTACTGTACTTTTTCTATATTTTAGATATGTTTAGATATCTAAATACTCATGTATTGCAGTTTCCTACATATAGTACCATGCTGTAGAGATTTGTAGCCTGAGGGCAGTAGGCTGTACCATACAATGAAATTGCCTAACAATGCATTTCCCAGAATGTGTCCCTGTCATTAAGGAACACATGACCGTATTGCATATTTGCAGATAGGCAAACCTTGGGAAGAACAGAAAGTCATATAATGAAATGTCTGTGGTTACTCTTTCTGAATACAGGGATTGTGGGTATGATAAAAATGACCCCCCAAAAGATATTTGCATCCTAACCCTGTGAACCTGCTAATACTTTACATGGCAAAGAGGAATTATGGTGGCAGATACCACTCAACAAATAATCCTAGGCTCGCACCTGTGGCTCAAGTGGCTAAGCCACCAGCCACATACTGTACCTGAGCTGGCAGGTTCAAATCCAGCCCAGGCCCGCCAAACAACAATGACAGCTGCAACCAAAAAGAATAGCCGAATGTTGTGGCAGGTGCCTCTAGTCCCAGCTACTTGGGAGGCAGAGGCAGGAGACTTGCTTGAGCCCAGGCATTGGAGGTTGCTGTGAGCTATGATGCCACAGCACTCTACCCAGGGTGATAGCTTGAGGCTCTGTCTCAAAACAACAACAACAACAAAAAAGAAAATCCCCAGTAATTCTAGTTAATCTATTCATGCTGGCCCAATGTAATCACAAGGGTCCTTAAAAGTGGAAGAAGGAGGCAGAAGAGAGTCAGAGGCAATTGTGACTAATGATCAGAGAGAGATCAAAGTGGCTGGCTTTGAATATGGAGGAAGGGGCCACCTACTAAAGAGTGTGGGCAGCCTCCATTAGCTGAGAAAGCCCCGGAGCATATTGTCTGCCAGAGCCTCCAGAAAGAACACAGTCCGGCCAACACCTTGATTTTAGCCCACTAAGACCTGGGCCAGACTTCTGACCCACAAACTCCAAAATATATTTGTGCTTGTGTTAAGCTACTAATTTTGGTAATTTGTTATAGCAGCAGTCGAAAACTACTAGAATGGGTGATTCTAGTTATTTTTTTTTTTTCTGGAGGCTTCCATGGGAAGACAGTATGATATTTTCAAATTTCACATAATGTATATGCATTATCTTTATAGTCAGGAAAGTCTCATTTGTTATTTTTTACAGTGAAACTAAAATGGTAATGAGGGAGGTGGTAGAAAACATTAATCTTTTAGGCTCAAATCTAACAATACCACAGTTGCTCCTTATTTAAGGTTTTAACCTCACTTATTGAGAAAATTGACTTATGAAGATTTACACAATAAAAAGTGGAAACTTTTAAGCAAAAGCTCACAAATAATTACAATTAAATTTAATAGAGATTTATTGAGAGCTTGCAGACTACCAGGCACCAGCTGGATCTATCCCCTGATATATTTGGTTTCCCCAGAATTCTTTTCTTTTTTTTTTGGCCAGGGCTGGGTTTGAACCCACCAACTCTGGCATATGGGGCCAGCGCTCTACTCCATTCAGCCACAGGCACTGTCCTCCCCAGAATTCTTTAGGATGGCATTTCCTGGCAGAATAGTGTGCAGCCCCTTTCCTCCGCTTACTCCACCTACTTTGGTGGCTATGGTGTAATCCTGGCAATGGGGACTGAAGCTGCAGAGCGGGAGGTTGGAGGTTGCGGTCAGACATGGCAGAAGTGGAGGTTAATGTTTATTGGGACCTATGGAGGAGAAAGTGCACTGGGAGGAGAAGGGTCTGGTTGAGTAGAGGTGATGGGTTATTTCACAATTTATTAAGTGGGACACTGGGGTGCTACCAAGAAGTCCTCATTGCAACATGTTGATTTCTTTACTTTCCTTTAGTAATTTTTGACAGACAGGCCAGGTGGACCAGAGGAAGGCAGTGCTATGTCTGAAGTGATAGTAAAAAAATAACCACTTTTTTTTCCATTTCCTCCAAACTCCACGGCATGTTACTAAAGCTGCTGGGGCTTTGTCTAACCTAACTCTGTCTCCTGCCTTCTCTGTCCAGGCACTGTTCTCTGAAGCTCGCCATCAGCTCTTTATTTCCCTTACTCCTGAGGCTCACGCTGTTACCTGTCTCCATGAAGTCCCTCAGCCTGGAGCACGCTTCTCCCTAATTTAAAATTCTTTTATCCTTCAGAACTCAAATCAAATGCCACTCCTTCTTACAAAACCTTGGGTGAAGCCATCTGCAGGACTTTCGCGTGCATTATATTACTTAACCAGGCCATTTTGAGTTTTGCTTTCCCTTTCTTGTCTTCTGGGTGTGTGAGTGTGAGCCCAGAATCTGTCCACTACTTGGTGCTGCTGTGCAAACCTCCCCTCAGTTGGGAGGGGAGTCACGGCCAGTCAGTCACTCTTGCCTCTTTGTTCCCTTTGCTGTAGACACAAATCTCTGCGTTACCCCGCTGGTTTCCTCCTGCTTCACAATCAGTTACTGTGTTGTATGCTTGCATCCTCCCTTCTGACTGCTGTCAGGTTTTTTGAGGACTGGTTACCTTGCCTTAGTAGTTCTCCTATGAGACATGTATCCATACCAAGTAGCATATAATACAGTACTTTATAAGAGGCCAGTATGTGCAAATAAAACATATGAATAAGTTAGGGTACAGATTAAGGATTTACTCTCCAACCCATGAATTTCGACAGAATCACAAGGCTTCAAAGAGTTAGAACTTTTCACCCAACCACCATCTCTTAATGTGGCAAGTTCAGGGGCGTGTCATAGACCAGGGTTAGGAAATCCCTGCTAAAGCTGTTGCCTGCTGCTACTACTTTTTAAAACAGACTTCAGCTGGATGGACCTGTTGCTTAATGAAGTGGAGTAATGAGTGTGGAAATGGCTCTGGGATTTCAAGGTGGGGCAGCAGCATAATATCACTGGAAAGGAAGTGTGAGGAAATTATTAACTCCGACAAATTAAAGACCACCCCTGCCCCTCCCAGCTGAACTCACTTTTGTCTACAAAACATGTTTCGGGTTGGGGGCGAAGTGGAGAGACAGACGACTCTAGGAGACTGGTTTGACCTGTTGGCTCCAATGCTGAGATGCCATGAGGCAATGCTAATTCAAACCAGACTTGAGACTCTTTACAAGCAGTTATTAAAGAGTTTCTAAGCCAAAAGCAAAAACCAGGTAAATTTCACAGAAAAACTTTTGGTCATTTGAAGAGCAAGTGGGTCTGAATAAGTCTTAAATGCCCTTTGGGAATGGCGTCTCTTGAAAATACATTGTTAGTTTGCCTCTAAGAGAATTAAGACTCTAGAAATTGGTGCATGTTTATCAAATAAAAATTCTGATGTAGGGCTCAGCACCCATAGCTCAATGAGTAGGACGCCTGCTCCATACACTGAGGCTGGCAGGTTCGAGCCCGGCCTGGGCCTGCTGAACAACGACAACTACAATAAGAAAATAGTCAGGTATTGTGGTGGGTACCTGTACTCCCAGCTACTAGGGAGGATGAAGCAAGAGAATCGCTTACACCCGAGTTTGAGGCTGCTGTGAGCTGTGACACCAAGGCACTCTACTGAGGGTGAAACTCTGTCTCAAAAAAAAAAAAATCCTGATGTAGGAAATACAAGAGATACTTCTCTTACCAAAAATCTATGTATTTCCAACATTCATGATTTTTTATGCCTATATGTTTCAAAAGAATATTGTGTGTATACACGTGTATGTGAATTATAAAATTTATTTCACCATATTGAAAGCATGATGGAGCTTTAAACAGTGGGTTCTTGGGTAGTCAGACAAAGAATTGACACACCCTACTAACAAACAAAAAGCCACAAAAACAGAATGGGCAACGGTCCTTTGTGAAAAGAAAGCCAGAGAAAAGCCTGCTTGCCACCCTCGTGGGCAATCCGTCCACATTCCTTCCAGGGAGGCCTTCAAGCCACACCAGGGAGTACCCTGGCCAGAAGTTCTCAGTTGACAGGCCACTTCCAAGCTGATGAGACAACCAGGATGAAATAAGGAGCACACAGCCACATGAGAGTATTCAGAGTTTATTGAAAGACACAAAAAAGCTCTGTAGTTAAGACAAGGCTCAACAGTAGAGGGGTGCTGGGAACAGCTCACCAACCTCTCAAATCTTTGCTTCTTGTATGCCTAAAAGATACATTTATCTGGTGTGGTATTTTTTTCTTAATTTGCATGGTCACAGCAGTCCCCTTTCCACCCTCCTGTAAATCCTTCAAAGCTGGCGTTCCTGGGAAGCATCAGGAGCTTCCTACCCTTCTCCTGGCTGGCACTTGAGATAAGAGCCTGGTGCAAGATCAACACCTGTCGTGAAGGTGGTAATTCTAAAACTAGTCTCAGACACAGCATCATTCTCTCTGCAGAAAAGATGTCTCCCCCTGCACCACCACCCCCCCGGCCCCCGCCTCTCATGACCCCCTTTGTCAGTCTGCATCGATGCCCTCCGGCCTGTGGTTGTTCCATACGTCTTTTGATAAGTTCATTCCTATATTAATCTCTGGCCCTATGCTTTGTGTGTTAATTTCTAACCACTTCCCTCAGGGCTGCTTTTTGCTTTTCAGAGACCCCCTTCGATATCATGTATTTTGTAAAAACTGTACAAACATTTAAGAAGAGAGAGAGAGAATATACTTCCCTCAAATAAAGCTTCCTCATACCTACAAAAGTTTCCTCTTGTGGAATGTTTTTCCATTTGCAAATGAGATGAAAGGACAAATTTTAAAAACCATAACTTTGTCACTGGCTAGAGTAAAAGTAGAAAACTCCAGTTGTTTTTCCTGTCCCCTCTCTCAATGACCTTCCTTTCTCCAACCAGGGAGTAAATGATTATTCACTTTCCCGACACACCTCCTGCTCTCTGGAGGAGAGCTAACCTAAGAAGGAAGAGGCTAACCACGTCCTACATATTCTACTTAATCTTCAACCATCAAAGTAGAGCGGAGAAGCAATCATATATAAATATCATCATTTTTCTTACCCTGTCTTTCTCTCCGAAACATACATGTAGTTAACCAGGCTCAGCACCTGTAGCTCAGCAGCTAGGGCGCCGGCCACATATACCAAAGCTGGCAGGTTTGAACCCAGCCCAAGCCTGACAAACAACAACGGCAACTACACCCCCAAAATAGCCGGGCGTTGTCGCAGGCACCTGTAGTCCCAGCCAGGTGGGGGGCGGAGTCAAGAGAATCACTTATGCCGAAGAGTTTGAGTTGCTATGAGCTGTGACCCTAGGGCACTCTACCAAGGGCAACATAATGAGACTCTGTCTCAAAAAAAAAAAAAAAAAAGTTAACCAAAGGGCATATTTTGTACTCAGTTTTGATATGAGGATAATTAATGACGTGGTGGGGGTGGGGGAAGGGGAGAGCAGAGAGAGAAAAGAGGAGGGAGGGGTGGGGAAAGGAAGAGCAGAGAGAGGGAAGGAGGGAGGGGGTAGGGTCTTGGTGTGTGCCACACTTTTGGGGGGCAAGACACGATTGTAAGAGGGACTTTACCCAGCAATCAGTGTAACCTGGTTTCTTGTACCCTCAATGAATCCCCAAGAATAAAAAAAAAAAAA
>NW_003852508.1:3491614-3505014 GCF_000181295.1 Otolemur garnettii | reverse complement strand
GTAGAGTGCTGTGGCATCACAGCTCACAGCAACCTCCAACTCCTGGGCTCAAGCAAGTCTCTTGCCTCTGCCTCCCAAGTAGCTGGGACCACAGGTACCTGCCACAACGCCTGGCTATTTTTTTGGTTGCAGCTGTCATTGTTGTTTGGCGGGGCCGGGCTGGATTCAAACCTGCCACCTTAGGTGTATGTGGCTGGCGCCTTAGCCACTTGAGCCATAGGTGCCGAGCCGCATATTATTCTTTAAGAACTGTTGTAATAGGGAAGAGAGTGCAGTGTGAACTGAACTCCTCTACTGGAACAGAAAGCAGGAGACTTTTTAAAGGTGCGTGGTGCTGATGGACGGTGCTGAGGGATGTGAAGGGGGGAATTGGTTCAGGGACTAGGCCATCTGGATGGTTTGTTAATTGGTGCTATCCAAGGAGAAATAAATGTCCACTATTTCTTGATATGAGAGGTAGTAGTGTATTTAGAGCATAGCATCCACCAGGGTTAGGCCCTTCTCCTCCCTAGGGACAGATCAAGTGTGAGAATTACCTTCCTAGATATTTACATTTCAAAGTGATGGCTCTCAGGTCCTTGAGTAGACAGTTCTGGGTGGTAGATTTGCATTTCAAAGGCTAGAGAGAGGATTTATAATTGCAAGCTTTCTAACTTTCTAACTGCTGTAAGAGGAGGTCCAGGGTCCTATCTGCCTATCACCAGGTTTTGGCTAGAACAAACAGTAAGTAAATTCTCTGTGCTTTCTTAGGCATGAACTTAAGAGGGCTGGAGTCGCCATGTTGAAGGTGTGTACTTGAGCTATTAGAAATTGTTGTAGTGTGTGTTCAAGTTTCTTAGTGTGTGTATGGTGGCGGGGGTAGGAAGTGAACAAAATAATTTGTGCTGGCTCGCGGAGCATGTAGCTCAAGCGCCTTGGGCGCCAGTCACATACACCAGAGCTGGTGGGTTCGAATCCAGCCCAGGCCTGCCAAACAACGACAGCTACAGCCAAAAAATAGCCAGGCACTGTGGCAGGTGCCTGTAGTCCTACTTGCTTGGGAGGCTGAGGCCGGAGAATTGCTTGAGCCCAGGAGCTGGTGGTTGCTGTGAGCTGTAAGGTCACAGCTCTCTACCCAGGGTGACAGCTTGAGGCTGTCTCAAAAATAAATAAACAAATAAAAATAATTTGTGCTGATTGTCAGCGTTTTTCTAGAGGGTAAGATTGAGGTCCAGTTGAGAAGAGGCTTCAGAGGAGCGGCCTAGAGTTCTGGTAAGGAGAGAGGTTTCATCAGTCTGTATGTTGAAACAAATCCAGACATTATTCTAGTGAGGGTTGAAAACCAATTCCTGGCTGGGTGCGGTAGACTAGTGGTTAGAGTGCTAACCTTGCGAATCAGAGGCTGTGAGTCCAAGCTTTCCTGGGCTTGATCAAAGAAAAAAAAAGAAAGAAAGAAAGAAAGAAAACCAATTGCTCCAGTGAAGAGATTTACAGTAGTAGAACAGAGGCTAAGTTTGCTATACTTATTAACTTTATAAGGTGTTTCACAACTGCAGATGCAATTAGCAAACAGGAAGGATTTCTGCACCACCGTATGGTGTGGACATGTGTGTAGTATTTCAGAGCAGCTGCAATTACCTTATATTTTATAAAATGGCATTTCATTCAAGTTCCAAATCATAGAAGATAAGAGACTGAGCAGTAATTGTGACAAACATCTTCAATTACTTTCTTTTGCTTTTTTTTTTTGAAACACAGTCTCACTTTGCTGCCCTGAATAGAGTGCCATATTGTCATAGCTCACAGCAACCTCAAAATCTTGGGCTTAAGCAATCCTCTTGCCTTAGCCTACAGGGTAACTGGGACTACAGGTCCCTACCACAACGCCAGGCTAGTTTTTCTATTTTTAGTAGAGATGGAGCCTTGCTCTTGCTCAGGCTGGTCTCAAACTCCTGAGCTTAGGTGGAAACATCCTCCAATCCAGCATTAGATTCTCAAAGGAATGCAAACCCTACTGGAAACCGCACATGCAAGGGATCTAGGTTGCATGCTCCTTACGAGAATCTAATGCCCCTCATTCTGGAAAATTGTCTTCTGTGAAACCAGTCCATACCACCAAAAGGGTTGGGGACTGCTAGTTTAAGCTACTCTATCTACAGTATTTGGGCAGCACAAATTAAGACAGAATAATTTGTTCGTTCATTCATTCATTCACTGTCCTATTTTAGGAACTAGAGATAAGGGAATAACCAAAATAAAGCTCCAGCCTTTGGGGAGCTTATATTCTAGAAGGAAAAATCAAACAAACCAAAAAATAAAAATAATAGGGTGAGGAATGAGAATAAGTGATAGGGAAAAATAGATCAGAATACGGAGGATAGAGGATGGGGAGTGGCTATTTATGCAGAGTGGTCAAGAAAGGCCTAAAATCTTATGCTTGAGCAGAGATCTGAAGGAAGTGAACCTTGGCTTATCTGGAGGAATGGGATCCTGGGCAGAGGGAACAAGAGCAAAGTTCTGGAAGCAGGCTCGGCGCCTGGGCTCAAGCGGCTAAGGCGCCCCCCACATACACCTAAAGTGGCAGGTTCGAATCCCCAGCCTGGGCCCGCCACACAACAATGATGGCTGCAACCAAAATATGGCTGAGCGTTGTGGCGGGCGCCTGTAGTCCCAGCCACCTTGGGAGGCTGAGGCAGGAGACTTGCTTGAGCCCAGGAGTTGGAGGTTGCTGTGAGCTATGATGCCATAGCACTCTACCCAGAGAGATAGCTTGAGGCTCCGTCTAAAAAAAAAAAAAAAGTTCTGGAAGCAGAACTTGCTTCTGTCCAGGGAATAGCAAGGAGGCTTGTGTGGCTGGGCTGAGCAAAACAGGGAGAGAATGGTAGAAGTTGAGTGACTATAGGGTGGGGTATGTGTATGTGGTGTGTAGGTTTGTGTTAGGGCTCTGGCTCTTATTCTGGATAAAATAGGAAGCCATTTGTCTTATTCCATTTTTTTGGTGCTGCCATAACAAAATACTATAGATTGGGTAATTTACAAAGAAAAGAAATTTACTTCTTACAGTCCTGGAGGCCATGAAGTCCAAGAGCATCGTGCCAGGACCTCTCGCCCTTCTCCCTTGGCAGAAGGCCGAAAGGCAAGAGAGTGCAGCATGAGAGAGTGCAAAGGAGCAAGAGGGTGCCCAACTCGCTTGTATAACAAGTCCACTCCTGCAATCCCGCAATAACTAACCTACTCTTACAATGATGACATGAATCCATTCACGAAGCTCAGCCTCTTATTATTAGGCCCCACCTCCCAAGAGCGTTACATTGGGGATGAGGTATCCAACACGTGGATTTTAGAGAACATGTTCAAATCATAGCACCAATGAAAAATGCAGGACTCAGGAGTGATATGATTTGACTTCTAGAAGGAGCATTCTTACTATTGGAGAAATAATGGTGGGATAGGGGAAAGGGCCAAAGCAGAGACTTGATTGAAAGCGGGTAGATACTTATCAAGAGTTTTAGTCTAATTTTGGTTTGGCTTTTGAGACAGTTAATGACTACAACTTTTTGTGTGCCTCCAATGATGGTTTTGTCCATATTATTGGGTTACTTATGTATTAAATAGAAAACACATTACATTTTTATTTATACCCAGGAGCTAGGCTTTCCCCTTGACCTTAGGTTCCAAGGTCTTTCTAAGATTCCCATGGGTTCTTTGCAAACGTTGTGGAAGCCAGCTCAGTGCCCTTCTGTTCTCTACTGATTGACTGCCTAATAACCTAGGGCTTTGGAATCCACCGTCATCCTGCCCATTAAAGCAGTTCTTCTCATACAGTGAAGAGCATGTTAATCTCCTAGGAGGAATTTTGTTAATGTGCTCATTCTGATTCCATAGGTCTTAGGTAGGGCACAAAGATCCTGCATTTCTGGCCAGCTTCCATGCCGTTTGTCCTCAGACAATGCTTTGAGTAGCAAGGTATCGGAGTATTTGAAGGAAGCTACACATGGTAGGCATTCTGGTGAAGAAAAAAAAAATCAGAGATACGTGCACAATGAGAAATTCATTCTTCTGTGCATTTCCAATGAATGTGAATGTTGGACTCCCAGAAGGAAAATGAGTAATTGTTTCTTCTTTTCGCAGGCAATTAATTAAAAGAAATATGTAGACACTCTTTATTGAAAAAGAAAGGAGAGTAATTTTAAATTTTAATTTCTTTTTATGATAGGTAAAGCATTTGCAGAGTCCAATAGGTAAAAGACATAATATGGTCACCAATGATAAATTGCAACTCTTGCCCGTGAATACCCTAATCCCCAGTTTTTCTATATTCTTTCCGAGATAGTCTCAGAGGCTTATAAGTAAATACAAATGTATGTATCTATGTATATGTGTATGCATATGTATAAACTTCCAGGTTTTTGCATAAATGATAGCATATTATGACCACTATACTGAAGTTTGCTTTTCATGTCTAATATGAAATTAACATATTAGAGATCATTCCAAACCAGTGAATTAAACGTGTCCTCATTATGACTGCTTGGTATTCCACTGGCTGGATGTACCATGGCATATTTAAGTAGTTTCAAAACATAGTTTTAAACTAATATAATTGCAATCGACAATTCTGAAAACTGCAAATGAGAACAAATTGTAATCCAGTTTTCCAGCCACAAAGGATACATTTATACTCAGATAAAAACTAAATTGTTACTATTTTGATAATGAATTCAATATTTTCTTAAATGTTTCAAAAAAAGTAAAAGATTTTGGTTAGCTACAGATCATTGGTGATATTTTAAAAGAAAACAGTGTTGGCTTCTTCCAGTACATAAAGGATTCCCATGGGATTCTGAATGGTATGTTAGAAAATTGCAGAAAATTTTTTAGGTTGAAACAGTGGTAAGTCATCAAAGAGAGACTTGAAAGTATGTGTTACTAGAGAGTTCCAAAAAAATGTAACTTATTGCAGTAAAACCATTTTTGCGCCTCAAGAATCTCACTGGCTTATAGGTGAGTGGAATTGTGTGTAATTATGCAGAAAATTCAATCCATGGCCTGGCCAGATGATTTAGCCCTTTTACTAACCAGACCTTCCTCTACTCAATACTATATACATTTTTCTATGGCTGATGTAGCAAACCTATGTTTCCTTTCAATTATACAAGAAAAATCTCCAGAATTGATCATCTTTGCCTTATATCCAGTGGTTCTGACTTAGTAGTCTCATAGAAGTAAAATTGAGATTTGGTGGTATTGAAAGTAGAGTTTTAAAATATATGTATTATAAGGCCAGGTGTTGTGGCTCATCCTTGTTATCCTAGCACTCAGGAGGCCAAGGCAATTGGATTGCTTGAGCTCAGGAATTTGAGACCAGCCTGAGCAAGAGCAAGACTCACTCTACTAAAAAGAGAAAAACTAGCCTGGGCTTTGTAACTAGTACCTAGTAATCCCAGCTACTCAAAAGACTGAGGTCAGAGGATTACTTGAGCCCAGGAGTTTGAGTTTGCTGTGAGCTAGGCTAATGCCATTGCACTGTATGTAGCTGGGACAACAGAGAAAGACTCTGTGTGTGTGTGTGTGTGTGTGTGTGTGTGTACAGGATTTTCTCTGAACATAAGTTATAATTTCCCTTGGGCAAATACCCAGGAGTGGGAATGCTGGCTCACATGCTGAGTGTTAGTTTAACTTTATAGGCAACTGCCAAACCATGTCATAGAGTTGCTCTACCACTTTGCATTTCCACCAGCAAAATATGAAAGTTCAGATTCCTTTATATCCTCTCTGGCACTCGATAATTTTTTTATTTTAACTATCTAACAGGTGTTTGGTAGTATCTCAAGTGGTTTTAATTTGCAATTCCTTAATGGGTAATGATACTGAACATCAGTATCATTCTTATGCTTCTTTACCATTGTACATACTTTTCACTGAAGTGTCTGTTCAAATATATGACCAATGGGCTGTTTGCTTTTTTCCCCTCTTGATTTTTAGGAATTTTAAAAATATGGACTCTAAATACAAGTCATTTGTCAAATACATGATTTTCAAAATCTTCTCCCATTTTTTGCTTTTAACACTTTTACAAAGCAAAAGTTTATATTTTGTGAAGTCCAACTAGTCTAGATTAATTAATCTTTTTTTTTCTTTTATGGATCATGCTTTGGTGTTAGATCTAAGAACTTTTTGCCTGATCCCTTCTCAGGAAGATTTTCTCTTATGTTTATTTCTGAAAGTTTCATAGCTTTACATTTTACATTTATTTTATTTTTTATTTTTTATTTTTTTTTGAGACAGAGCCTCAAGCTATCCCCCTGGGTAGAGTGCCATGGCATCACACTCAACCTCCAACTCCTGGGCTCAAGCGAGTCTCCTGCCTCCGCCTCCCAAGTAGCTGGGACTACAGGCGCCCGCCACAACGCCTGGCCATTTTTTGGTTGCAGCCATCATTGTTGTTTGGTGGGCCCGGGCTGGGGATTTGAACCCGCCACCTTAGATGTATGTGGCTGGCGCCTTAGCTGCTTGAGCCACAGGCGCCGAGCCTACATTTTACATTTAGATCTATAATCTATTTTGAGTTAATTTTTATATAAAGTGTGACATTTAGATTGAAGCTCTTTTTTTCACATATGATGTCTAATTGTTTCAACATCATTTCTTAAAAAGACTATTCTTATTCTTCACTGAATTGCTTTTGCACATTTGTCAAAAATCTGTTGGCTATAATTCTATGGGTCCATACCAGAACTTTCTATTCTGCTTCGTGATCTGTCTGTCTTTTAGTTAATAGTATTGTAACTGTATTTTGTCCTAACATTGGGTATTGTAGTTCCTCCAATTCTATTCTTTTTATAAAATTCTTATCACTATTCTAGTTACGTTGCATTTTCATATGCATTTAAGAATCAGCGGCTCAGCGCCTGTGGCTCAAGTGGCTAAGGCGCCAGCCACATACACCTGAGCTGGCGGGTTCGAATCCAGCCCAGGCCCGCCAAACAATGACGTTTGCAACCAAAAAATAGCCGGGTGATGTGGTGGGCGCCTGTAGTCCCAGCTACTTGGGAGGCGGAGGCAGGAGACTTGCTTGAGCCCAGGAGTTGGAGGTTGCTGTGAGCTATGATGCCACAGTACTCTACCCAGGGTGACAGCTTAAGGCTCTGTCTCAAAAAAAAAAAAAAAAAAGAATCAGCTTATCTATAACTACGGAATTAGAATTGTGCTAAACCTACAGGTCAATTTATAATACCTTCCAATCCATGAATTTGAGGCTATCCTTATTTAGATCTTCTTTGATTTACTTCTTCAGCATTTTGTTGTTTTCAGAGCCTCAATCTAAATATCACACTTTATATAAAAATTAACTCAAAATAGATTATAGATCTAAATGTAAAATGTAAAGCTATAAAACTTTCAGAAATAAATATAAGAGAAAATCTTCATGAGTAGGGATTAGGCAAAAAGTTTTTAGACCTAACACCAAACTATGATCCATGAAAGAAAGAAAAGAGATTAGTTGATTAGTCCAGTTGGACTTCACATATTGCTGAGTTTGATCTGCTAATTTGTCATTGAGTGGCTTTGCATCTATATTCAGGAAATATATTAATCTATAGGGTTTTATTGTACTGTTTTTTATCTAATTGGTTTTGGTTTTGGTTTTTAGAAAAGACCTCAGCTGAGAAGTGTACCCTCATTTTTTTTTTTTTTTTTTTTTTGCCGTTTTTGGCCAAGGCAGGGTTTGAACCTGCCACCTCCAGGCATATGGGGCCGGCGCCCTACTCCTTTGAGCCATAGGCACTGCCCAATGTACCCTCTTTTTTCTGAAGGAGGTGGCATTGGTGTTATTTTTTTCTTTAAATTTTTTTTTTTTTTTTTTTGAAACAGAGCCTCAAGCTGTCGCTCTGGGCAGAGTGCTATAGCATCACAGCTCATAGCAACCTCCAACTCCTGGGCTCAAGCGAGTCTCCCGTCTCTGCCTCCCAAGTAGCTGGGACTACAGGCGCCCGCCACAATGCCTGGCTATTTTTTGGTTGCAGCCATTATTGTTGTTTGGCAGCCCAGGCTGAATTTGAACCTGCCAGCTCAGGTGGATGTGGCCGGTGCCTTAGCCGCTTGAGCCACAGGCGCCAAGCCTCTTTAAATGTTTGATAGAATTTACTATTAAAACTCTCTGGAACCAGAGATTTCTTTAGAAGGTTTTAAACTACAAATTCAATTTCTTTAAAAGGCAGGCTTTTTTTTTAGAGCGAGACACAGTGTGTTGGCCTGTTTTCTAGGCTAGAGTGCAATGGAACTCAGCCTCAAATTCCTAGATCAATCAATTTTCCTGCCTCTGCCTCCATGCTCCATGTTACTGAGACTACAGGCACACACTACCATGCCCATCTAATTTATTTTAAAAAATTTTTTCTTGGAGGTAGGTCTCACTATATTGCCCAGGCTGGTCTTGAACTCCTGGCCTCAAGCTATCCTTTAGCCTCAGCCTCCAGAGCTGCTGGATTTACAAGCAGGAGCTACCACACCTGGCTCAAAAGGTAGGCTTTTGATAAAAAAATTTCATTTTTAAATTTTTTGAAAAACCTGACCTCATCAGGATTAATGTCCACTTAATTAGTCATCAGTATTTAACACTCAATTCAATGTACTAGTGTTTCAAAAGAAAGAGAAGAGGTCGTCTTGCCTTAAAATGATTATGGTAGCCTGGCAGGGTGGCTTAAGCCTGTAATCCTAGCACTCTGGGAGGCCAAGTGGATGAATATTTTTTGTTGTTGCAATTTGGCCAGGACCACCCTCCGTATATGGGGCCTGTGCCCTACTCACTGAGCTACCGGCGCTGCCCGTGGGTGGATCTTTGGAGCCCACAGTTCAAGACCAGCCTGAGCAAGAGTGAGACCCTGTCTCTATAAAAATGAAAAACCGAGGCTCTTACAAAAGGATCGCTTGAGTCCAAGAGTTTGAGGTTGCTGTGAGCTATGACATCACAGCACTCTACCAAGGGTGACAAAGTAAGATTCTGTCTCAAAAAAAAAAAAAAAGTGATACGGCACAATATTGGTGAAAAGGCCAATAGATATTTACAAATATGACATCAATAGATATTTACAGATATTAAATAGATATTTACAAATATGTAAATAAGAAGAAAGAAATAGGACAGGACAATATTTTAAGAGCATGCATGAACTTTTACATGTGACAAATTTACATTTGGTTCTGTTACACTGCAACCTTGGACAACCGAAGTAGCTTCTCTAACTTTTCTCATTTATAAAAGAAGAATAATTTTATATACACACAAACACCTGAATTAGAAAAGGATTAAGTGACTTAATGATTGTCAAGGGCTTCGTCCAAAGTAAATAGCTCATAAATAGTAGCTATTCTTAATTTGACTTTACGGGAAAAATTGCAGTATGCATAGTAAAGTAGAGAAGTGCACTATAGTTTGAAAGTAAGTACTTGCCACTTCCATAGCTTTAAAGATTCTAAGAAAATTTAAGAGCTTATGCTTTCAGTTTTATTATTCTGTAAAACATTAGGACTGGTGGTTTAAAATTCATGGAAAATTCTATTACTTCCAACTTCTGGCTCTAGACATGTAAATTTTTTTCCAACCACATTCTAACTTTTTGGAACATTTTCTTTGATTATCAAATACCACCTTAAGTCTTATACAAATTTGCTTCTTTTTTGGGATCTTTTCTTCCCAAATCAAATTCTTCAAACTACCATACTGTCTGTCCCGCTGTCTGCCCTGCCCAGTGAATTGAGACATTTCCTGCATGACAATGAGAAGAATCTGCGAGTTTAAAGATACATTTTATTCATTTATTTCCTTAATAAACAAAAATGAAAAAAAGCACACTGCTAAAAGTAGAATATCAAATAGGCTTATAAGCCTCTTTACATGAAAAGCAGGAAAGCAGACTTGATTTACTTTGGAAATGGCCTTTCTTCTATTAGTCATCCCATTACTGTGGTCTCAGCAAAATCGATTGTTTCTATGAAATCAATGTTTCTCATCTTTAGTTGCCTGCCTTGTATGCCTGGTCTTCAAACATTTAGTCTGATGGAACACTACTGCAGATATGTTGTTAGGTGTAAACTCTGAGGCGGATGATGCTGTAAAAGAAAGGAGGGGACAGTGCTGTTGGAGGTTAAAAAAAAAAACTTTTAGGAGGGGATGGAATTTCAGAGGCTTTGAAGGCTGAAAAGTCTGGGGAGAACAAAGGGAAGGTGGCAGTGAGGGGTCTGGATTGCTCAAAAAATGAACCCAGGCATGAAGGTGAAGATAAACTTGGTCTTTATATGGGTATGTTTCTTGGAGTTAAAAAGAAGGAAGGGGGGGGGGTATTTGGAGAGGGGAATGGGCTGCAACTTGAGTGCCCACAAGTAGGTCAGGGCAGGAGGGTGTAGGAGGTGACCATGAAAGACACGCTAAGCTGTTACAGAGGCCGTGTAGTTTAGCGGTTTGGAGGATGGCCTTTGGCTTTCCACACTATAATTAATCCTGGGTCCACCTATTAAATGTATAACTTGGGCAAATGAAATTGTCTCTCGCAAGTTTCTTCCTCAATAAGTTAGGGATAATAATGGGGACTTCTGGTGGCACCTGTAGCTTGGTGGGTAGGGCGCGGGTCACATATACCCAGGCTGGCGGTTTCGAACCTAGCCTGGGCCAGCTAAACGATGACAAAAGCAACAAAAAAATAGCCAGGTGTTGTGGCACCTGTGGTCCCAGCTACTTGAGAGGCTGAAGCAAGAGAATTGCTTAAGCCCAGGAGTTTGAGGTTGCTGTGAGCTATGTCTCAAAAACAAGAAACTTCTTCATTTGGGTTGTTGTGCCTGATTTACAATAAGCTTTATATAAATGTTAACTATTATTATTATTATTGAGAAATTAGCTTTGAAGTGCAGGATAGAAGAATATGTCACCCCCAAACCTACCACTTTGGTATATTGTTTTGAATTAAAAGCAGATAAAAGCAAAGTTCTCTGCCCTCCCCCTATTTGTGAAAAGTAGGACATATGTTTGTAAAACTATTCCCCCTCCGTCTACCAGAAAGGACAGAAGATGTCACCCCTGGAGACCCTTATCTGCCTGGAGACCAATCAAAGTAATCTGTTTAACAAAGATTACTAACTAGCTTCGATCTTCTGCTAATTCTTTCATATAGTTACCTTCCTAAATTTGCTACTTCAGAAACTCAAAGTCCTTTTCCTCTAAAAATGCAGTGTTCTTTTTATTAAGATGCTATATAAACCCAAGTTCCAACCACCCTTTTTTTCTTTTTTTGAGACAGAGACTCAAACTTTCACCTTTGGTAGAGTGCTGTGGCGTCACAGCTCACTGCAGTCTCAAACTCTTAGGTTTCAGCAACTCTCTTGCCTTAGCCTCCCAAGTAGCTGGGACTACAAGCGCCCACCACAACACCTGGCTATTTTTTTGATTGCAGCCATCATTGCTGTATGGTGGGCCCGGGCTGGATGCAAACTTGCCAGTTCAGGTGGATGTGGCTGGTGCCTTAGCCACTTGAGCCACAAGCACCAAGCCTTTTTTCTATGCTTGAGATACTTTACTAAGAAGAATATGATCCAGCTCCATCCCTGTGAACATAAAAGAGGTGAAGTCGCTGTTTTTTTATGGCTGCATAGTATTCCACACAAGTTTTTTTTTTTTTGAGACAGAGCCTCAAGCTGTCACCCTGGGTAGACTGCTGTGGCATCACAGCTCACAGCAATCTCCAACTTCTGAGCTCAAGCAATTCTCCTGCCTCCGCCTCCCAAGTAGCTGGGACTACAGGTGCCTGCCACAATGTCCAGCTATTTTTTATTTGCAGCTGTCATTGTTGTTTGTCAGGCCAGGGCTGGATTCGAACCCACCAGGTCAGGTGTATGTGGCTGGTGCTTTAGCCACTTGAGCCACAGTTCATGCAAATTTTGAATCTACATTTCCCAGCCTCCCTTACAGATAAGGGTGACCAATAAAATGAGAGTGGACATCACTGGGTGAGGCCTCTGTAAAGTTCTAAACAGTGGGCTGAGTTAGTGGAAACTGCCTCCTTTTGGCCTCTCCCTTTCTCTTAACGTATAACACGTTTGGTGGCTGGAGCTTTAGTAGCCATAATGGTACAGTTAGGAAAATGCAAAAAAGAAAATTACAAAGACCTTTCTCTTGACATCCTTGAGCAACTAACCAAAGTCAGCAACTTCTAGACATCTGAATATATGAGAAAATAAACTCTTTTGTGTTAAATAAAAAAAAGAAAGAAGAAATACTCCCATGGGTATATGCCATGCACAGGTTAATAAACATTTGCTTTTCTCTTGCTAATCTATCTTTTGCCACTCTACTTTGCAGGGCTTCAGCCAATGAACTTTAACTGGGTAGAGGGAAGAGAGAATTTTTTCCAGCCCTTACAAAAGTCAAGGGTAAGATTAGGGAATGTTTTGAAAGCTAAGGGAATATTAGTGAGATCATGTAAGAGACTATTACTGTAGGCCAGGTGCAGTGGCTCACGCCTGTAATCCTAGCACTCTGGGAGGCCAAAGCCAGTGGATTGCTTGAGCTTACGAATTTGAGACCCTCTCTGTAAAAACAGCCAGGCCCCAGTAGTCCCAGCTATTAGGGAAGCAGAGGCAAAGAGAATCTCTTGAGCCCAAGAGTTTGAGGTTGCTGCGAGCTGCTACGCTACAGCACCCTATTAATGACGATAAAGTGAAACACTGTCGCCAAAAAAACGAAACAAAACAAACAAACAAACAAAACCAAGAAAGAAAGAAAGAGACCAGTACTGGAGGCATTTTCATTTTCTTTTTTTTTTTTGCAGTTTTTGGTTGGGGCTGGGTTTGAACCCGCCACCTCCAGCATATGGGGCCGATGCCTGGTGCCCTGCGCCCTACTCCTTTGAGCCACAGGTGCTGCCCCGCATGTTTTTTTTGATGTTAACTAATATCAGCTTTTAATATCAAATACACACAGCATTAATCAAAATTTTATTAAAATTTTATTTTATTTTTATGTTACACTGAATTTGTATTTACATTTAAACGAAAATAATAAAGCACACCAACGAAGACACTAACACCCAGATCAAAGTCTTTTCTTTGGAACCAAAATGGGAAAAGCCAATGCAGCCAGTATACAGCAAAGCTATAGATGAAAGGGAAAATGATGAGGGGTAATTAGGTGATAGGAAGGTGAGATTTCAAATTGAGAGGGAAAATGGGGACTCAGGAAAGCAATTATATATAAGAAAAACATTTTTAAAAAATTGAGAGGATAATATGCATTTTAGAAACTCAGAAATAGAATTTGAGTGGTTTGAAAACTGCAGGAGTGGCTTGGCGCCTGTGGCTCAAGTGGCTGGGGTGCCAGCCACATACACCTGAGGTGGCGGGTTTGAGTCCAGCCCGGGCCTGCCAGACAA
>NW_003852508.1:3472992-3491447 GCF_000181295.1 Otolemur garnettii | reverse complement strand
AAAAAAAAAAAAAAAAAAGAAAGAAAGAAAACTGCAGGAGTCAAATGCAAGGCAACACTGAAGATAGATTTATTTAAATAGTTGTATAAGCACCAAGTAACATTAGTAATAAAAAAAAGGAAACATGTCCAGGGAAATACAATTTCATGTAAAAATTGTCTGCACTTGGTACCCCCATGCACTCATCAATTCAAGACAGAAAATACTATTCTTCCTTTTATCTTCAGGAATATTAGCATTATTTCAGGGGCTTACCTGTTTTTGCTACAGATCAGATCTGGAGCAAATGATGCTTATGATCTTGAGTATCAAGTGGGTGGTAAGTGCCCACCTCCCCAAACTACTGCCATCACACTCTACCTCACTACGAATCACCACCACTACCACCGTTTGGGTAAAGTTTTAAACTTAGCAAAGGAGGAGGATGACTTGTCCTCCAAAAAACAAAGGAGGTGGAAATCATTCCTCCTAGGAGGCTACATCATAGCCCAGAGGAGTTTATTTACCTAACACTGAAAAAACGGAACGTCCACCCTCATTTCCACCTTTCATTTCAGTCTAGCCTATCTCCACAAGTGCCATTTTACCTATTCACAGGCTTTTGTCAGACGCGTGGCATTCATCATGACCTCGCTTACTTTTACTCCAATCATTAATTCCTGTCCATTCTCCCACCAACTTATTCATGGCCGCCATTGCCTCCTCTGGTCTATCTTTTATGCAAATTAGAAAAAGGAGGCTCCTTCTCCTGGGCAAACGCTGGATTTCATCCTCAGTGGCCATCGGGTGCAAGGCTTGATATCCACAATCCTGCTTTGTGACCCTGAACCCCAGCCTGAGTCACCCTGCACTGGAATTTAATCAATTTTTCCCTGTTCTGCCTCTATCCGCACTTGTCCTCCTCCAATCCATTCTCCACAAAACAGAGTGATTATTTTAAAATCCCAATCTGATCACTTCATCCCCTACTTAAAACCCTTCTGTGGGTTTCCACTGCTCTTTGAATGAAATCCCAAACCCTTAACATGGTCGGCAAGGTTGCATAGCTCCCTCTTCCTAGCTCCCTCTTCAGCCTGACTAACACCATTTCCTCCTGATACTAACTTCTAGCCACACTGCCTTGTTTTATTTCCTGAAACTTGCCAAACTTCCCCCTACACCAAGAGACTTTGTCTAAAAAGTTCTTTATGATTTAGTTTGGCTAATATCTACTCTTCCTTCAGGTCTCAATTTAAATGTTACTTCTTCAGAGAAGTCATTCTTGAATCCCTAACCTAGATTACCTCACAACACTATTCTATAATCGTCCTTAACACATTTGTAATTATGCCGAGGGTGCCAAAATAATATATACACATTTTAAGAGATCTTGTTGGAAGTAAAATTGATCATTTCCAGAAGTGTATGAATAGCAGGTAAAATGGATGTGTGAGCTTGTCTAAATACACTTGACTAATAATGGTACCTTCAATTCAACTTCAAAAAGTAATACATAGATAAAGTATCCAGCTGGGCATGGTGGTTCACACCTGTAATCCTAGCACGCTGAGACAGGCAGATTGCTTGAGCTCAGGAGTTCAAGACCAACCTGAGCAAGAGCAAGACCACGTTTCAAAAAAAAAAAAAAAAAAAGCCTGTTGTAGTAGGCACCTGTACTCCCAGCTACTTGTGAGGCTGAGGCAAGAGGATCCCTTGAGCACAGGAGTTAGAGGTTGCTGTGAGGTATAACACCACAGCACTCAACCCCAGGGTGACTAAGTGAGACTCTGTCTCCAAAAAATGAATAAATATATAAAAAGATGAAATACCTAAAAATGTGTATACAGCTTTTGGCACCCCTTGTGTATTCACTAGAGATATACTTGTTTAATAGTTCTTTCCCTACTATATACTGCAAGGTCCAAAATGGTAGGTGTCAGCCTGACTTAGCTCAGCGTCTTTCATTTAGCCAAGTTTCTATTCAGCAAGTTCATAGCAAAGACCTTCTCTATGCCAGTAACATGGTAGATGCTGGGCATACAGAAGCAAATGGACAAATGAGGTTCCAGTTCTTATAAGGGAAACATTAATGAGCCAGCAAGCATACAAGATGATTAGAGATTATGATATGCGCTGTGAGGTAGATGGTGAGCTCCTGTAGGGCATGGATCTCTGCATTGCTCATTAATGATCCCAAGCATGTTGTTTAGGATAAAGCTGGCTGCTAAATATAACTGAAAATCCAATTTGTTCATGTAAAGTCCAAAACAGGTATTCCTAGTGTGTAGATAGTTCTCCTTCAAGAGTAATAAGTGACTCAGGCTCCTTCTAACTTGTCGTTCTACCATCCTTCGTCATGTGGCCGTAGAAGGGGAAAGAGCACGGAAGATTGATTTTTTTTTTAATGTATTAAGCCTGGATGGCTACATCTCACTTCAATGGAGGCTAGGGAATGCAATGTATTAAGAAAAGCAAAGTATTAAGAAAGAAAAGTAAATGGATTTGGTGATCAGCTGGTTCCCTCCACAGTACCTGGCACAACACTCATATTATGAAGAAATGAAGCTAAACTAGAAATGGAGCTTGTTCTCAAAAAGTTTATAATCAATTAGACTGTACATAGAAATCAATATTATGTCTGATCTAACAGTAGGATCAATTTTTAATTTCCAGGAATCTAGAGATAGTCTTTAAAATGAAAATAATAAACTTTTTAGATTTGTTTCTCAGGACAATAAAGTTAAAAAATTAACCTACTTAATCTACTTATCCACTTTAATTCAGGGTTACCTTCAAGGTTTTCATTTTCATTTCCTATCGTTTTTAGTTTGATCCAATTTTTTTCACTTCACAGCTCCTCCTTAGGTTTCGATGTTGTATTAGGACAAGACCATTGCCAGGGTAATCTGATCTAAAAACAGTGAAATACACATCCTAACGTTTTGGGACCCGGTGTGGATGGAGCTACACAGTAGATTGGAACTTGGACACGTGCTCCTAGAACACCATGTAAATTCTTTTTATGGTATTCTTTATCATTTTCTGCTCAGAAGGAAACATTGCATAAATTTGAGTTCTATTCTTGTACTAAAGCACATACATGGTCACATGCATGTTAATCTGTACTTAAAGCTTTTCCATTCTGACACTGTTTATAAGTCCTGGACTGAATCTTAATAACAAAGACACAGAAATACAGAGCTCCAAGGGATCTCGTTCTGAAGCGTTCACCTTAACTTTAGAATCAATTCCGAAAGGACCTGAAATCTAGAGTTGGATTTATCCTACAGAGAGACGAAAAAGTGAAACATTTCTGAATCCTTGCCAAGTGGTTTCAGCTTACTTTTCCCAAATGAGAATCCTCCCTGAGGTACTCGGGAAACACGGTCCTGGGTAGCAGTTTCGTACATAGGGGAACGAAATTCAGAGTCGAGCGCGGCAGGTGGACACCAGTGCTGCTGAGAACGGGCGATGCGGCTGTCCCCGTGACCCCGAACGCAAAGGACTGCACTTCCAACCAGAAAGTTGGAAAGCGGGTGCCACGTAGTTGTGTTCACCCGGCGGAAGCAAGGGTGTCTGAGGCCCCCGATCTCGCAGCCAGGTGGCCTGGAGGAACCCGAAGTGCCGGACACCGCGCCGCAGGACGCCCGCCACGCCCCGCGCCTCCCCGCAGGAGAACGCGGGAGGCGGCGAGGCCCCGCCGGGCCGCCGTAGCGCTGCGTTTCGGGCCGCTCCTCCCTCGCCGCCCTCTGCCCCCAGCCTCCCGGCGCCGCGGCAGCTCTGGGCAGGCAGCGCCGCCACCGCCGCCGCCGCTTCCTCCTCTGCAGCCGTTCGGCCGCTGCGTGACGCGTCGTTTCCTCCCAACATGGCGGCCGGGGCAGGTCGGCGGTGATGGAGGCCAGTCCGCGGCCGCGGCGGGTGCTAATCCCCACTGTAGCCAGGGCAGCCCTGCTCTCGCCCGGCCTCTGAGCCGCTGCCACCGCCGCCGCCTTGTCCCTCGGTCCCTGGCAGACGGCCGCCCGCGCCGGGCTCCTTCACCGCCGCCGGGCCGGAGGGACGAGTGAGGGGGGCGGCCAGGAAGCGACCCTCAGGCCCGGAGAAGCGGAGGCCCGACGGGTGCGGCCCTCGAGGGGAGGCTTCTCGCGGCTGGCGAGGACCTCGACGCCCCTTGCCGGTACTCGGCTGGTCCCGCTCCCTCTCCCCTTCCTGATCCTGTCGCTGCCCTCCACGCCTCCTCTCCACCTACAGTCCCTCTCCTTTCTCTCTTCTCTCACTACCCCCCTCGCCCCTCCTCCAGCCGCTGGGAGCCGCGGGTCGGACGAGCCGCCGCCTCCTCCTCTGCGTCCATGTATGAGGGGAAGAAGACGAAGAACATGTTCCTGACCCGGGCCCTGGAGAAGATTTTGGCCGACAAGGAAGTGAAGAAGGCGCATCACTCCCAGCTGCGCAAAGCTTGCGAGGTGGCGTTAGGTGAGCTGGGAGGAGGCCCGGGAGAAGGGGTGGGGGAGCGCGGCCCGCAGGAGGTGGGGTCGCCAGGGAGCTCGCCCTAGGCCGGCTTCGCTGACTTCGGGGCGCCCTCGTGGAGCTCTGTGCTGCCTGGCTGGAGTTGACAGTAACTCGGCTGGATGCGGGGCAGAGGCGAGGGAGGGGAGGAGGGGCAGTGAGCTGGGCTCGGGAACCGCAGCAGGGCTTAGGCGAGAGGGTCATCTGGGTTCGAGGGATCGAGTGGTGGAGAGCTGTGCAGTGGGGACAGGATGCCACCCTTTATGATAAAGCAGAAGATGAGCTGTTGTTTATTAGCTTGGAAATTGAGGTGGGGCCGGTATGTCAAGATTGGGGATGGGAAGGGTTCCATATCGTAATTACAATAACTTTTCTTCGGTGTGGTACTTTGGGAAGATAGGCTGAAGTTGTTCCCTTGTTGACGGTCTTGAAGGGGTTTGCAAGAGGTACAGCCGGTTCTGACATCTCTCCGCCTCCGCCACAGGAAAAACATAGAGTAATGTATCCGACTGGGCTGACCTGGAAGAACAAGACCAATGGTTAAAGGGGTGGAGGTGGCGGTGGCGGTGGCGATATAAAAACAGAGAAGGAAAGAACCTTTAGATAAACTCGCTTTAGGTGACAGGGGAAGGGAGGGTTTTGAAATGAGGCAAATGAAAAAGACAATGACACCCACCAGCCACATGTCTGGACAGTGGCAGCTGCTCTCAAGCTTGAATTGTGATTTGTAGTTCAGATGGAAGAGATCTAGTGTAATGAAGCCCACAGCAGGGAAAATCCAAACAATACCTAAAGGGAGGGTAGGCAGATAAGAAATCTTTAAAGGGGAAACACTGATCTATTGCATGCATCAAAGGTGAAATAGTTGGAGAGACCAGGACATTTAACACAAAGGTGAATTCCTAATGCTCATTACACTTTATTTTATTAATACAGCGAGAAAGGGAAGCTTGTTAAATGGGCTTTGGAAAAAAATGGGGGAAAACCCACAATAACTTAAATGTATGATAAAATTAAGGGATAAAGATACCTTAAAAGTAACTTTTAGTTATTAAAAAAAGGCTGCTATTTGCTATAATACTTGTACAGTTATTTTTTTCTATATCCTTAAAATTGGTGATATGGGCTCGGCGCCTGTGGCTCAAGTGGCTAAGGCACCAGCCACATACACCTAAGGTGGCGGGTTCAAATCCAGCCTGGGCCCCAAACAACAATGATGGTTGCAACCAAAAAATAGCCCGGCGTGTGGCGGGCGCCTGTGGTTGCAGCTACTTGGGAGGCCGAGGCAGGAGACTCTCTTGAACCCAGGAGTTGGAGGTTGCTGTGAGCTGTGATGCTATAGCACTCTACCCAGGGGGGCAGCTTGAGGCTCTGTCTCAAAAAAAAAAAAAAAAAATGGTGATATAAAAAGCATGGAAAAAATTTATCTTAAAAATTTTGGATTTTGAGAATAATAGGCTTAAGTTTTTTTTGTCATCTTCATGAATCAGAAGTTCCTATTTTGTTTTTCTTGTAGCTGACAAAAGACTGTTAGTTGTATAGTGGTAAAAACTGAATTTATAACTGGGTCCTTAAAGGAGTAATTATTAAATTGGAGTAGGATGAGGGAAAAAGCGATTTTAGGATTTAAAAAGAATTGTTATATGAAGGTTTATGAGTAACTTGCAAGTTAAAGAACTTAAGTGATTCAAATTAGAGTTTTAGTTTTTGACAATTCAGATTTTCCATGTTAGAATATATTTTAATATGCTGAATTGTAAGTATCGAACTGAAGAAATTAAGTGCTTTGTGTGTGTATATATATGTTCCTCTCCACGATGGTAACATAAGTAAGCCATTTTAATGGAGGGCTCACTGGAATGAGAGTCTGGGATCCTGGTTTAAATCTCAGCTCTGTTACATTGCTGTGTTATTAGGCAAGTTTCTGGGCCTAAGTTCCTTCTGTGTTAAAATGAGAGAATTAAGCTTAATGATTGTATGATCACATTCCCTCTAATGTGCCATGAATGTGAGGTACTGTTCTGTTTATTTGTGCATTGAATTTTCCTGTGCTCTTAAGTGGCATCTTTAGAGGGCCTATCACTCTCTAAGTGTTTCTTGCCATTTCTAGAGGCAGGAATTACTTGGTGCTTTGTGTGGCAGCTGTACCAGTGTTATCTGTTCCAGATTTCTCCAGTTTTTACTTTTTTACCCCTTCCATAGAGTTAATAAAAGCTTATTACGAAGAATGTGACTGTCCACGCAGGGGCAGAGTACTGTCTTTTTTATTTTGTGAGACAAAGTCTTTGTCACCCTGGGTAGAGTGCTATGGCATCTTAGCTCACAGCAACCTCAAACTCCTGGGTTTAAGTGGTTTTCTTGTCTCAGCCTCCCAAGTAGCTGAGACTATAGGCGCCCCCCACAAGGCCTGGCTATTTTTAGAAATGAGGTCTTAACTCTGGCTCAGGCAGTCTACCCACATCAGCCTCCCAGAGTCATAGGACAGAGTACTGTCTTTATTTGCAGTGTAGAAGGCATTTTTTTTTCAAATTTCAGAAAAGTTTCATTTAGCTTCCTACAAAGCAAAATTTCAGCATTCTCATGTTAGCTGTCCCTGGTGAACTTTGTTTCTTCCTTTACAGTTTTCCATCAATAGTGTCACCAATCATAAGTTGATAAGGGTAACCCATTTCATCTTTGCAGAAAGTATAGTCTGGCAGAAAGATAATATCCCCTATGTATTATCCTTGGAAACAGTTAGAGATCTTCCTGGTCCTCTTCACTATTGAGACCTGGGCCAGGTTCCAGTTTGGTCTCTTGATAATCTGTGGCCATCATGCAGGATAGGAAAATAAATTGGAATGTTCTGATTTGTTCATCTCAGGCCTATAGGTTATAAGCAGGTGGGAGTTGCATGGTAGAGGTGCAGAAGTATTTTGCGGGTGGTATAAATAACCCTTCTAAATACACCTGCTGATATTCATTTACCTCTCAATATTTATTGAATACCTACCATGGAGCTGAAGGGAGATAGAGAGTAAACAAGAAAATATATAGTATGTAAGACTTTTAATCCTTTTTTGTTTGAGAATCATTTTATTGGGATGTGAGTAAATTTTAGACCATTGGTATTCAAAATTAGCCACCTTTTATCATAATGGCCAATTATAAATAGATTTTCTGTAAATCATAATGAGATTACAGTTTATTATGTATTCCTAATTAAGAATATATCTTTTTGGTTAAAAAAGTATAAATCATAGGAAACATCTAGGTTAGGGGAAATTTTATGTCATTAAAACAGAATCCATTCTGTTTTACTATATAAAATAGGCTACTGTATAAAGGAACTTTTATTTTCACAAAAAGAAAATTAACCTTAAAGGGATATATTTAAATTTTTTTCAAATTTTCTCATATCAGACTTTAGTTTGGAGTGGTTTAGGCAACCCTGCCCCCCCCCCCCATTGTTTTGACTGCTGGGAAGCCTAGGGGCCAGGAACAGCTCCAGGTTGCCCTCTCTTGGTACCTGCCCTACTACAGCTCTCTGCAGAGTGAGGGAGTCTAGGCTGCCCTAGCTTAACCTGATCCATTCCTGCACTGGAGAATCCTGAATTAAAAATAGTCTGGCCATCTGCTGGCAGATGAGATAACAGCTGAGCTATTTTTAGTTTCAAAGAATTTAGGATTGTTGCGGGATTGAGTTTGAAGGTAGCATTGTTTTCTCTGGAGGGTGGAAGTTGGGACATATTCCAATCAGCCTCTAAGTTTCAGGAGTTTCTTTGATATTAGGGCTGTAACTAGTTCAACTTCTGCTTTCTGAGGTTGAGTATATATGAAGATACTCTGTAAATGTTAGGTTGAAGAGTTCAAGGTTGGAAATTGGCACTATAACAGAAAAGGGTGACCACCAGAAGGTTTTGTTTTTGTTTTTGTTTTTGTTTTGAGACAGAGCCTTGTTGCCCTCGGTAGAGTGCCATGGCATCACAGCTCACACAGTAACCTCTAACTCTTGGGTTCCAGCGATTCTCCTGCCTCCACCTCCCAAGTAGTTGGGACTACAGGCACCCACCACAACACCCAGCTATTTTTGGGTTGCAGCCAACAGTGTTGTTTGGCAGGCCCAGGCTGGATTCGAACTGCCAGCTCAGGTGTATGTGGCTGGCACCTTAGCCATTTGAGTCACAGTATGGAAACAAGAAGGTTTTAATCAGAAAGGAGTCATAGAGGCAATGATAAGGGTGCATTCTCTGTGGGTATATGGGTTGAAAAAATACGTTTAGTTTACTGTGTGTAATCTGTTTGCATTTTGGATATTTACAGTTCACATTCTAAAAAGTTCTCTAAGAAATAAATCTGCTCAATTTTGTTTAATGAAGTTTTTTTTTTTTTTTGAGACAGAGTCTCAAGCTGTCACCCTGGGTAGAGTGCCATGGCGTCACAACTCACAGCAAACTCCAACTCCTGGGCTTAAGTGATTCTCTTGCCTCAGCCTTCCAAGTAGTTGGGACTACAGGTGCCTGCCACAACGCCCGGCTATTTTTTGGTTGTAGTTGTCATTGTTATTTGGCAGCCTGGGCTGGATTTGAACCCGCCAGCTCTGGTGAATGTGGCTAGTGCCCTAGCCATTTCAGCTACAGGCACTGAACCTAATAAAGTTTTTCCTAAATTCATTTGATTCTTTTTAGTATCTGTTAACTCACATAACTTCCCTGGGACATATTATTTTTTGGAACTTAACTTTGGGACACTGTTTAAAGGGAAAGAAAGGCAAAAATAGATAAGTAGCCCTAACTACTGATTGGACTATCCTCCGGAAGAGTCATTTTCTTTGGGAAAGCAGTAGTCCTATTGACAGAATGGGAAAGAGAAGTAAGGCAAAAATAAGGAGCAGTTGGAATGTTCAAGATGGGAGGACTGTTTCTTGACTAGCTTTCTTTGCTACCTCATCTAGTGGCAGGTAACTAGTTTGTCTCTTCTGATGAGGTTAAGCATACACAGAAAAAATTGTGAATGAGATCACTACAAAAGTTTTGAGACAGACTGTGTTATATTCCGTTATCTCACTTCCAGGAATCACAGTTGACAGCATCCTTTCTGATTCACCCATGCAAGTTTCAACTTACTTGGCTTGGCATTCGTTTCCATAAGTGTGGGTTTTACATTTCTTAATTTTTGTGTATCTCAAAACTTTTGTAATGACCCATGTTTATTGAACTCTTTATATGTTCCCGGTAACTGCTTTAGCGCTAACATACAGCAGTGAATCCAATATGGTTTTAGTAAATTTATATTCTAGTGGGATAAAGGTAATAGTAACAAATTAATATACGTTATATTGTCAGGTTGTCATCTCATAAGGCAGCCTTGGAAATGAATGAAAGTTCCTTTTATCATAACTTTTCAGACCCACTTTGATTTCTTTATTTAAGCTTCCATATATAGAGTATACTATATATTTGTTTACATAATCTAACACCATATTCAGCTCATCTCTGATTATTTCATGAACCTAGAAAGCAGTTATGCTGAGGCTTTAGTGTGTGTTAATAAGAGTCCCTTGAAAAATTTCAGAAAAAGTCTTGGGGCCTGGTGTGGTGGCTAACACATGTAAGCCTAGCACTTTGGGAGGCTAAGGCAGGAGGATTGCTTAAGCCCAGGAGTTGGAGGCTGCAGTGGGCTATGATGATGTCTGGGTGACTGAGTAAGACCCTGTCTTGGGAAAAAAAACAAACAACCCCCCCCCAAAAAAAAACCCCAAACAAATTATCAGAAAATAAACAAATCTTGGACCCAAGTATTTAGAACTTTTGTGTTCTGCTTTTGATATTTTTGTTTTGCTTAGACTTAAACTTGAGATAACTAAATTGGTATAAATAGCATATGTTATCTTTTCATTTAGAAAAGCTCATGAAAATAAACTTTAAAATATTTCATGTCACAATATTACCTCTGGCAGTATCTTCAGGAAACTCCATGTGATGTCATTAATTTTTCTTTCATCTTTGAATCCAAAAATGTACATAGTGAGACTTCACTTAATTTAACTATTTAGCAACCTGTTTCTGTCCAGATCTTGGCTACAAAATGAAATGATAAAAATAAAACAGCCAAGTAGATACCATAAAAGCAAAGCACTTCATAGAGAGGCCTTTACTAAGTATTTCATAATTTCAATAAATTTAACACTTTTTTTTTTCAGTTTTTGGCCAGGGCTGGGTTTGAACCTGCCACCTCTGGCATACTAAGAGCTGAAGATAATCACTGTTAATTTTTTTGGAAGGGGAAAAAACAACTCCATTGAGGTGTAATTTACATAGGTTAATATTTATTTAATTGTAATTGTTTTTAGTAAATTTACTTAATTATGTAGCCATCACCATACTCCAAGTTTAAAAATTTTCATACTCCTAACAAAATCCCTAGTGGCCTTTTACAGCCAATCCTTGTTGCCACCTTTAGCTGCAGGCATTTACTGATCTATTTTGTCTTTAGATTTGCCTTTTTTGGACATTTCATAAAATGTAATCATTTATGACCACAGAAGGTGGTCTTCTGTGTCTGGTTTCTTTCACTCAGCATGTTTTTGAGATTCATTCATGAAGTATCAATACTTTTTACTTATGAATAGTATTCCATTGTTTGGATATATTATATTTTATGTATCTACCTGTTTGATACTGGGTTGAATGAATACTACTGCTGTGAATGTTTGTGTATGAGTCTTTATGTGGACATAGGTTTTTACTTCCTTTGGGTAGATAACCTAGGAGTGGAATTGGTGGGCCATATGATAAGTTTATGATTAACTTTTTAAGAAACTGCTTAATTGTTTTCCAAAGCGTCTGCACCTACGAGCAATGTATGAGTTCTCGTTTCTCTACATCTTAGCTAACATTTGTTATTACCTATCTTTTTTATTTAAGCCATCCTTATTTGTAGGAAGCATTATCTCATTGGAACATTATTAACTTTTTGAAGAAAGGTTGAATATCCCTTATTCCAAATGATTGGGACCAGGAATGTTTGGAAATTTTTTTGATTTTGGAATGTTTGCATATTACATAATGAGGTGTCTTGGGGGTAGGGTGAAAGTCTAAATTCAGAATATGTGCATATTGTGCATAAAGCTAGATGGTAAATTAAACAATATTTTTAATAATTTTGTGCATGAAACAAAGTTTTGATTGCATTTTGATTGTGACCCATCATGAGGTCTAGTATGGAATTTTTTGCTTCTGGCCTCATCTTAGTGTGCAAAAAGTTTTAGGTTTTGGAGAGTTTTGGATTTTTGGATTAAGGATTAACCAGTATTGTTCCTAGACTTTTTTCTACACACATACACAGGAGCATGTACATACTTGTACAAACACATATATTCTTTAAAAATTTAAGCTATTTAATTTTTAAGGCATAGTAAGAGAAAAGGAATAGTTTATATTTATTGTTTACCATGCCTGTACCAATTGAATACTTCACTGGTTTTATCTCAATAGTCATAGTAGCCCTAAGTACTTAGGTGCTTTTATAATCTGCATTTTGCAATTAAAAAAATTGAGTTTGGGTTTTGTGTTTGAGTTGGAATATAACCTTAGAGACTACACAGAGCCATAGTGGGAGTTGTGTAGCATCCAGCGTTTTGCTTAATGCTGACCAGCATCCTTAACTGCAATACTGAATGTTTATAAGTAACAAATTACAAAAAGGAGAAGAAATAGCAAGAAAAGAAAAAGGGTCAGACATTAACACAGACAGATAATAGTGATACAGGAAATTACTGCTCTGTACATTATAGAGATAATCTCCAGGATATTTATGTTCAGTGTGTTCATAATGGGATCCTTGGACTCTTATCATGCAAAATATGATTTTAATTCTCTGTTCTGCTTAAGAAGTTACACAAATTCATGTGTATTTTCTAAGATTTATACTATTTTAAAGTTTTAATAGTTTAAGTCATTTAGAAATTTCAACTATTCTGTAACACTTCCCAAGGATTCTGGATAGGCTAGCTTTTATTGTACTTATATTTTTAATGTTTTAAAAATATTCTCACTTGCTTTTTATCTTAATATTTTTATAGCATTTCAAATCATTTTAAGAATTGAAATAAAAACAAAATGTTACTAAAACGTCATGTGAAATTACAAATAAGACTTTGTTACCTAAAAATAATGTGAATCTCAATGGCTTCTTCTGTAAGTATGTAAATGTAATTTATTGTATACCTGTCGTGATTTTCAGTTTTCTCTCATCAAAATTTTATGTGTATTTTCTGTGTACCTTGTCCTCCTACCTAGCATTTTAATAGTCTGTCATTAATTTAAGTGTTTTTGAGTTTGGGGACATCTATATTTGGATTTTCCTGCTTAGATTTTTCTTTTCTCTCTCTTTTTTTTAGTCCCTGCAGAATTTTTTGAGTGCTTGTTATGTATGTTGAACTATATAAAATCAACTCTTAAGATTGATATCATTGGGTTAGAATATGGTCACTTGGGGCCTTTCTTCCTTAGTGAAAAGTTGCTGTAGACACACTATACCTGTGCTAGGTACAAGTGTACAGCAGAGCACTGACAAACATAGGACAGGGTAGTTGCTCTCTGTAAATTTACTGGTTTTGATTAGTTTTTCATCTTTTAATTTCTTCTGTATATATATTTTTTCTGTTCTAAAAGCAAAAAGCAAAGGCATAAAAACTTTCTTTGTAGTTACGATTATCTACTTTTTTCCTATAAATTTTAATTGCTTTTTTTTCATACTTTTTTCTTTAGACTTATTAGCGTATGTCTTAGTTTGTTCAGGCGTCTGTAACAAAATACTCTAAGCTAGGTGGCTATGGATGATGGAAATTTATTTCTTACATTTCTGGAGGCTGGGAAATTAAAGATCAAGGTGCTGTCAGATTCTGTGTCTGGTGAGTTCCTGTTCTTTGTAGACAGCATCATCTAGTTGTGTTCCTACAAGGTGGGGGAGGCAAACAAGCTCCTTCAGACCTCTTTAAAGGGCACTAATTCCATTCATGACGGTTCTTTTCTTACCAGTCAACTCCCAAAGGCCTCACCTCTTAATTCCAACACACTGGGGATTAGGTTTCTACCTGGGAATTTTGGAGGGAACACAGACAATCATAGCAGAGTATGATATGAAGTATGTATTTAACAAGTTTTCCTTTCCTTCCTTCCTCCCTTTCCCCAACCCCTTCCCCTTTCTCCTCCTCTTCCCTTCTCTTCTACACTCCCTCCCTCCTTCTTGCTATGTTGCCTATAGAGTGCAGTGGTGTCAGCTTACCTCATTGAAACCTCAAACTGCTGGGCTCAAACAATCCTGCCTCAGCCACGCAAGCAGCTAGGACTACAGGCATATACGTAGTTCATAGTAACCTCTAACTCTTGGGCTTAAGTCATTCTCTTGCCTCAGCCTCCCAAGTAGTTGGGACTACTGGCACCCACCACAACACCCAGCTTTTTGTTGTTATTGTTGTTGTAGTTGTCATTTTTGTTTGGCAGACCCAGGAGAGGTTTAAACCCGCCAGCCCCATTGTTTGTGGCCAGCACCCTAGCCGCTGAGCTCCTTATCTTTTATTTTTAATATTATATTAAAAATGATGTAGTTGGGAAGAAATTTATTTATTAAAAAATACACACCAGTGTCCAAAAATAAGTAATTTATAATTATTAGGAAATAGAAGTTTCATAGTAAATGCTATAGCTACCTTGCTGGAAGATGTAAGGGCAGAAATTAAAGTTACATTATCAGAATGTATATTTTTTTCCTGAATGGAATAATCAATCTGTGTATTTGTATAAATGAAGTGAAAATTAATTTTATGGCTATTGGAGAAGACTCTTGAATGGCAAATTGGAAGGAATGGTAACTTTGTTAGTAATATGTAAAAAAAATTTTCCTTAAAATCAATATGTTAAGATATACTGTCTTAAAAACTTTTATATGTGGTTGTCTTCTTTAAATTATTTTCCTTAAGAAATAGATAAATATTTTCTCAATTATTTATTTTCTTTTACCTTTCAAAGGGTGCACTTGAGTGAGCAGTTAGTATCAAAATTTTGGTTTTATTAAGAATACGTTAGGTTCTCAAAATTATCACCATTGTAATTCTTTGAGTTTGTTTGGTTATCCTTGGTTTGAATGAAAATGTCTTTAAGAAAGATTGGTTAATTTGGTTTTCTGTTTTGTCATTACACTAAAATAGTGAATATTTACTAAGCAGTTTTAAGTTTTGTAATGCATTTTAAATTGACTAGCACTTGATTTTTTTTAACTCTTTCCCCACACGGTTTGTATCAGTTCCGTCTCATTGAAATTGAAGCTTCTTTCTCCTTGACATTTATAAAAGTAACATTATCTTTCATTAATAGCAAATAAGGAGCTTTGTTTGATTTTGCTACTCTTTCAAGCTTAATGCCATGATATGTAATTAAAATATATCTCTCCAGTTTACTTGACTAAAATCTTTTAATGTACAGGTTTTATGGATTTAGTAAATTAATGTCCCCAAATATTTTGTTTAAGATAGTAGTCACCATTACTCATTTGGCTATTCGGGAGGTATATGGGAAAATTAAAGCGTCTTTGTTTGTAAAGTGAACATTCTCAAGAATATTTGTTATTCTTTGGTTCTTTGAATTTTAATTCTCTTAATTCTTATTTTGAGACAGAGTCTTGCTTTGTTGCTCTGGCTAGAGTGTAGTGGTATGTTCATAGCTCACTGCAACCCTGAACTCCTGGGCTCAAGCAATCCTCCTGCTTTACCCTCCTGAATAGCTGGGACTACAGGTGTGCACCACTATGCCCTTGCTAATATTTTTTATTTTTATTAGAGATTGGGTCCTTTGCTCAGGCTGGTCTTAAGCTCCTGACCTCAAGTGATTCTCCCATCTCAGCCTCTCAGAATGCTAGGATTACATGTGTGAACCACCGTATCTGGCCCAATTCTCTTTTTAAAAATCATTCCATTTATATTTATTTCCTACCTGACATTCCTTATCATTCTCCTTCCCTTCAAACCCTTAGCATCTCTATCAGCATTAATATCAATGTATGAAAACATTCTTGATTCATAAAGACATTTTAAAGCAATTTAGACAAGTCAAAAATAATCAAAGGGTAACCTAAAATATAAATTAGAATCTAGGTAACCTAATCAAATTAATTAACCTAGCAATCACCCTTAATATGACCTCCCATATAACTACTAAGTTGCAGAAATGGAGAAAAATTCATTACATGGCAGGAAAATAGATTGGTGGCAATCTCTTGTGGACACCAAGAAGAATGAGAAGAAGCTAAAAGGATGAAAGATAAGTTAAGTATGGAAGATAGGCAATATAAAGCTGTGTAACCTATAGATAATTCATTTTCCAAAGCATAAAACAGAAACTGCAAACAAAATAATAAAGCCATACTGAAGAAAACTTTTATAATAAAAAAAAAAAACTTCATGTGTGAACTGCTAAATTCCAGGAAGTAAAGTACTCAATGTATAGGGACTCCTGTAAATCACAGTCTAACAATATTTTAATATTAAGGAGTTTGTTAAAAATAGTAGAGAAGTAACTGCTAATAAATAAAGACATTATTTTTATGTTTAAAGAAAAGTCCTCTCCCCTTTTTGTCATCTTTTTCCCTTGTTCCCTTATTTTCCCACCTGTATCCTTGAGCACTCTTTTCTCTTACCCCCTTTACTTCAAATTCTACTTCTAGAAAATTGTTAGAAAATACTCAGAGATATGTTGTAAAGGTATATATATGAGTTTGTTCATTATCATGCTATTTATAATTGCTAAAAGTTGAAAATAACTCAAGTAGTCAACATAATCATTAGTTTAATGTCATATTTTACAATGGAATAGTACAAAGTACTAAGTAGTGATGTGCTGTAGATAGATTGATACGGAAAGATGAATGAATAGAAAAAGCAGATTATATAATAGTATTTTTCTTAGAACAAATGTGTAGACAGAGAAAAAGTGTTGTAAATAAGAGAAAATTTTGACAAATATACCAAGAGAACATTTGACTGTCTTGTAATAGAACTATAGTAGAATATTTATTGTGTTCTTGGTAATATACATATTGAAGAGTCTATACATTTCTAAAGAACTCTCCTGTAAATGCTAATATATCACCTATTTTCTTTCCCAAGTTGGTTGTATTTAAATGGAGTAAGAGAGAAAAAGGAAAATATACACGTGAATATAAGTAGTAAGATTCATATCGAAGTAGAAAAATTAATTCAAAAAAGTTGCTTGGTTGGACACCGTGGCTCATGCCTGTAATGAGCTCTGGGAGGCCAAAGCAGGTGGATTGCTTGAGGTTAGGAGTTCAAGATGCCAGCCTGAGCAAGAGCAAGTCCCCATCTCTACTAAAAATTTAGAAAAAAAAAAATTGACCTGGCGTCATGTAGCCCTGGGTACTTGGGAGGCTGAGGAAGGATAATCACTTGAACCTAGGAGTTTGAGGTTCCTGTAAGCTAGGCTGATGCCATGGCACTGTAGCCTGGGCAACAGAGTGAGAGACTGTCTCAAAAAGAAGAAAAAAGTTGCTAACTTCAAATATAGGTGATTTAATGATAGCAAGTCAGCCTAGTAGTGAACACAGGGACAATTTGAACATTTTTGGTATTGCTTAGAGTATGCCTAACTAGGATCAATTTGATTGTATTTTTGTATTCATTACTCATTAGCCTGTAATAATAGGAAGGAAATTATTTTGTTCTTCAGATATACTCTCATGACCATTCTCATTTGATTTCTCAGAATGAGGGGAGAGTAACTGGTCTCATGTAGACTTTTGACTTGGAAATATTTATGCAGTAAGTCCTTATTTAATGTAGTTGATAGGTTGTTGGAAATAGTGACTTTAAGTGAAACATTCAAGCAGGTCCTCAAATAATGTTGTGTTATTATAAGGTAAGAAACTGGTTTTATTATATGTCATTTCATTTAACCTAAAGTCATAGTTTACAGGAAACTATCCACAATGTTAAGTGAGGACTTACTATAACTTATACCTCTGGTAATCTATGTGAGTACCATATAAAAATTAAGAAGTGCTTTTGAGAGAATCTCATTGATTGCCATTATCTTCTGAAACACAAAGAAAGCCTTAGTTTTATCTCAAAGAACCCTAAGCCAAGAATGGTGTGCAGCTGTCAGAAGCTATTGTTTTTATGTATGTAGCCATTAAGGCCATTTCAGCATATCCAGAAAATGTATGAAAAACTGATTGAAGAATACTGGTTTTCTTTTCATTTTTGAGACAGGTGTCCTCATAATTCACTGCAGCCTCACTCTTGGGCTCAAGAGTGGTCCTGCTGCATAGCTGGGACTGTAGGAATATGCCACCACCCCTGGATAAATTTTCTGTTTTTTGTAGAGATGGGTTCTCTCTATGTTGCTTAGGCTGATCTTAAACTCCTAGGCTCAAGGGATCCTCCTGCCTTAGCCTCCCAGTGTGCCAGGATTATGAGCCATCACACCTGTACATCAACCAAGTACAGGTTTTCTTGATACCTATAAAAGCCCTGTAGCGTGCTACCCAGTATAGATTTACTGTCTCAAATTCTTGGCTCTACATCTTTTCTAGAGTTGGATTCCAAGTGCTTTATAATTACATATATAGAATCTGCCATGTAGCAGGTATTTTCTTATAGATCTCATAGGAGTCACAAAACAGTGCTGGGAGTTATAGACATTCTCTTTTCTTTTTTTTTTCCTTCCCTTTTTCTTTTGAGACAGAGTCTCAAGCTGTGACCTTAGGTATAGTGCCATGGCATCATAGCTCACAGCATACTCAAACTTGGGCTCAAGTTATCCTCTTGCCTCAGTTTTTCTATTTTTAGTAGAGATGAGGGTCTCAGTTTTGCTCAGGCTGGTCTTGAGCTCAAACAATCCACCCTCCTTGGCCTCACAGAGTGCTAGGATTATAGGGGTAAGCCACTGTGACCGGCCAAGATGTTCTTTTTCTCATATTTC
>NW_003852508.1:3465148-3472582 GCF_000181295.1 Otolemur garnettii | reverse complement strand
AAAAAAAAAAAAAAATCTCTCGTATTATAACAAGTTAATATTTATTTGCACTTACTACTACCTCTTTTAAAATGCAGATAATCTTTGAGAATATTAAACATATTAGTTATTCATATGCTGGTGCTGTCCTTAGATTTCTGGAGAGTGCTTTCTTGCTTTCAACATTAGCTGAGTTTTGCCCTGCTCAGAGAATGAGAAATTTGACTGAAATAAGGGAAGAGAATGGATTAATTTTGGAACATGGGACATTCCAGGATATATTAGGACCAGGATAGGCCTAATAGCGTCTCCTTTATGTAACATCTATGTATGAGGTTATGGGTAAGGGAGAATAGGTAGAAAGGTACAGACAACTTTCTTTACTTTGCACTTAGGAACAGTATGTATTATTTAAACAGTGTAATCACTCATAGCTTGTTGATGATATTTTATTTTTTGTGTGGGGGAAATAATGCCTATTAATTAGCTTTTTTCTGTTTAAAAAAGTGAATTTTTGGCTCTGAGTATTATGTAAGAATTAAAATATTTTTGAGAGAATTTGTTCATTGCCATTCATTGCTGTTATCTTCTAAAAAACAAAGGAAGCTTTGGTTTTACCTCAAAGAACCATAAGCCAAGAGAGAGATGTATGTTTCAGAATATGTTTGGGACAACATAATGTTTTGTATACTAAATTTTGTTACTGTGAACTCCTGTTTACCAAAGCTAAAAGCTAATATAAAGACTTTCACGCCTTCACTATTTTATTTAATAAACATTTATTGGACATTTTCAATGTATCCTACTATTGTACTAGATACTAGAGAAGCTAGGCAACATTCTTTTTATTATTATTATTTTAAATTTCAGATTAATATAAGGGTACATATGATTAGGTTATACTGTTTGCATTTGTAAGGTAAAGTCTAAGTTCTAGTTGTGTCCTTTACCCAAGAAATGTGGCATATGCCAGGTTGGCAACATTCTTAGGTGGTCCCTGGCTTCAAGAGGTTATAGTTTCTGGGGGGAGGTGGATTTGCAATAAATAGATGTTATAAGTGATAAATAGGCACCATGATAGACATACGAATTGATAGAAACCCAGAGGAAGAATGATCAGTTCTTTCCAGCAGTAGTAGTAGTAGGGTGGGATTATAGATTTGGAATAGCTTTGTAGAAGAATCACCCTAGACTTAAGTCTTGGAAGCTCACCGGATGAATGTGCTGTAGGAGAACATTATAGGCAGGACTAATTTGCAGGAGCGTTAGAAAGCATGGCTGCACTTAGGAAACTGCAGGGACTTCAGAGGGGAGTGTGGGGCGGGGTGGTCTGGGAAAGAAGCAGGGCCAGATCATTGAAGATTTTTTTTATGCTAAAGAGTTCAGACCTTTTTTTAACAGACAGCAGGGTGCCAAGTAAAGGAGTGAAGTCATGATGTGGCACTTTAGAAAAATCATTCTATTGGCATTCTGAAAGGTAAATTGTGGGAATTCAGAACTGCAGGCAGTGAGACTGTTAAATTAATTTAACTTTTGCTGTAGCCCCTGTTTGATAAAGTAGGGACTTGAACCTGAGGCACTGAATATGGAAAGCTTACATTATCAGTAAATCAACAGGACTTTATAACTGTTTGGTTGTGAGAAATGAGGGAAAGGAAGCTATTGAAGGTGATTCTGAAGTTTTTCATGAGGTAATTTTGAGCTGTTGGATCTATTTACTAAGAATGGCAGTCCAAGAAAATATGCACATTCAAGATAAAAGGGCTGAGGAAAAAATGGATTCTCTTAAGATTACATTGAGTTTGAGGTACATGTGGTATATGTAAATAAACATGTTTAGTTGATAGTAGTTTCTTTTATTTGTCATCTATTTATCTGTTTATTTTATGTTTAAGAGACAAGATCTTGCTCTGTTGCCCAGGGTGGAATGAAGTGGTGAGATCATAGTATCTCATTGTAGCTTAGAACTTCTGGACTCAAGCAGTCCTCTCATCTTGGTATTCCAAAGTGCTAGGATTTCAGGTGTGAGCCACAGTGCCTGGCCTGACAATAGTTTATAACAGGACAAAAGCCTAAGAGAGAGACCTTAGCTGTAGATTGAAGTTTAGGTATTATCAAAATAGTCACTTAGATCTTCTTGGAGAAAAGGAAACATGTGTTGTTACTTGGTAATTTATTATGTCATTTACTACCTTCATCAGGAAATGTTGAAGTACCTGTTTGTTCTAGATTTTATGCTACGCCTGAGAAATATAAAAATTTAAGTTGTAATTTTTGCTGTTAAAGAGCAAATTGAGGGAGATGGACACAAAATAATTTCAATATGGTAAGGTAAATGTTGTGATAGTAGTAACCAGAGGAAGCTATCAGAATAGAGAAGTGTGATTATCTTAGCCTGGAAGTGCAGGAGAAGACTTGTTGGTGATGACAGGCTTTTTTTTTCCTAATAGGATGAGCGGGTTGTAGCCAGGAAAACATGAGGGGGAAAATATTCTGGATAAAGGGGAGTATCACTAAGGCATGAATAGCTGAAAAAACATGAAGTGTGGGAGAGAGTTACCTTGAAGGTTGGCATTTTAAGAGTTGTAAGTGTGATAACAGGAATGGTAAGAGTGAGGCTTATGGAAAGTATTATAGGTAATGGTAAGATGGATGGAAAACCACTAACAGAATATATGACTGAGATAATCTTAAGGTACCTGTTGGGCAAATTGGTGGTGGGGTGGAATTCAGGCAGAAGACACAGTTTGAACAAAATCCTGGAGACTTAAAGTAGTAGGTCTTTTCAGGAGATTTACAGTGTTCCTTTATTATTGGAATGTGGAATGCAAGGAAGGGCATGCAGAAAAATGAGAGAGGTAGACAGGGAACAAATCACAGAAGGTCTTATGTGTCATGCTGAACAACTTGAACTTTATCCTATAAAAAATCACTCTGGCACTATATAGAGGATGAATTGGAGCCAGTAGTCCTGACCTAAAGAAATAGTAGAAAAGATGGAAAAATCAAAATTAAGGAGTTAAAACAGAATTCTCTTCCTCGGCTATACCAGTACTCCACGATCACCCATGGCCTTTCTTAAAAATACAACAAACTGCATCCTCATTACTGGAGATCCTGATTTGCTAAGTCTGCAAATGGGCTTGGGCAACTTGTTTTGCTTTTTATTTTTCTTTTTTACCTTAACATACAGTAAAATTGACTTTTTTGTTGTAGTATTTCATACATTCTAACACATGTGAAGATCAGCGTAACCTCTACTGTAGTTGAGGTGCAGAATAGTTTTAGCACCCCCAAAATCGCTCTCATCCTATCTCTTTAGAGTCATACCAATCTCTGACAATCTCTGGCAACCACTGGTCTGTTTTCTGTCATTGTAATATTGTCATTTTAACAATGTCATACACATAGAATTATATAGTATGTAAGTTTTTGAGATTGGCTTCTTTTCCTCAGCATGTGTTTGAGGTTCATCCAAGTTGTTGCATGTGTTAGTAGCCCCTTCCTTTTTTATTGCTGAATAATATTCCATGGTATGGGTGTATTCATTTATTTATCCATCACTCGTTGAAGAACATTTGAGTTGTTTTCAGGTTTTGGCAGTATGACTAGAGCTGCTATAAACATTCTTGTATAGATTTTTACATGAACTTAAGTTTTCATTTCTCTAGGGTAGGTACCCAGGAGTGGGATTGCTGGGTCATATGGTAAGTATATGTTTAACTTTATAAGAAACTTCCAAACTGTTTTCTAAAGTGGCTATACCATTTTACATTCCTGCCATTGATATGAATGCAAATTATGTTTCACAATCTTGCCAACTCTTGGTAGTATCAGCATTTTAAATTGTAACTATTATAATAGGCATATAGTGGTTTTTATTTGCATTTTCTTAATGGGAAATGGCATCGAACATCTTTTTGTATGTTTATTTGCCATATGTATGTCCTTTTTGGCAAATGTCTATTAAGTCTTCTGCACATTTCTTTTTTTAAGACAAAGTTTCAATATGTTGCCCTTGGTTGAGTGCATCACAGCTCATAGCAACCTCCAACTCCTGGGCTCAAGCAATTCTCTTGCATCAGCCTCCCAAGTAGCTGGGACCACAGGCGCCTGCCACAGCGCCCTGCTATTTTTTTGTTGTTGTTGTAGTTGTCACTGTTGTTGAGCAGGCCTGGGCTGGCTTCAAACACACCAGCCCTGGTGTATATGGCTGGCACCCTAACCACTGAGTAGAGGTGCCAAGCCTTCTTGTTTTCTTACTATGGATTGTTAAGAATTTTTTGCCTGTGGCTCAAAAGGGTAGGGCACCGGCCCCATATGTCAGAGGTGGGGGATTCAAACCCAGCTCTGGCCAAAAAAAAAAAAAAAAAAGAATTTTTTAAAAGTATGTATTATAGATGTAAGACCTTTGTCAGATATGTGATTGCAAATACATTCTGTAGCTTACCTTTGTACTTGTCTTAACATTGTCTTTCACAGTACAAAAGATTTTAGTTTTGATAAAATTCAATTTTTTTTTCCTTTTAAGCATACTTTTGGTATTGTGTCTAAGAACACTTTGCTTAATCCGAGCTCATACGCAGAGTTTCATGTATTTTTTTTCCTAAAAGTTTTTCTATTTCTTTTTTTAGAGACAAGGTCTTACTTTATCACCCTCAGTAGAATGCTGTGGTGTCATAGCTCATAGCAGCCTCCAGCTCCTGGGCTTAGCGATTCTCTTGCCTTAGCTTCCTGAGTAGCTGGGACTATAGGTGCCCACCAAAATGCCTGGTTATTTTTGTTGTTGTTGTTGCAGTTTGGCTGGGGTCAGGTTCGAACCCACCAGCCTTGGTATATGGAGCCAGCGCCCTACTCAGAGCCACAGGTGCCACCCTTTTCTAACGGTTTTACAGCTTTTCATTTTATATTTAGATCTGTGATTGATATGAATTAATTTTTGTATAAGGTAGGAATTTTAGGCTGAGGCTCTTTCTCCCTCCCCCCCACCACCCCGTATGTGATATCTAACTTCCAACACCATTTGTTGAAAAGATTATCCTATCTCCATTGAATTGCATTTGTATCTTTGTCAAAAATAAATTAGCTATATTTCTGTGAGTCTCTATCTGGACTCTATTCCATTATTGTGTGTGCCTATCTTTTGATCCAGTCCCACATTGTTTTGATTATTATAATTTTAAAGTCTTAAAATCAGATATAGGAATTTCTGCCAAGTTATTCCTTATTAGAATTGTTTTTCTATTCTAGTTATGTTGCTTTTCTTTGTAAATTTTAAAATCTGCTTATCTATGTGCAGAAAGTCATGCCTGAATGTTGATTGGTAGTGGATTAAATCTATAGATCAATTTAGAGAGAATTGGCATCATTATTGTTTTGAGACTTCCAGTCCATGAACATGGTATATTTATCACATTTTTTAGTTCTTCTTTGATTTTTTTTATTAACATTTCTTTCAGTATATATTTTGTATGTGTTAGGTTCATAATTAAGAGTTTTATTTGGGGGAAGCTATTATAAATTGTATTTTTTAACTTTTGATTTCCGGTTATTGCAAATATATAGAAATATGATTGATTTCTCTTTTTTTTTTGAGACAGAGTCTCACTATGTCACCCTCAATAGAGTGTGGTGGCATCACAGCTCACAGCAACCTCAAACTCTTGGGCTTAGCGATTCTCTTGTCTCAGCCTCCTGAGTAGCTAGGACTGTAGGCGCTGCCACACTGCCCAGCTATTTTTTGGTTGCAGTTGTCATTGCTGTTTAGCAGGCCCAGGCCGGGCTTGAACCCACCACCTTCGGTTATGTGACTGGTGCCCTAGTCGCTGAGTTATGGGCACTGAGCCTGACTGATTTTTGACAGTTGCAACTGTGCTAGTTCGCTTTAAGAGTTCTTTCCTTCAAGATTTTCGGGATTTTTTACTTAGTCACATCATCTGTGAATAAGAACTATTTCTTTCTTTACAGTCAACATGCCTTACTTTTTTTTCTTCTCTCTCTCTCTTTCTTTGTTTTTTTTTGCACTGGCTGGGATATTTAGTACAAAGTTGAATAGAAGTGATGAGTTTTTTTGGATCTTGAGGGAAAGCATTAATGTTTTCATCAAGTTGGGTGTTGGCTTATGGTTTTTGTAGCTACTCTTTATCAAGTTGAGGAAGTTTCTCTTCATGCTAGGTTGCTGAGAGTTTTTATCCTGAATAGATGTCAAATTTTGTCAAATGCTTTTCTGTTTCAATCGATAGGATCATGTGATTGTTCTTTAGCCTGTTGACTTGGTGGATTACTGTTGGTTGATTTTTTTTTTTTCTTTCAATATTGAGTTAGCCTATATCCTTGGAATAAACCTCAGGATTCTAGTTGCTACCATTTTGTTGAAGATTTTTGCATCTATATTCATGAATGATACTGGTCTGTCTTTTTTCTGTACTGTCTTTGTGTAGTACAATTCTGATGCTGACTATCTGGAGTCAGGTCACATTTGACAGGTTAAGGGCATGGTCCTCTGCAAAATTGTTCTCACTTCAGATGTTAGCCACAAGTTTCAGGGTTTCTAGGCCACTCAAGCTTCTGAGCAACTGGCTACAAATTTGGGGGTTCCTTCTATGACCTCAGGTTCTGTAGAACAACTCATAGAACTTAGGAAAGTGTTATATTTAAGAGGATAGTTTTGTTATAAAGTACACCAATCAGGACTATCCAAAAGAAGAGACTTGGGCTTCTTCCATGACTTAGCAATTATGAATTGGGCCACAGTAAACATTCTGGTGCATATATCTTTGTTATAAAGTGATTTTTGATCTTCTGGATATATACCTAGTAGAGGAATTGAAGGATTGAATGGCAGGTCTATTTTTAGTTCCCTAAGTGATCTCCAAACATCTTTCCAAAAGGAATGTATTAGTTTGCGTTCCCGTCAGCAGTGTAGAAGTGTTCCCTTTTCTCTACATCCATGCCAGCATCTCTGGTTTTGGGATTTTGTGATGTGGGCTAATCTTACTGGAGTTAGACAATATCTCAAAGTGGTTTTGATTTGCATTTCTCTGATGATTAAGGATGATGAGAATTTCTTCATGTCTGTAGGCTGTGAGCCTATCTTCAGAGAAATTTCTCTTCAAGTCCCTTGCCCACCCTGAGAAAGTATCCCAAGAATGGGAAAAAAAATATCTAATGTACTCAGCCCTACTATGAAACCAATTTATAGCTTTCATATGAAAGCTATAAACCAACTATAGCCCAAGAAGAGGGGGAGGGAGGAGGATGGATGGAGGGAGGGTAATTGGTGGGAACGTACCTACAGTGCATTTTACAGGGGTACATGTTAAATTTACTAAGTGTAGATTATAAATATCTGAACACAATAAAAAAGAAAATGTGGTGAAAGCTATGTTAACCAATTGGATGAAAATATTTCAAATGGTATATAAAAGCAGCACATTGTTTTTTTTTTTTTTTTTT
>NW_003852508.1:3459494-3464894 GCF_000181295.1 Otolemur garnettii | reverse complement strand
AAAAGCAGCACATTGTATCCCATGATTGCATTAATGTATACAGCTATGATTTAATTTAAAAAAAAAAAAAAAGAAGAAGAAGAAGAGACTCATAGGGTAAGGTTTGGAAGGGCCTCAAATACAAAGCTATTGTGTCCTCAGAATGCTTTACCTTTCCAGTTTATCAATGTGTGTCACCAACCAGGAAAGCTCACCTAAGCTTTGAGTGTTCAGAATTTTTGTTGGGGTTTTGTTACATAAGTGTTACTGAACAAATTTTGACTACATTATTGGACCCAATCTGCAACCCCTTCCCCTCTCTGGAGGTGAGGCTGTGCTCATGTGTCTCAAAACCCCAACTCTAATAGTTGATCTTTCCAGTATGGCTAATCCCTATCCTGAAACTGTCCAGGAGCTCACTGAGAATAATAAAGAACACATTATTCTTAGTAAAGCATCACAAGAATGGAGAAGCAAGAATCCTATCAATCTGATAGGAGGACATTTGATGACCTTATACACAGTGGGAGGTGAGGGAAGGGGGCTACAGGAGAGGGAGGGAGAGGGTGGGGGGACCATAGGGTGTGACACACCTCTTGGGGATGGGACATAATTATAAGAGGGACTTTACCTAACATGCATTAAGTGTAACTTGGTTCTTTGTACCCTCATTGAATCCCCAATAATGAAAAAGAAAAAAAAATAAAGGCGTTTCTGTTAGGAAATTCTAAGAGTTTGAGGCTTAAGGTTTGCTCAAACCCTTAGACCAGTGGTTTTCAACCTTCGTAATACCACGAGCCTTTAATATAATTCCTGTGGGTTGCGACCCACGGGTTGAGAACTACTGCCTTACAGAAATACCAACCAAATTCTTAGTTATGTAACAGTTTAGTTTTGTTATCAGGACAACATTGGTCCTAGGAAAGGGAGTTGAGAAGTATTTTATTCTTCTCTGTTTTCTGGAAGAGATTATATAGAATCAATGTTAATTCTTTTATAAACATTTCATAGAATTTTCCAGTGAAACCATCTGGTCTAGGAGATTACACTTTTGGTAGTTTTTGAACTGTGAATTCAGTGCCTTTAATAGTTATGGGACTATTCAAATTGTTTCATATTGGAGAATTGTAGTAGCTTGTGCTGTGAGGAAATTAGTGTATTTATCTCAGTTCTCAAATATGTAGAGGTCTTTGCACCTAAATCCTTTCAATGTCCGTTGTGGTATTCTTTTTTATTCCTGATATTAGTAATTATTTGTAATTTGTGTCTTCTCTTTTTTGTCTTTTCTTCTTCTTGTGTGTGTGTCTGGTTTTTTGTTTGTTGTTTGTTTTTTGTAAATCTTGCCTAGAGTTTGTTGGTTCTGTTGGTCTTTTCAAAGAATCAACTTTATTCATTGATTTTTTTCTATTACTTTTCTATTTTTAATTTCATTAATTTTTGCTCTTGTACTAACTTTCTTTGGGTTTATTCTGCATTTCTTTTTCTAGTTTCTTAAGGTAAAAGCTTAGATTTGAGATCTTTCCCCTTTTTTAGTGAAGCATTTAGTTCTGTACCTCTCCTTCTCAGCATGCTTTAGTTGTGTCCCACAAAATTAATGTTTTATTTTTATTCTATGTACTTAAGAAAAAAATTTCCCTTGAGTCTACCTCTTGACCCATGGAATATTTAGAAGTGTATTAATTTTTCAAGTGTTTGGAAATCTCACTCTTACTCCCTTTGATTCCTTCATTGTGGTCAGAGAATACACTCTGTATGAGCTCAGTTCTCTTAAATTTATTGAAGTTTCTTTTATGACCTAGAATATGGACCATCCGGTGAATGTTCCATGGACATTTGAAAAGAATGTGTATTCTGCTATTGTTGAATGGAGTATTACATTTACTTCCTGTTGGTGGGTAGGGTTGTTCAGTTTTATATTCTTGGTGATTATTTTTTGTCCTGTAGTTCTATAAATTGTTATGAAAGGAATATTGAATTCTTCAGCTATAATTGTAGATTTGTCTGTTTTCTTTCCGTACTTTCTGTTCTAGCTTCATATATTTTGAACCCCTTTTGTGGTTTATATATTTAGGATTACTGTATTTTCTTGATGTATTGACTCTTTTATCATCCCGTGTTGTCCTTCTTTGTCCTGTTCACATTTTGGTTTGTTTTCAGTTCTATTTTGATAGTAATATAGCCACTCTTGGGGATTTTTAATATTTTTCCATCTATTTACTTTCAGGCTATGTATGTGATTCTATCTTATATAATATAGTTTCATGTAGCTAGCATCTGCCAAACTTTGAATTATTCTGCTTTGACCTTATATATTTGATGTACTATTGATATGTTAGGGCTTAAATTTGCCATTTTACTTTTGTTTTCTGTTATTTTCTCTGTTTTTCTTTCCTGTGTCTATTTTCTTCTTTTTATGTTAGTTTTTTGAAAAATTTTTACAATTCCATTTTTATTTTGCTGTAGAGTGAGTGTATCTCTTTATATATATTTTTTGTGGTTTTTTTTTTGGGGGGGGAACCAGCTCACGTTTAACTGTGAAATTTTAAAATTGTACAAGTATTTTGACATTTCCCCCATATTTAGTCTCAGATGACAGGAAAATACCAACCAATCACAGGATTTCATGGGCTGAATAAGTTTACCCCTTTAGTTCCTATTTACAGTACTCGATATTCCTCTGCAATACCAGACAGACCCGGCAGTGGCCAGCAATAAATTTCTGTTCACCCAGAGTTTAAAAGTTCAGGTCTCTGAATTTATATTTGGTTTTTAGTAGTTGTGCTAGATATTACATAGCTTCCCTCATCATTTTGCCTCTTTGAATAACCCTTAGAAAGCTTAACTCCATTTATATCTCTTTTTCTTCTTTCTTTATAGTTTTATTTTCTTAAATAGTACTCTATACATAAAGAACCATATAAGACAACTGGGTCCTGTGGCTTATACCTGTAATCCTAGCACTTTGGAAGGCTGAGTTGTGTGGATAGCTTGAGCTCCAGAACAGGAGCAAGACTCCATCTCTATTAAAAGTAGAAAAACTAGCTGGGTGTTGTGGCGGGTGCCTGTAGTCCCAGCTCCTTGAGAGACTGAGGCAAGGAGATCACATGAGCACAAGATTTTTAGGTTGCTGTGAGTTATGATACCATGGCACTCCACCCAGGGTGACAGAATAAGACCTGTCTCAAAAAAAGAAAAGAAAAGAAGAATACATAAGACAGTGTTTTAGTTTTTACTTCAAATATCTTAACATAATTTAGAAAACTTGAGAGAATAGTGTTAACATTTTCTCATGTATTTATGCTTTCTGTTTTTCATGATGTTTCAAAATTTCTTTACCATTTCACCTTCATTCCTTTAGGATTTTCAATAAAAAAATAATATATCTCCACATGTACATATATGCACAGCCATACATATATGCATATATATATTAACATCCGTAGTGTCTGATGAGAAATCCACTATCATTCTAACCATTATTCCTCTACAAATATTAAGTTACTTCTTTCTACCTGCTTTTAAGATTTTTTCCTTTGCCTTAGGTTTTCTAGAGTTTGATTATGATATGTTTTAGAATGAATTTCCTTGGGTTTCTGTCCTGTTTGGATTTGTTCAGCTTCTTGAATCTCTAGGTATACAATACCAGAATATTTTGTATTAGTGGTTACAAACCAATGTTTGATTGTGAAGTCAATTTTTCGGCTTATGCCTATTATTATTATTATTATTTTGATTAGAAAGTGAGAATATATCTTTTTAAAGCATTTTATTTATTTTATTGAATCATAAACACATAGATCATGTATACATTAATGCATTTAGGGGGTACAATGTGCTGATTTCATATAGAATTAGGAATGCTTACATCATACTTGTTAATATATACCCCATCTCATTTACTTAATTATTGTGTTAAGATATTTATACTCTATACTAATAGATCCAACATGTACCCTTGCGTTATGCACCATAGATGTGATCCCACCACTCACCCTCCCTTGATCTGATCTCCCCCCTCCCCTCCCCTTCCCTCCTCCCTTCCTCCTTCCCCTCCCCTTCCCTCCTCCCTTCCTCCTTCCTTCATCCTGGGCCATAGTTGTGATTTATTCTTCATATGAAAGTGTCAGTGATTGTAAATTGGTTTCACAACAGTACTGAGTACACTGGATATTTTTTCTTCCATTCTTGAGATACTTTACTAAGTAGGATATGTTCTAGCTCCATCCATATAAATGTAAAAGAGATAAAATCTCCATCTTTTTTAAGGCTGCATAATATTCCATGATATACATATACCACAATTTATTAATCCATTCATGGGTCACTGGGCACTTGGTCTTCTTCCATGACTTGGCTATTATGAATTGAGCTACAGTGAACAATCTGGTGCAGATATCTTTATTGTGATTTTTGGTCTTTTGGATATACACATAGTGGAGGAAGTATGGGATCTACTTTTAGATTCCTGAGTATTCTTCATACTTCTTTCCAAAAGGGATGTATTAGCTTGCACTCCCACCAGCAGTGCAGAAGTGTTCCCTTTTCTCCACATCCATGCCAACATCTGTAGTTTGGGGATTTTGTTACATGAGCCACTCTTACGGGAGTTAGATGATACCTCAAAGTGGTTTTGATTTGCGTTTCTCTGATGATTAAAGATGATGAGCATTTTTTCATGTGTCTGTAGGCCATGCACCTATCATCTTCAGAGAAGCTTCCATTCAAGTCCCTTGCCCACAATGAAATGAGATTACTTGTTCTTTTCTCATTAATAAGTTGGAGTTCTCTGTGGATTCTGGTTATCAAAACTTTGTCAGAAGCATAACCTGCAAATATCCTCTCCCATTCTGAGGGCTGTCTACTTGCTTTACTTACTGTGTTCTTGGCTGTGCAGAAGCTTTTTAGTTTGATCAGATCCCAGTAATGTATTTTTGATGTTGCTTCAATTGCCCCGGGGGTCCTCATAAAGTATTCTCCCAAGTCAGTTTTTTCAAGTGTTTTTCCTGCACTCTCTCCAAGAATCTTTATAGTTTCATGTCTTAAGTTTAAATCTTTTATCCAGTCAAAGTCAATTTTTGTTAATGATGAAAGGTGTGGGTCCAGTTTCGGTCTTCTACAAGTTGCCAGTGAATTCTCCCAGCACCATTTGTTAAATAGGGAATCTTTTCCCCAATTTATATTTTTGATAGGCTTATCAAAGAATAAGTGACAATAAGTGTCTGGGTTTATCTCTTGGTTCTCAATTCTGTTCCATATATCTACCTCTCTATTTTTGTGCCAGTACCATACTGTTTTGATTACTATAGATATATAGTATAGTTTGAAGTCTGGTAGCATGATTCCACCTGATTTGTTTTTATTTCTGAGTAATGTCTTGGCTATTGAAGGTTTTTTCTGGTTCTATATGAAATGAAGTAGCAT
>NW_003852508.1:3445017-3458963 GCF_000181295.1 Otolemur garnettii | reverse complement strand
TTTTTTTTTTTTTTTGCCGGGGCTGGGTTTGAACCCGCCACCTCCAGCATATGGGATCGGCACCCTACCGTTTTGAGCCACAGGCGCCGCCCCAGCTTGACTATTATATCTTTAATGACAATGATATTAATTAAATTTGTATTTCCATAAAGTATGTGTAGATTTTTTTCTGGAATCTGGTTTAGGGCATTTTTTACTTGGTTTGCAGGTAAAAAAGGCTTGAAAATCATTGATTGAGACCATTTACAAGGCAATAGAATCTCTGTAGTTGACTGTCTCCTTGTATTAACCGCTCCTTAAATTGACTTAATTTTCATAGATGGGATATGCACTACATGTATGTATCAGTACAGTAGACCTAGTTCTCTGTGCTGACCATCTCCATGTTGACCAGTTTGTTATAGTCCTTTGGGTGGTCAACTTACAGAGGTTCTCCTGTATTTTATTTTGTTTGAAGAGAAAAGCTAGTGTTAAGACCTCTGAATTTGAGATCGATGCTAATGAGCAAAAAGTTATTTTTTTCTTCAAATCACCTAGGTTTCATAGCTTGTTTCTTCTAACCAGTTAAATTATTTAAAAATGCATGAGCCTAAGTACAGGTTAAGCTTTGTATAAACTGAAAGCAGATGGCTTCAGAAACACTCAATATCACTTTCTACTCTTTTTTTTTTTTGCAGTTTTTGGCCAGGGCTGGGTTTGAACCTGCTACCTCTGGCATATGGGGCCAGCACCCTACTCCTTTGAGCCACAGGCTTCGCCCATCACTTTCTACTCTTAATGTTAGATGCAGGAAAGTATGAGAAGGAAAATAGTAAACAATAGAAAAACAAGGAAGATTTTATTTTTTTCACCACTTTTAGTTCTCCACAATATGATAACACTTGTTGAATGTCTGCTTACTATGTGACTGGCACTGTGCTAGGTGGTAAGAATTCAGAAAGAAATAAAACATGTCTCTGTCCTGTGCAGTAGGTCACTAAAGCATATTCAGCATGTCTAGCTGAAATTTCATACTCTTGTGGTGCATTCTTTTGGTTATAAATGAATCTCTAAAGCCAACTCAGATTCAAGGAGAGGGGAATTAGACTGTGTCTCTTGGTGGGATCGTGGCAAGATTTGCTTTGTAGAAGAGCATGTGGAATGCCAGATATCATCGTGGCCATTTGAAAATACAGTCTGCATGTTATCCCCCATCTTCAAACTTCATATATCGTGGTTCCTACTGAATATTGGTACCTGAGTATCCACAGTTGCTTAAAATAAAACATGACTATTACCCATTCTTCACCTCAGTCACTCCATTTTTACCTCCACATAATGAGAAAATTACATTGTTTCTATATTAATGGTACCTCTCTTACCTAGTTAGGCAAGGCGGGTTTCTTCTTGCTAAGAACATCTTTCCCCACCCCCTAGATCAGGGATTCTCAACCTTCCTAATGCCACAATGTATTTTCAGTGTTACAAAGGGGTCCTGACTCTCTGGTTGAGAACTGCTGCCCTAGATTAATGAGATCGTCCATTGTTCTTCCTTGTCCATAGAATTTACATTTACTCATCCCTGACATCACAGTTTCAGTTGAGACCATTAGCTCTTCTCTAGATTATTGTAATTCTTAACTCCTCTATTTTTAATTTTAGCTATATGAAATACGTGTCAAAAGTCATGAGTGGCTTTAAAAAAGTAAGCCTAACAGAATTCGTACAAGAAAGGAATGTTATTTTTGAAAGTAATCCCCTACATTTACATAATGTTTTATACACTTACATACATATATATACACACACATATATATATTTTTGGAGACAGAGTCTCACTCTGTCACCTGGGTAGAGTGCCATGGTGTCATATTTCACAGCTAGGGTACACACGATCCTCTTGCCTTAGCCTCCCAAGTAGCTGGGACCACAGGCACCTGCCACAATGCCTGGCTGGTTTTTCTATGTTTAGTAGAGACAAGGTCTTGCACTTGCTCAGGCTGGTCTCATACTCCTGAGCTCAAGCAGTCTACTTGTCTCAGCCTCTAAAGTGCTAGGTTTACAGAAGTGAGCCACCACACCCATTCTGTAAATGTTTTATTTAAAAGTGTTTTCACATATATTGTCATAGTTTATTCAAGTCATCATTCTAAATTATAATTGACCATATATCATCTTTGTATAGGGTAACAAGCTATTTTAGGAATCTGAGAGCTATATACTCTTTGCTTAGAATAGTACTTGCACACACACACAGTTTATGATGGATCATAGAAGTACTAAAGTTAAGAACTTTAGTTTTGAAGTCATATAACATTCTTCAGATTTGGGTCTAAGCCACTTAGGATTAATTGGTGGTTGATTTGATCTGCTTTCTAGAGGATTTTCCTTCTATGAGGTTATTTTTTAAAAGAAAGAGGCAGGTAGAAAAGAAGTGTGAAAGATGAATTCCACAAATCTTTTTGAATACTAGCAGTACTGTGATAATTGAAACAGACTCCCACAGTTTCTGCTTTGAAGGAGACATCACTTTGAATGTGTAAATTCTAATGTGTTTATTAAAAACTATTAATTTAACATTGAAATCTAAGATTACCAGTTTAGTTTGCATTAAATAGCTGGTGTTGCATTGTAAACACTACCGTATATTTGTATATTTATGAAACAAAATTGATTTCATAAGAGAAAGATACAAACAAGTATATAGATAATAGATTGGTTGAATCCATGTAAGTTTTATTTTGAAGTTTGTATTTACTATCAAAGGGGGAAACGAGAGCTGTTAAGTTGATGGTAAAAGTAATATGAGAGGAAATATTTAATATACTTAGGAGATCAGGTATAACTTGCATATACTCAGTTATTATTTTTCATTTTTAAGCATCAGAGTCTTAGGCTCTGTCACCCAGCCTGGAGCATGGTGGTCCAATTATAGCTCATTGTAACCTCTGACTTCTGGATTCAGGTGATCTTCTACCTCAGCCTCCTGAATACCTGGGGGCTAAAAATGCATACCACCTTGCCCAACTAATATTTAAAATGTTTTTTTATAGAGACAGAGTTTTGCTGTGTTGCCCAAACTTGTCTCAAACTCCTAGCCTCAAGTGATCCTTCTGCCTTGGCCTCCCAAAGTGCTGAGATTACTGTTTTGGTTTTTTTTTTTTTAATAAATCATTTTTCCAGCTCATTAAATGAGTCTTGTGCCTTATAAACAGTGTTGACATGGTTTGAAAATATTAAATGAAGAACTTCAGAAATAATTTATAAGTTTTAAATTATATGCTGTCCTCAGTAGTATAAAAATTTGGTCTGTCCTGCCTAGGGGATGAATTGTTTTTTATCCAATGTCTCTACCCTCTGTAAAACTACCCACCCATTAGTTACTTAGTACCGTGTTTCTCTGAAAATAAGACACTGTGTTATATTTATTTTTTCTCAAGAAGACACACTAGGGCTTATTTTCAGGGAATGTCTTATTTTTATTAAGTATAATACAACAATCTACATTTATTCAAATACATTTAAGTTATCTTCTTCTGGAACCTGACACGGGGAACCAACCTTGTTGTTGGGGCTGGCACTAGTGATGCGTGAACTTCTTTCCTCTAGCTGTTTGCACGCGCCCAATAGGATCCCTGAGACCACAGTTAACACACGCGCACCTGCGCAGGGCTCTGAGAAAGGAGCTGTGGCAAATAAAAGGTATTTCAGTCTTCCTTACCGCTCTGTGCTGAAATGCATGGTGTGGCTATGCAGATACGCTGCATAGGCACCCCGTCACTAGGTCTTACTATTGGGGTAGGGCTTATATTTAACAAATGCGTAGAAATCCTGCTAGGGCTTATTTTTTGGGTAGGTCTTATTTTCAGGGAACCATGGTATGTTTATTTCATTCTCTCCTGGACTGTAAGGTTCCTCCTGAGAAATCTGTTTTTAGTTCAGTGAAGATTCCCTTCTATGTGACTTGACACTTTTCTCTTACTGCTTTTAAAAATCCTTCGTCTTTGACTTTTGACAGTGTGCATCAGAAAAGATCTGTTTGAGTTGAATTTATTTGGTGTTCTTTAAGTTTCCTGGATTGGATGTCCATCTCTTTTTTAAGACTTGGGGAAGTTTTCTGATATTTTATATTAAGTGTGTTTTCCTCCCCTTTTCCCTTCTCTTCTTCTGAAATACCCAGAATAGTTTTTTTCTCTCAGTGGTATCCCATACATTCTGTAGGCTTTATTCATTCTTTGTCTTTGCCTGTGTTATTTCAAAAGACATGTCCTTAAGATTAGAAAGATCAGAAATGCTCTCTTCTTGGTCTAGTGGTTGTTGAATCGTCGAGTAGTTTTTCATTTCATTCATTGAATTCTAAGGCTATAGGATTTCTGTTTGGCTCTTTTTTATACTCTTTCTCTTTTACATTTCTCATTCAGATCATGAATTGTTTTCCTGATTTCAGTGAATTATCCATCTGTATTCTTATGTCTCACTGAGTTTTCTTAAGATTGTTATTTCTGGCATTTCATGTATTTCCTTAAGATTGGGATCTATTACTGGAAGAATTATTTTCTGGAAGTAACATGTTTTCTTGCTTTTTCATGGTTGACATGTCCATACCTGTGTTGATTTCTATCTATCTGGTTAAAAAGGCACCTCATCCAATTTTATGGAGTAGTTTTTTTTTTTTTTTTTTTTGAGACAGAATCTCACTTTGTCACCCTTAGTAGAGGGCAGTGGCATCATAGCTCACAGCAACCTCCAGTTCTTGGGCTCAAGTGATTCTCTTGCCTCAGCCTCCCAAGTAGCTGGGACTACAAGCACCCGCCACAACGTCTGGCTTTTTTTTTTAGAGATGGCATCTTGCTCTTGCTCAAGCTAGTCTTGAACTCGTGAACTCAGGCAATCTACCCGCCTTGGCCTCCCAGAGTGCTAAGATTACAGGCTTGAGCCACTGCACCTGGCCTGTGGAACAGATTTTATAGGGAAGGATTTAAACTGATATGAATGGGTCTTGGAGTGTCACTTTAGCGGGGTATATTTGCCTTGGTTCTAGGTGGGCTCAGTAGTGCATTCTCCATGTAGTTTCTTTAGTTATAATCCATACTAGTGATATGCGTTTCTCAGTGGTCTAGGCTGAGATAATTTGTGGCAGTGGTGACATAGTTTACCATGTGGGAGGGGTTTTTTTGGTGTTCTCAGGTCAGGGGTGCAGATGTGTGTATGGTAAGTCTTTTAACTTGAAGTCTGGCTTGCTGGATTTGTGGCTGTGGGCCTGTTAATCTGGCCAGGAACATATGGACACCTGGTTACTAGCCCACATGGGATGTGCCCAGCAGGGGTGGGCTGTGGGGTTGTTTCTCAAGCTTGGTATTCAGGCATATAGTTGTTCAGCTGGCTCATGGGCATACCTGCTAAGGGTGCTCCATAGGACTGTTTCTTAGGCCGGGGATATAGCTGCACAACTCTTGATTGGCCTGTGGACATGTTTGCCTGGGGCAGCCCCTGGGCTATTTCTCAGGCCCAGACTTGGGCATCCTGGGTATGTGTCTGTTGTTTCTCCTGCTTGGGATGTGGATACACAGCTGCTTGGCTGGCCTGGGAGCCTTTCTGCTGAGGGTGGCCCACAGTGCTGCTGCTTGTTAGTATTTTAAATAGTTACAGATAATATTTTTACATTATCCCCTTCTATTCCTATTGCTGATAAAATGGAAAGGGCTTTGGTTCACAGGGAACTAGACTGAAATACTGAATATCAGGTGCCAGGCACACAGTAGGTAATGAATACATTGTATGTATTGTATGAATAAATTGTGTAAATTGTATAGCCATTACAGTTTACACTTTATAAGGTGTTTAATATAGCCTCTCCTTCATGGAGTGTGCTCAGTGAGTGATAGTTTAAAATAATTATTAAACTTATAGACTAGTAGTTATTTATAATACCCACATTTAACACATTTTATTTAATATTCTTAGGTACACCTGTGTAGTAGAGTGGTTAATAAACCAAGATCTGGAGTTAGATTACCGAGTTTTGAAACCTGATTAGCCATACACCTTGCCGTACAGCCCTTGAACAATTTATTTAACCTTTCTGACTCAATTTTCTAACCTCTAAAATTTAGATATGATAGTACATACCTCACATATGGTTGTTGTGAGGCTTAAATGTGTTGGTTATACTTCCTAAGTTAGTACATAGTAGGTATAACTAGTGCTTGGCACATATTTGGAGGCATTTCTTCTAAATTTCAAACAGACTTAGTTGGATTAACCAGGTTCTCCAATATATCAAATTTAAGTGTCTTATATTACAAATAGGATTTATCCAATATATCTTACATCATATAGTAAATAGTGAAAAGGGATATTTCCTATTAAATTGAACATTCATGTTTTATAGGGCTTTGTATAATCATAGATAGAAAAATTGGTTAAATATCAACACATATAAACATATGTGTTGGTCTGATAATTTCTCTGCAATTAGGAGGGGGATGCATTGAGGTGTTTTTTTTTTTCCTCTCACCCAGTATATGCCTTATATTTTGTGATTTCAGAATAGTGTATACAATATTCTTTTCTTAGTATTAATGCTTCTGCTTGATGTAAATAGTTACTTGTCAAAACAGGAACTACTTTGAGAAAAGGAAATGCTTTAGGAATTAGTGGTTTGTAATTTTGCCTGTCCTTATTGCTGTGAAATGTACATTCTTTATAACATTTTATATTATTTGTGTAAATTTAAAAATTTAGATGAAACAAATTTAGTATCTAATTTTGTGTTGAGCTTGCATTCTTCCCAACTTTTTGGAAACATTCCAAATGAGTTTATATGTATAAAACCTATAATCAAATTACTTAATGATTTTTCTGTTGACAAGTATTCTAATAGATGCTTCTTTTTTTCCCCTCAGAGGAAATAAAAGCGGAAACTGAAAAACAGAGGTTTGTGGGATTTCTTTTCTTTCATAAAAGTAACTTGCAGACTTATCAATCTTAAGCAAAATACTAATATAATCATTGGTATTTTATTTTTTATTTTTATTTATTTTTTGAGACAGAGTCTCTCTTTGTCACCTTTGGTAGAGTTCTGTGGCATCACAGCTCACAGGAACCTCAAACTCTTGGGCTCAAGCAATTCTCTTGCCTCAGCCTCCCAAGTAGCTGGGACTACAGGTGACCGCCACAATGCCTAGCTATTTTTTCAGATGAGTTCTCACTCTGGCTCAGGGTGGTCTTGAATGTGTGAGCTCAGGCAATCCACCCACCTTGGCCTCCCAGAGTGCTAGGATTATAGGCACATTGGTATTTTATTATGGCAAATTTTCTGTATGTGATCTTTATGATAAAATTAAATTAAAAAATGGTTTTCAAGAAATATAATTGTATGCATACAAAGAAAAAAATTCATCTAAATAAGTATATGAAGATATTTCTGAAATACCATGAAATATGTATTTAATCCTTTTTTTAAAAGACTGAATCATATTTAGAAAGTATAAGTAGGTTTTTGGGGTTTTTTTTGATAATGTTAGCCTGCTTAGGACAATATTGAGTAGCTCAAAAAATACAGTTTGGCTATGGACAAGTAGAAAACCCATTGCTTTTTAAGGTATTATGATGCAAGATGTGTTAAGTGGCAGTAAAGTATTTCTGTAATACAGATACCTTGAGGTCATATAGTTTTTGTAGACAACTTTTTGCACACAGTTCAAGGTCTTGCATTTAGTCACAACTCTGGCAACTAGCTTTGACCTTTTGCCAAACCACTTGTCTGGGCTTTGGTTTTCTTGTGAAAAATGGGAAGATGGAGGATTGGGTTAGCAAGATTCCTTTTAAAACTGAAATTGTGTGTTTCTATATGAGTTTATTGTCAATATAATAAATATGATATTCTAATCAGAGTCTTTTTTTAAATGTAGTCCTCCTCATGGAGAAGCAAAAGCTGGATCAGGCACCCTTCCACCAGTGAAATCAAAGACAAATTTTATTGAAGCAGACAAGTACTTCTTACCCTTTGAATTGGCATGCCAGTCCAAATGTCCTCGCATAGTTAGTACATCTCTAGATTGTTTACAGGTGTGTATAAAATGGCATTATTTAAAAACTGTCTGTTTTGAATGTGTTTCTAAAACATTACTCACAATTGATTCAGACATTTCCATGAAAGCCTTGAATATTCTTTTTTGTGGTAAGACGCCAAATGGCTGCTTATATTCAAGATAGGCAATAATAGTTGCAAAAAGATATTTCTAGTTTAATGGTAACAAAAATTATTTGCTTAGTGAGATACATAATCTTTATCAATAATAATGAAAGTGTTAATTTGGTTTCTTTCCATCAGTGAAAGTTGACTTTATTATTTGCAAATGATTTTACTAAATGCATGTTCTTTCATATAATGTGATAGGTTAATACTGACAGCTTGATATTTAACTCTGGATTTTAGCCATGGCATTTATTTATGTCAGAAAAATTTCTGAATTATTTTATAAGATAAGATACATATAAGATTCTGTTAGGTATTTGTAAATCAAGCCTCTAGGTAGAGGGGTACTTCTCTTTTCAGGTTTTTTCATTGTTTGGGGATTTATGTGTTCAACTAACAATTCAGTGGCTAGGAAGAGACCATCAGCTTTATCCTTAAAATAAGCTGAAGAGAAATTTAATTGATTTGTGATTTTGTTTTCCCTGGAAAATCAGAATAATATATCTAAAGCCTTCCCTCTTGGCTATAATGGTAAAAATGAATGAGTAAATTTGTGATTTATTGTAGCCAGTATATGGAATTTTTTTTTTTGTATATTGATCTAATTTGAAAAGAAATTTGAGGTTATTTAAAAACATGCATTTAGTTTTCACAAAATAATACCAATAAAATCATGTTTGGACAGAAAGCAGTAGGAATTCTAATTCATCGGAGACAAGTTCTCATGTCTTGGGCTTCTCAGAGTATTACCTGATGGTTTTGCTGTGGACATTGTTCTGTTTCTGTGATTACTACAAGTATATAATATCACATTTATAGCTAATAAGCTGTCTACAGAAGAAGTTCATATTACTTTGGCTCTGATAATACTTTGATCTTTTTCCATGATGTTTTTATGTAAATATTTTAATGTATATTTAATTATATATTGTTTTTAAAATGTATTCAATTGATATATATACTGGTTAGCTTACTTAGTATCTTTATTTTCTTTCTTCATTTTAGAAACTTATTGCTTATGGGCACTTGACTGGCAATGCTCCAGATAGTACAACACCAGGCAAAAAATTAATTGATAGAATTATTGAAACAATATGTGGATGCTTCCAAGGTCCTCAGACAGACGAAGGAGTTCAGTTGCAGATAATAAAGGTACTTAATTATACATAGTGATTTTATTACTTACAGTCTATATTTTCAAAAAGCACATGCCTTTCTCCTCAAAAATGTTAAGAAAGATCATTTTACATGCATTACAGCTACTATAGAGGTTATTTTGGGGGTGCTTTTTAGATTCCAGTGTCATGAGATTTTGTTGTATGCCAGAGTTCATTGGAAGAAGACTATATTTCCATATCTGTTCTTCTGAAGGTCTCAAGTTAACCCTGCTCCCCTAGTCTTCAGAGTTTTTCCATTTCTGGTATGTTTTTCATACATATTCTATTCTTCAGCCTTTAGAGGGTAATCCTTAAAGCTGTGACTTTTCTGATTACTTCTGTACTGTTGGGCCCTTCATAGCCTGCCCTCTTAACCCAGGGATCACCGTGGGGACTGCTTATCTACCAGCCTTTCATTGCTTTTTTTGTCCTCATCTATCTACTGAAAGTACTCAGCATCTCACCTGTCCTGGGTTGGTGCTGTAATTTATCTGGGCAGCTGAACTCCTTTTTTTTTGAGACAGAGTCTCACTGTATCACCCTTGGTTGAGTGCTGTGGTGTTACAGCTCACAGCAACTTCCAACTCTTGGGCTTAAGTGATTCTTTTGCCTCAGTCTACCAAGTGGCTGGGACTACAGACACCTGCCATAGCGCCTGGCTATTTTGTTGTTGTTGTTGCAGTGGTCATTGTTATTTGGCAGGCCTGGACCAGGTTTGAACCCACCACCCCTGGTGTATGTGGCTGGTGCCCTAGCTGCTGAGTTATAGGCACCAAGCCCTGAACTCTTTTAGAGAAAAACTAAGTCATGTTTTTAGTCTGTTACAAATACTGATGTTAATCCGTATGTTAATCAAATCTTAATGTTAATGCTATTGGTAGTGGTGGTGTGTTTATATTCAGTAACATCTTCATGTACTTCATGTACATGTAGTACAGTACTTTGCAAATTGTTTTTACACGTATTAAGTGTTCCTTTATGTGTGAATACAGCTCCTTTTGAGCCTTTCAGTTTACTAGCAGTATTTACTTCACAAGTCATATAATATTTATTCTAAAAAATTGTCCAATCATTTTGGCCCATCATTTATAATTTCATGTCCCCTGTAGTTTAATTAGGATCTATCCATCAATGTTGACTCTGCAAAAGTTAATGTATGAAAGTTGACATAAGTTGTTCACTTTATTGAAGTATTCACATTAGTATTATTTTAAATGCTTTATTCTAAAATATTTATAAATATCTTTAACAGTAATAACAACAATATTATTGAGTTCAAAAACAATCTCAGAAAAATTTGGAGGTGAATAAGACACAATGTGTAGTTCCCAAGTTGACAATCTAGTTCAACAGATACATCATTTGAGACATAAACTATGTTCTTTTGTGAAAGCTTTTAATGTTGCACATTTTGATAAAGTAAATTAAATAATATTTCTATTAAAATGAAACCTGGGTTGAAACAAACTAGTAGAATGGTTTTCTAGTATTCTGGGGTTGTGAGATTGTGTGGAAACTATTGCCAGAATGAGGAAAAACATCAAATATTTTAACAGTTAATGATATTCAAGGCAGGTAGAAATTCTGTGTGTGTGTGTGTATATATATTTTTTTTTATTGTTGGGGATTCACTGAGGGTACAGGAAACCAGGTTACACTGATTGCATTTGTTAGGTAATGTCCCTCTTATAATTGTGTCTTTCTCTGAAAAGAAATTCTGTATGTATTATCTGGAAGGGGTAATTGTTTCTGAAAGTTTTAATTCTGATAGAAAAGTACTCATTTTTGTGTTGAAACTCTGGATGCAGAAAATCGCTTTAACTTTGTCTTTTTTTTTTTTTTTTTAAGGCTTTACTTACTGCAGTAACATCACAACACATAGAAATTCATGAAGGGACTGTACTGCAAGCTGTGAGAACATGTTACAATATCTATCTAGCAAGCAAAAATCTCATCAATCAGACAACAGCCAAAGCTACTCTTACTCAGATGCTAAATGTTATCTTTGCACGTATGGAAAACCAAGCAGTAAGTAATAAATAGGGAGATTGTATAGAACGCTGCATTAAATATAGAAAGGAAGCTCGATGTGGTGACTCATGGTTGTAATCCTAGCACTTTGAGAGGTCAGGGTGGGAGAATTGCTTGAGACCAGGAATTTGAGACCAGCCTGGGTGATAGAGACTTTGTCTCTGCCAAAAAAAAAATTTAGCCAAGTGTGATGGTTCACGCCTATAGTCCCAGTTACTTAGGAGGAGGATCACTTAAGCCCCAGAGTTCATGCTTGCAGTGAATTATGATGTTGCCTTTGCACCCTAGCACAGGCAGTGGAGCAAAACCCTGTCTACAAAAAGAAAAAAAACGGTAATTATAGTAAGATCTATGTGCCTATAGAGAAGAATGTCTTTTATTTACAGTTCTGCTTACTGGAGATTTGTGGTGTTGTGTTGTTTTGTTTTGAGATTTACTGATTTGTTTGACTTCGAACAAAGTATGTTTTTATTATTTTATTTTAAGTAATTAATTTATTTTTTGAGACAGAGTCTTACTTTGTCACCCTAGGTAGAGTGCTCTGGTGTCATAGCTCACAGCAACATCAAACTCTTGGGCTCAAGAGATTCTCTTGCCTCAGCTCCCCAGTAGCTGGGACTATAGGCACCTGCCACAATACCTGGCTATATTTTAGAGACAAGGTCTCACTCTGGCTCACACTAGTCTCAAATCTATGAGCTCAGGCATTCTAACTGCCTCAGCCTCCCAGAGTGCTAGGATTAGAGATGTGAGCCACCTCTCCTGGCCCTTAAAATATGCTTTTCGTTCAGAAATGGAATGTGAAAAATATTTATTACTGTCTTCTTCATGAAAGTATTTATGAATTTGTATTTTTATTGCATTGAAGCTTAGTATAGTGTAATGTAGATTACACTAACTTTATCTAATTGGATGTAAAATTATTCATTAGGCCCTTAAAGAATAAACAAAGTACATTTCTATGTTGATGTGACATCTCTACCCATACGTTAAGGGGCCATGATATTGCTTGTAATACTTTACTTCAGATTAATTGGTAAAAGATTAGCAACTAGATCATCTTTTTTTTTTTAATAATTGTCTAGATCTTTCACCTTTTTATTGGAACTGGTTTCAAACTTACAGAAAAGTTGTGAAAATTTTGCAGAGTGATTCCCCTTTTTCCTTTACCCTGCTTCTCTTAATGTCAGCATCTTAACCATAGCACAATTATCAAAAGCTCCAAGAGTTAACACTCGAGTAATACTACTGACTAAACTCCAGACCTTACTGGAATTTCAGTAGTTTTCCCACCAAGTCCTTTCTCTGTTTCAGGATTTGATCCAGGATCCCAAATTGCATTTTGTGTGCCTTTAGTTGTTTGTTATGTCTTAGTCTTCTGTAGTCTGTGACAGTTGCTTAGTCTTCCTTTATCTTTCATGATCTTGCTGCTTTGGAAGGATTCTGACCAGTTATTTTGTTGAATGTCCCTCAGTGTGCATTGTCTGATGTTTTCTCATGAACAGAATGAGGTTGCACGTTTTTTGCTGGAATCCCTTTGAAACAGTGTTATGTAGTTTTTGATGCAATATATCAGGAGTTCATGATGTTGATGTGTCTCATTACTAGTGATGTTAACCTTGATATTAACCAGGTGATTCCTGTCAGGTTTCTCTACTGTGAAGTTACTAGTTTTTCTTTTACAGTTAATAAATGTTTTAGGGGAGATATTTTAAGACAATGCAGTATTCTATTTCTCTTCAAATTACCCCCCAATTCCTTGACTTTTGTGGATCTTACTGACAATAGTAATTACTGTGGCAACAGTTATTCACTATAGTGTTTCCCTAATGGTGATTTTCTGTTTCTCTCGTTGTTTCTATGTTCGGTTTTTTTTAATAATTATTTTTTATTAAATCATAACTTTGTACATTGATACATTTATGGGGTTCAGGGTACTGCTTCAATATACAATGTGAAATGTTTACATTGAACCAATCTATGTTTGTTAAATGAAATTCTTCTCCCTTCTTTCCAGTTTATTCATTTATTTATTCATGTCAATCTGTACTCAATAGATACTTTATTCTATGGTTAGTATCTGAAACTGTTATTTTTTACCCAAATTATTCTAGTTTTAGCCTTTGTCCTTTTGATAAGCTCCCGTCCTTTTTTGAGTGCTTCTATACTTTTTGGAATCTCAAGATGTACCAAGCTCATTTTGAAGTTTCCCTGCTTCAGACCTGGAATCAGTCATTTGAGTAAGGAACCCTGGCTCGTAGAAACCAAAATCTGGGTGTAAGTGTGTTCCTTGTCACTAGTGTATTACTAGGCCCTCTCTCCAGACAGAGCTGGGAAATACATGTCTGTATATACTGATCCCTCCCTCACTCTAGCCTCATACCTGTATATGACTTTCCGTCTGTATATATTGAAAACCATTTATTTATACCTGTCATTTCTGACTCCAGTGCAGCACCATAGGGTTCATTTCAGTTTTTTCCTTTATTTATTAACTTTGAGAAATTAGAGCATTTGTATTCAGTTCTTTCTTCTTTTTTCTTTTTCTTTCTTTCTTTCCTTTTCTTTTCTTTTCTTTT
>NW_003852508.1:3432258-3444305 GCF_000181295.1 Otolemur garnettii | reverse complement strand
CCACCTTAGGTGTATGTGGTTGGCGCCTTAGCCACTTGAGCCACAGGCACCAAGCCATAGTTTTCTCTTGGTATCTGTGCTAGATTGGTTCTAGGACCCTCCCTTGGATACTGAAATTCATAGATACTCAAGTCCCTTATATAAAATTTGCATGTAATCTATCCTTCCATAATACTTTAAATCTTCCTGGATTGATGACTTATAATATCTAGTGCAATGTAAGTGCTTTATAAATAGATGTTACATTTTATTGTGTAGGACTCACAGGAGTGTTCAACCTGTGTGGCTCACAAGCTACGTGTGGCTTATGTGATGACTTTTTGCTTATTTGTGGTGTTGGATATCACGAAAATCACAAATGAACCTTTTTTTCTTTCTGCTCAACAGCTTTAGTCTGTGTATTTAATGTGTGGCCAAGACAATTTTTCTTCCATTGTGGCCCAGGGAAGTGAGAAGGTTGGATATCCCTACTCTAGGATATACCATAGTCTTTTAAGTCCCTGTTTTATTTATTGGCATTAGGTTGTTTTTAATATTTTGCAGTCCTAAATGGTGACTTTGCTGCTTTTTTGAGGAAGTGAATAAAAGTAATTTTGTCATGTTTTAATAACAGAGATATAAATTTTATTGGCTTATGGTGAGTAGAGACCAGGGATGCTGATGATAGTCTACAGTGCATAGGACAACCTCACCACAGCAATGAAATATCTGATGGAAAATGTCACTAGAACTGAGGTGGAGAAGCTCTATGCTAGAAAGTGCAGAAATGTATGGAAAATATTTAAAAGCTCGTTTTCATGGAATAACATTTTCTCTTTTTTCAAGGATATCACTAGCATTTTGTACAACTCTGGGATAAGTAGAAAAAGTTAGAATTTGATATCATGCTTGCAATGATTCCAAAGCATTTACTTGCTCCACTAAACCATGGTCCGGATTGGTTGAAGTTAGACTGAGGTCGGGATTTCATTGCAAGTGTTGGATTCCTTGCTGTAAATTTGGAAATTGAAAGGGCTGAAGTATTGGTTTGAAAATTCTGTTCTGATTTTAACTGTGCAACTAGTCGTGCCTGTAAGTTTCCTTATTTTTAAAATAAGGAATTTAGACCATTTAGATTCTTCCTTTTAGGCGTTACATTTTTTTGTTTCTTTTTTTTTTTTTGAGACAGCGTCTTGCCCTGTTGCCCAGGCTAGAGTGCCATGGCATCAGCTTAGCTCACAGCAACTTCAAACTCCTGGGCTGAGGCAGTTCTTCTGCCTTAGCCTCCTGCGTAGCTGGGGCTACAGGCATATGCTACCATGCTGGCCCAATTTTTTGATTTTTACTAGACCTATTTTGCTCCAACTGGTCTCCAACTCTTCACCTCAAGAGATCCTCCCACCTTGGCCTCCACAAGTTCCAGGATTACAGGCGTGAGCTACTGTGCCTGGCCTGGCTTAAAATGTTTTTTGCATTTCTTATTGTTTGGGATTCTTTGAGGGTACAAAGAATAAGGTTATACTGATTGTGGTTGTTAGTGCCTTTTGTAAAGTGCCTCTTGTAATTGTGTACTGCGCCCAAGAGGTGTGCCGTACACTATAACACCTATATCTTTCCCTCTTCCCCTCTCTCCAGTCTCTAATCCCTTATTCCCCTACCCCCCACTTGCATTAGACCATCTGTTGTCTTCGTTTTAGAATTGAGTACATTGGATTCTTGCTTCTCCATTCTTGTGATGCTTTAGTAAGAAGAATGTGTTCTACCTCCATCCAGGTTAATACAAAAGATATAGTCTCCTTTTTTTTTTTTTTTTTTTCGGTTTTTGGCTAGGGCTGGATTTGAACCCGCCACCTCTGGCATATGAGGCTGGCATTCTTCTCCTTTGAGCCACAGGTGCTGCCCAGTCTCCATCTTTTTTAATGGCTGAATAGTATTCCATGGTATACATGTACCACACTTGTTAATCCATTCCTGGGTTGGTGGGCATTTAGGCTATTTCCACATTTTGGCAATTGTAAATTGAGCTGCAGTAAATAGTCTACTGCAAATATCCTTATGATAAAAGGATTTTTTTTTTATTCTGGATAGATGCCTAGCAGTGGGATTGTGGGATCAAATGGGAGGTCTAATTTGAGTTCTTTGAGGATTCTCCATACTTCCTTCCAAAAAGGTTATGTTAGTTTCCACATCCATGCCAGCATCTGTAGCTTTGAGACTTTGTGATGTGGGCTATACTCACTGGGGTTAGGTGATATATCAGGGTAGTTTTGATTTGCATTTCTCTGATGATGAGGACAATGAGCATTTTTTCAAATGTTTGTTAGCCATTCATCTGTCTTTGTCAGAGAAGGTTCTGTTCATATCTCGTGCCCAGAGGTAGATGGGATTGTTTACCCTTTTTCTGTTGATTAGTTTAAGTTCTCTGTAGATTCTAGTTGTCAACCCTTTGTCAGATTGATACGCTGTAAATATCTTTTCCCAGTTTAAAGGTTATCTTTTTGCTTTACTTGTTGTGTCCTTAGCTGTGCAGAAATTTTTCAGGTTAATTAAGTCCCATTTGTTAATTTTTATTGTCGTTTCGATGGCTGTTGAAGTCTTTGTCATAAAATCTTTCCCTAGTCCAACATAATCAAGAGTTTTCCCCATACTTTCTAAGATTTTTATCATTTCATGTCTCAAATTTAAGTCTCTTATCCATCTTGGATCAATTTTTGTAAGGGATGAAAAGTGTAGGTCGAGTTTCAGTCTTCTTACGTGTGGTTATCAAGTTCTCCCAGCAACATTTGTTGAATAGGGATTCTTTTCCCCACTGTATGCTTTTCTTAGGTTTATGAAAGATCAGATGGTAAGTAGAGACTAGTTTCATCTCTTGGTTTTCTGTACTGTTCCATATATCTGTGTCTCTGTTTTTGTGCCAATATCATGTTGTTTTGATTACTATAGACTTGTAATGACCTGAAGTCTGTTAGGGTGATGCCTCCAACTTTGTTTTTATTGCTAAGAATAGCCTTAGCTATGTGGGTTTTTTTCTGGTTTCATACAAAATGAAGTACAATTTTTTACAGTTCTTCAAAATATGATGTTGGTATTTTAATGGGGATTGCGTTGAATCTGTAGATTGCTTTGGGTAGAATAAACATTTTGACAATGTTGATTCTTCTTAGCCAAGAGCATGGTGTGTTAGTGTTTTTTGTAGTTTCTTTTCTTAGAGTTTCATAATTCTCTTTGAAAAGATCTTTCACTTCTTTTGTTAGGTGTATTCCTAAGTATTTCATTTTCTTTGAAGCTACTATGAAGGGAATTGGGTCTTTAATTTGCTTCTCATCTTGGCTATTATTGGCGTATACAAAGGCTACTGATTTGTGGACATTGATTTTATACCCTGAGACATTACTGTATTTCCTGATGACTTCCAGGAATTTTGTGGTTGAGTCTCTGGGGTTTTCTAAGTATAAGATCATATCATTAGCGATAGACAAAGACCATATCCTTTCAATAGACGCAGAAAAACCATTTGACAAAATCCAGCTCCCTTTTATAATAAGAACACTTAAGCACATTTCTTAAGCTCATTTGAAGCCATCTATGACAAACCCACAGCTAACATCTTACCGAATGGTGTAAAACTGAAAGCTTTTCCACTGAAAACTGGAACCAGACAAGAATGTCCACTATTGCCACTGTTTTTCAACATTGTTCTGAAAGTTCTGGCCAATACAGTCAGGCAAGAGAAAGATACAAAAGGCATCTGAATGGGAGCAGAGGAGGTCAAACTCTCCCTCTTTGCTGATGATATGATCTTATACTTAAAATATTTTAAGTCAGATTTATTTTATAAGTTCATATAATTAATTCTAATATTTCCACATAAGCTGGAATATTATTGGGATATATCAAATGTTGATATTTGATACTTAAAATATTTACCTTTGTAGATATTAATTCTGTAAGAATCATATTAGGTCATGAGGACCAAAAGAAAGGTGTAAAAAACAATAAAGTGCTAAAAGATGGAACCTGTGATCCTAATTTTTAATGATTTTAGCATCATGTAAGTCAGCCAGTTTTGTAGATAGTATTATATATATAAAATAATGACAGATATTCTAAAATAAAATTCAGATTTGTGGATATAATTTTTTCATAATTATTAGATGACTGGCCAAGGTGACTTAAGCTCTCATTACAATTGTATTAAATGTAATTTTAATATTTTAAAATTAAACTGTTTGCCAAGGTGATACAAGAACATGCTATAGAAGGGTAAACACTGAAAAGTTCCCTCACACCCCTGTTTCCCATTTGGCCATTTCCTAACCCCTGCGCTCTATAGGAAACCATCATTATTAGTTTCTTGTCTGTCTTTCTAGACTTTACATATCAGCAAGAGTAAGTATGTATGTGTGTGTGTGGGGGGGAGGGTTGTATTCCTTCATTCACATAATTATAAAGAAAAGGGTATATAGTAGTGGAAGTCTTTCATCTCTGTTTTCATGTGCCAATTTCCAGCCACTTAAGGTGTAAACATCATTGTTTTTATTTTTTAATTGTTTTGGGGGGGGGGCAGAATCTCACTTTGCTACCCTCAGTAGAGTGCCATGGCATCATAGTTCACAGCAACCTCAAACTCTTGGGCTCAAGCAATTCTCTTGCCTCAGCCCCCCAAGTAGCTGAGACTATAGGTGCCTACAGAACACTGGCCAGTTTTAGAGATGGGGTCTCGCTTTTGCTCAGGCTGGTCTCCAACTCCTGAGCTCAAGAAATCCACCCTCCTCAGCCTCCCAGAGTGTTAGGATTACAGGTGTAAGCTACCATGCATAGCCTTACATTATGTATTTTGTTTTTGATGGACTATAATTTTTAAGCATAGAGATAAGATGTCACCTTACATAAAGGGTTATACTTAGATTTAACATTTTCCTTGTAAATATTAAACAATGTATTTTATTAATATTAGTATTTTATTTCTTTCTAGTTGCAGGAAGCCAAACAAATGGAAAAGGAAAGGCATCGGCAGCATCATCATCTGTTGCAGTCTCCAGTAAGCCATCATGAGCCCGAATCACCTCAACTTAGATATTTGCCACCTCAGACTGTTGATCATATATCCCAGGAACATGAAGAGGACCTTGATCCCCATACAAATGATGTAGATAAAAGTCTTCAGGATGACACAGAGCCTGAAAATGGATCTGATATTTCCAGTGCAGAAAATGAGCAGACTGAAGCTGATCAGGCAACTGCAGCTGAAAGTAATCTTCTTGAGAAGGGAGTGTGTGGGGTGTATGTGTTAAGGGGAACATGTAGGAATGAGTTTTTGATGATGAAATGTGAAAAAGTATGATTTAATGGATATCAAGTGTATTGTGGTAAATGTGGACTTTTTTCATCCTGGGTGGTGATATTAATTTGACTTCAACCCAGATGACATGTGTTAATGATACATTGCATACATTAGCATCTCATGAGCAATTTGAGGCTTCCTTTGGCATATATATGTGTTTCTAAAGAGGATTATAAAAGTCTATTAGTATGTCATATAGGAATTAGTTTCCTTCTTTTTTTTTTTTTCTTTCAGTTTTTGGCTAGGGCTAGGTTTGAACCTGCGATCTCCAGCATATGGGGCCAGCTCACTACTCCTTTGAGCCACAGGCACTGCCCTAGTTTCTTTCTTAAGATTAGTTTCATAGCAAGCAAGTGACCTAGTAAGGTTTTTCTGGAATATGACTGAAAATGTGAGGAAATCTTTATCAGTTTAGAAAATATTATGATCAAAAAAAGGACTGACTTTAAATATAGAAACAAATGTTTTTGAGTAATCAGCTGACATACAAAAATTTTTATTTATTTTTATATCCTGATGTATAATAGTTGCAACATTTCAGGTGTTTTCTGATAGTATTTTTTCTAAGTAGATTTATAAGAAAAGGGTTTGTTTTGTTGGACCTTTGTAAAAAAAATTTTTTTAGAAAGATTATAGGACTACAAAAATTAAGTTTATCTTATAAATTTGGCCAAATGTGATGGCTCACACCTGTAAACCCAGCTGCTCAAGAGGCTGAGATGGGAGGATCACTTGATCCCAGGAATTCCAGTCTGCAGCAAGTGATGAGTGACAGAGACCTGGTCTCTAAAATGAAAATTTTTTTTCTTTGCTTTGCTTTGAGGAAAATGTTCTTTCATTCATTTTCAGCTCTTGATTTTTTTTAACCACGTCTTTTTTATAACTTAATAGTGGCCTTTTACTTCTAACTTTCTGATAAGTATACTTTTATAAAAATAGTGCTTTACTATTTATTATTTGAAAGGGGTGACTTTGATAAACATTCATAGTACTGAAGCTAGTAGTGAATTTGAATATATGTGACTTAACATTTGTCCAGCCTGCCTTTTTTGCCAAAATGTCCCCCGTTTTTCACTGTGAACGTACAAAGTTGGGACTTAATTTTTTCCTTTATTCATTTATGCTTTCAGCAAACATTCATTGAGCATACTGTCTTAGGCACTATGTTAGGACTTGAGGTTAAAAAGATGATTGCTTTTAGTGTGTTCTTAGCCTACTGGAAGGTCAGATTAACATAAATGAGATATAATATGTGATAAGTGTCCTGAAAGTGGTATGCACAAGGTAATTCTGCTAAGGAAAGTTAGGAAATACCATGGTAGAGAAAGTGATAATGTTTTATTGAATCTTAATGGATAAGAGTAGGGATAGGCTGGCTAAAAAATTGGGAAAATTTCCAGAAGAAGTTGTTTATTATTTTACAGAAGAATCTAGCTGCTATTTGGGTATTTTATAAAATAAGATTACTGACTTGACATGCTTATTTATCAGATTTTCTCTTGTGACATTCAGTATTTTGTAGAATGCTACAGACAGTATATTAAGAACTGTGAAATTATGGGGAGGATAGGCATCTGGAAACCACCATTCTACATAGTGGTCCTTTACATTAGTGGGAGGGGAGAGGAGTAGAGCCACTGTCTACAGTCTCCAGTGGCTCTGCCCCTCTCCTCTCCCACTAATATGCTAACTGCATATTAGCACTCCCACCTAATATGCAGTTTGATGACATTTGGTGTAGGATAGTGTCTCTTGTGACACAGGGTCTTGGATCCCAAAGTATCCTAAAATGCTCATTGAGCTGCCTTGAGATGTTTTCAGCATTTCAAAACACCCAGTGGAAATCCTATATTTATCTGCAATAGACTATACAAGCTGTCTGGAATGTCAGGTTTCATCAGTTTCTCTTGTGCTATTCAGAAGTTCTGATGAGCATTTTATCTGGGTTTTTTAAACATTAAATTGGGTAATGAATTATTTTTTAATTTTTTAAATTTAATTATACATTGGAAGTGCAGTTTCTACTGGGGAAGAAATAACAAGAAAGACCCAAATGGCCATATGTCTGCTTCTTTAGAGACCTCATTGTATTATAGTACAGTGTTAATCTTGTTAATATTATTGATGAGCCTAAGTAATCAAAACAAGCTTCAATTACATTTAATATACTATTTGATAAAGGTTAGTGTTTATGTACTAAATGTGAGTAAGTATGTATAGGACATGTTAGAAATGTTTCATTCAAAGTATTTTTAAAAGTTCAAGTTCTTAAAGGACCAATCTAGAAAATTCAGTTGAGTAATCGTTTAATAGCTTGTCAAATGAATCATTGTTGAAAATGACTTGATTTGGTAAATATTTTAAGTTTTGATATAAATTTTGAAGATTTAATGTGTAATTGCTTCTAATTTTATGTATCTGAAGTTTTTTTATTCTTTATTGTTTTGGAAAGATTTTCATCATAAATGTTTCAGAGATTATTTTTAAAAAATTAAAATAATATTCTCTGGAATTTTTCTCTTTTTAAAGCATTATCTAAAAATGATATATTATATGATGGCGAAAACCATGATTGTGAGGAAAAGCCACAAGACATTGTACAGAGCATTGTAGAAGAAATGGTGAACATTGTTGTTGGAGGTAGTGTACTTCACTCAAAATTATTTTTCTCTGTCTTATGGGATTACATCTAACTGGAGACTTAACAAAAAGGGCAAAATTATACACTCTTTTCTCAAATTAGTAATGTGTGTGTACGTATGTGTCATATGTAGAAAAATACCTAGATATCTTTGATTATACAGAAATACTTCTTTCTCAAACTTCTTTTATAATCTTTTATAAAAAACTCATTCTTCCCTACCCCATTTTAAAAAGGGTGATCCCTTTTTTTTATTTATTTATTTTTGGTGGGACAGTGGTAGGGATATCTTTTCCATCATCCTATATGTGGTAAACTTTAGGATATGTTTACATTGTTTTGGTTTTGAGTATTTCATATTTTTGCATTTCTTAAAACTTCATTATCACAGACTGACTTATAATCAATGGAGAGCCAGTTTGTATCTACTGGATTGTGTTATAAAGATGAAGTTTGTTAAGGGACAGATATGGTGGCTCATGCCTTTAATCCCAGCACTTTATGAGGTCAAGGTGGGGGGATTGCTGAAGTCCAAGGGTTTAAGACCAACCTGGGTGATGTAGTGAGGCCTCATCTCTACAAAAAATAAAAGAAAATTAGCTGGATCTGGTTCCACCTACTCAGGAGACTGAGACAGGATGATTGCTTGAGCCCAGGAGTTCAGAGTTATAGTGAGCTATGGTCATGCCACTGCACTCCAGCCTGGTGACAGAGTGGGACCTCATCTCCAAAAATAGGTAGATAGATGGGTAGATAAATAAATAAATAAAGTTTATTAGGAATTTTACATTTTTCATAAAAAGCATTATTATGGATAAGATTAGAGGCCAGTGCACTGAAACTTATTTAATTCATATCTTCCACAGGGCTAAGCATAGTACCTTGCTACATACACTTCTAGAAATTTGATTAGATGTACCATGTGGATGGTACCATGTGAATAGTACTATTTCAGCTAAACATAAATACCATTTATAACATGATTTCTAAGAGTATATTTCTTTCTTAGAATACCTCTAGAAGCAGACATTTATCTGATTACCTTCTCAATTTTCTAGTTTTTATTCACCTTTTCATTCAGCAGATACTTAAGGAATGCATACAGTTGGCTGGCTCTGTAGGGAGATACAAAAATTAATATAAGAGCATGCTCTGGAGGAGAGGGGTTATGGAATGTATGTATGTAATAGAATAATACAAGATAGAAAGTGCCAAGTTTTATTAGAAATGAATGCTTAAAATCCTATGAAAATTCAGGAAAAAAGAGTGATTATTTTTGGCTAAAATGATCCAGGAAAGCTTCATACAGGAGATGACATTTCAATTTAGATTATATGAATTCATTGCAGATAAAAGGGAGTGTGATTTCAGATATTAAAGTCTGTTAGCTAAAGTCAAGAGGAGAGAATGATTGAATAGATTTGGGAATTGTTACATAGTGGTTTGGCTGAAGTATAAGGTATGTGATATGATAAAGTGGAAAATAAGATTGCAGAAGTAGTTTGGAGCTAACAAATGGAAGGTTATAAATTCCAGGTTTAGGTGGGCTTCATTCTAGGGCAGGTTCCTAGAAGGAAAGCTGGTGTTCAGCAAAAATCACATGATTTATACAAACAGTTTAGGCAGAGTATGCCACTTTTATCACTGACTATAGTGGGACCCCTCTCAAAATACAAGTTTCCAGGTGCTAACCAAGGGCCAATTGTGTAAGGAGTCCTTTCTAAGGATAGGCGGTCTGAGGCCTGCTGTGTTACCTCTTTTCTGCACAGGTGGCACTGTTGGTAAAATTGAATCATGTTGGAGAAGTTACTTGGGGAAAAAGGCATATTTACTTTTGACATACTGAATTTGACCTTCAGGTTGGCTGCCCATGTGGTCATGTTTACGAAATGTGTAAAGGAAATAGAACTCTGGCCTAGGAGGTATCAAGGCAGGTATTATATAGATAGTTATCCTTCTGTTAAAATTATTAGTGAAGCCATAAGATTATCAAATGGGAAAAGGTAGAGACTAGAGAAGAGACCATGATCTTAGGGAGTATGTATTTAAAATAAAATAAAATAAAAAATATATATATACACACACACACATACGTACATACAAACACAGAGAAGAAAGCAAGCAAGCAAATATTACTGCATTCTATACCCATACATTCTTTAAAAGTCTAATAATATCATTAATGGATTGGCAAATAATGGCCCGTGGGCCAAATTTGGCCCATTTTTGTAGGTGAAGTATTGTACAACATCCATCCTCATTCGTTTCCATATATTGCCTATAGTGGCTGCTATTGTGCTGCAGTAGAGATTGTATGACCTGTGAAGCCTGAAGTATTTGCTGTCTGGTTCTTTATAAAAAAAATTTGCAAACCTAGAAAAAAGTTCAAAGAACAATAGAACAAACACCAGTATGCCCTTTATCTATATTCAGTAATTATTAATGATTTTGCTACATTTGCTTTTTGTATATTTAAATACACACACACAGAGACAGATCTTTGCTGAACCATTTGAAAAGTTGTTGTGTACATCATGACATCTTACCCTTAAACATCCTAGCATATAGCTTCTACAAATAAGGGCATTCTTGCACACAACCAGAATTCCATCTTCACACCTAAAAATTTAACACTATTTTAAGAATATCTAATCTACATATATTTTTAAATGTTCCTAGTTTTTCTAAAATGTGTCTCTTATTTCCTTTTTTCTTCTTCTAAGTGCAAAAGTCAATCTAAGTGCACTCTCATTTGCTTACGTCACTTTGTTTATTTTTGTTTAGAACAAGTTCTTTTGATTCCTTCCCCCCATCTTTTGTGATACTTACTTTTTTGAAGAGTCTGAGATTATTGTCTTGTAGAATGTTCCACATTTTGGATTGATTTGTGGATTTCTTGATGAGTATATTCTGATTAAACATTTGACTACCACCTTTTTCTAAGGTAAAAGGATGTTTTCCTCTTTGTAATTTGAGGCCATATGTAGATCTATTCACTCATTGGCTTCAGCACGCATTAATGATCCTTGCCTTACTCAGATGTTAGGTTGGGTTGTAGTGTAGTGATTTCTAATTCTAACATTAATTGACATAGAGAAGAGCTCTCCTGTTCTCTTTAAAAAACTAATACCATGATCATGAATTCCTTTATTATTGAATATGCTGTAATTCTTTACCATCATTATTTTTATTCCCCATCTGCTAGTAGGAACCCTTCAAGTGAGCACCGATGTCCTTTTTTTTTAATTTTTAAGTGTAGTCACAGTAGCAAAAGTAGAGCAAAGGAATCTGAAACTGGTTGTGATCACTAAGTTGTAAACATCACTGTTCTTGGACCAGCCACCAGTGTCCTTTTAATGTGATTCCATTAGTCTTGGTGTTTTTCTTGTAAGTAAGAAAACAGATGTTCCAGATTCACCTAGTTGTCCAAGGAATTGTTCTTGCCATTTACAAAAAAAAGAGAGAGAAATGAAGGACATGAGTTAGAATACCCAACTTCTGTATAGTATAAAATACAGAAAGAAAAGAATGGAAGAGAACTAACAAAGTAATAGTAGAAAATATTTCTAGAATGATAAATGGTATAAAAAATCCTAAAGTGACTCATGATTTGAGAAAAAAAAAGTAAAATCACAACTGTGTACACATACGATCATATATATATATATATACACAAAAGATAAAAATATCCTTTAATAAAGTAGAAACAGAAAGAAAACCTACTTAACAAAGAGTATCTTCCCAAAACAACAGCAATCTTCAAATTTAATACTGAAAGACTGCAATAATATTTTTAAAAAGGAGGGCCTTGCCATTAATAACATTATTCAACATTTTCTGAAGGGTTTAGCCAATGTAATATAACACAAACAAACAAAAATGAGATATAAGTACTGTAAAGAAAGAAATAAAGACAAAAATATCATTTTTTACCTAGAAAATCCCAAACAACTAAATTTAAAACTGTTATAATAGGCTCAGCATTCATAGCACAGGGGTTAGGGTGCTGGCCACATACACGCAGGCTAGCGGGTTCGAACCTGGCCAGGGCCAGCTAAACAGTGACAACTGCAACAAAAAAAA
>NW_003852508.1:3426867-3430950 GCF_000181295.1 Otolemur garnettii | reverse complement strand
GTGGGTTATTCAGAAAGAGCTAAATAGCCCAAATATATTTGTTGGATTATATGAAATTGCCAGTGCTTGACCTACAAAACTAATTACTTCCTATGTTTTGATCTTGCAAGTAATCGGATAAATGCAAATTAAAACAGTAAGATAAATTCCATCAGTAAAGTGACATTACAGTGCTGCATATTAATTTAAATGTCCATACACCTTGATCAAATTATTCCTTTTTTATAAATTTATCCTAACGTGCAAAAAGATATCTGTAATAAGAATACATAACACAGCAATCTTTATAAAAAGCAAAAATCTAGAAATCTAAATGCTAAAATTAACATTATTTAAATAAGTTATAGCCCATCAATATAATAAAATGCAAAATGACATGAAAGGATATGTAAAAAAAGGTAGATTATAAAACAATACATACAGTACATTCCCATTTATATTTAAATATATGTATGTAGGCATGCATGGAAAAATGTTACTAAAAATACTTTTGTAGAGCAAACATAACTATAACAAGGTCAAAAGACTTAGACAAATAGAGAAAATACTTGTGAAATATATCACAGCAGCCTAACATATAAAGGATTCTCAGCCAGACATTGTGCACTTATAATCCCATCTACTAAGAAGAATGAGGCAATGGGATCACTTGAGGCCAGGGGTTTGAGATCAGCCTGGGCAACACAGAGAGACCCTGCTTGAACAAAAATGCAAATTAAAACCAAAGTGAGGGCGGCACCTGTGGCTCAGTGAGTAGGGCACCGACCCCATTACCGAGGGTGGCTGGTTCAAACCCCACCCCTGCCAAACTGCAACAAAAAAATAGCTGGACATTGTGGCGGGCGCCTGTAGTCCCAGCTACTCGGGAGGCTAAGGCAAGAGAATTGCCTAAGCCCAAGAGCTGGAGGTTGCTGTGAGCTGATGTTACGGCACTCTACCAAGAGACTCTGTCTCTACAAAAAACCTAATAAAAACCCAAACTGAGACACATTTCTCACCTACCAGGTAGGCAAAAATTCAAAAGCTTACACTGTATTGCAGCTGTGGAGAAAAAGGCACTCTCATACATTACTGGTAAGAGTGAAAAAAAAGTACACCACCAATGAAGAGGTAATTCAGTAACAGCTAACAGATATTCATTTACCACTTGACCTAATAAACTCACTTTCAGGAATTTGCCCTGAAGATGGATCTCTGTAAATATGAAACAATACAGATGCACGATTTTATTCATCGTAGTGCCCTTGTAACAGCAAAACACTAGAAACAACCGAAGTACAATAGGGGACTGCTTGAATAAACTATGATACATCTATATGTCAGAGTATTATACCAACGGCCATGAGAAAAACAATGAGGAAAATTTCTACCAACTGAAATAATTAGGTGAAAAAAGCAAAACACACACACACATTTATATACAGTATCCTACCAAAAAGTTTGAGAAAGAAAAGGAAATAAAAATATGTATATTTGCTTAAGTGCCTGTGAATTCCCCCAGGAGATAAACTAGAAGCCAGTGACCAGTGATTACCTATACAGAGAAGTTCTGTCAGAAAGGGAATGAGTTGATGGAGAAGTTCTCTATATAATCTATATAATATTAACTTTGAATCATGTAAATGTTCTTCATTTTTAAAAATAAAATCAATAGTTAATATAAGCAACTTTTAAAAACAGTGCTTTCTTCATCCTTAGTAGAATATATTTATTCTAAGGACACATACATATAATTACAGAGAAATCTGAAATTTAATCTACAGGTGTGCTGTTGGGAATTCAGGTTTTCAATGTAGGAAAAGGAAAATACAAATGCACCTTGTAGTGTTGGGTGTGAATTGGAACTATCGATATAAACTTGCGATTACGTATGTGTTTCCCCATCTGTCCACTGAAAAAGCCTACAAGTAATGACACCTCAGTAGCAATGAGCTCTCCTAGTATCCAGATCTTGGTCTCTCAGAACAATTGCCCACTAAAAAGAACAAGAGACTTTAATTAAAGAATTGAACTGATAGCCCCACAGTATTTTCTCACGTCCGCATTTGTGAATTCTGTGGAAAAACACCTTAAGTAGCAATTTTCTAAAGCTAAAATAAGCATGCTGAGTATTTTGGAATATAATCTGAATTTTAAAAAAACAGGAACAGGTGCGTCTTTTCTAATTTCTATCATTTTGTGTTAGGGTTCTACATTAAGAGAGAATGGTTATAAGAGATTTTTCAGTTTGTGAATACTTTTTAGTACTGTCCATTTTGTTGCATTTTTCTAATGTGGTTTTTATTTCAGTAATTATATTTTTACTCCCAACAGCCCTGTTTTTCTCTGAGCTTCTTTTCTAAAGGACTTTGATCTTGTGTATTGATGCAAAATTCCTTCCCATAGTATTGACGGTACTCAGAACTGTTCCAGCTATAAAATCTATTTCACCATTTCCTCAGATTATTGTGCTTTGTCTTAATTTTTGAGCTGTACACTTTACATTTTTACCTGTTTGTAGAAAGAGGGACTGGATTTGATCAATCTATAAAGAGCTCCCTCTGTAACTGGGTCTATTTCTTTTGCATTCTTCATGAGGGCTCTTCCTTTCCTGCATTTATGAGGTGACTGTGCTCCAAAGGCAGATCTCATTTCTGAGTGGAGAATTAAGAAGCAGATGCCTCTCTTCAGCAAGGCTGTAGCAGTCCTTGGGCTGTGTAGGTCCAAACCAAAGCCATGGCAAAGCTTGGGATAAATGCTATGAACATTTTATATATTCTACAATACGGGAGAGGTTCAGACTTGTTCATTGGTTCTTACTCCCCCAACTTTGCCAGAGAATCTTAGGCTGCCTTCTTTTAATTAGTGTTTTAATTAGTAGTAGTTGAGTAGAAACAGAGGGAGAGCCCAGAACTTTAGGAAATTTCACTATCATGCTAATTTGGTTTTCCTGGTGTTTATTGCAGCACACTCCCACTTAGCTGTCTCTCTCCTCCTCTACTACTACTACTTTTTTTTTTTTTTGGAGATAGAGCCGCAAGCTGTCACCCTGGGTAAAGTGCTATGGCATCACAGCTCACGGCAACCTCCAACTCCTGCTTAAGCGATTCTGTTGTCTCAGCCTCCCAAGCAGCTGGGACCATAGGCACCTACCACAATGCCCTGCTGGTTTTTTTGGTTGTAGTTGTCATTGCTGTTTGGCAGGCCCAGGCTGGATTTGAACCCGCCAACTCCAGTGTATGTGGCTGGCGCCTTAGCCGCTTGAACTACAGGTACTGATCCTCCTTTACTACTTCCTATAGTTAAGAGATCTATTGAACAAATACTCTCCATTAATTACAGTTAGTGCACAACAATCCTAGATGATTGTGGCCTTGGGGGAAGCTGTATTGATAGATGTTGGCATTCTTTCTACATTCTTCCCTGATACCTACAGTGCCTGTCATTCTGGGCTTTGGGTCTTTTAGAATCCAGATGGTAAGAGTGAGTCTTTTAAGACAGTGAACTAAATGGCTTTTCCCTTGATCTTAACCATGTCATATTTTCTAGGAATTCCTCAAAGTTTATGGTCTAGAAATGTTATCTTCTTTAGTTTTCAGTGCTATTAAAGACTGTTTCTTCATATTTTTTCCTTGTAACCTCAGTGGGATTTGTTAAAGGAGAAAGATAAATTGGTGTGCCCAATTCACCAAAAATGGAAGTTTGCATCCATGTTTAGGGGATAATTAGAGGAGAAATCATAAAAGAATGATAAAATCTAACTGTATTAAGTGACTTCATGTGTATCCTAAGTGATTTTATGTGCATTTATTCATTTGATCTTTCCCCAAACAATGGGATTTGTAGGAACTGTTATTTATCCCCTTTTTGTAAATGAGAAAACTGACATACCTTGCTAGGAAGTGATAAAGTAAAGATTCCAGCCTAAGATGGTCTGTCTTTGGAACCTGAAAATAAAATCAGCAAATGTTTTTGTTTATTTGAGATATTTTCTAAGAAGGGAAGGAGGAAAGTAATATAAAAGAATATTAAACATTTCTTTGAGAAGTAGGGAGGAAAACAGACAATAGCAGGTATGGCAAGAGTGTTGTTTTTTTTTTTTTT
>NW_003852508.1:3407945-3426463 GCF_000181295.1 Otolemur garnettii | reverse complement strand
GACGCCTAGCTATTTTTTTGTTGCAGTTGTCACCCTTGTTTAGGAGGCCTGGGCCGAGCTTGAACCCACCAGCCTTGGTGCATGTGGCTGGTGCCGTATCCATTGTGCTATGGGCACTGACTGGAAATTTTTTTTTTTTTTTAAGAATGAAAATTTGAGTATGTTTATTGGGTAAAAGGAAAAATCAAGTTGTGTGCATGAAATTGAAAATGTAATATTATAAGAAAATACTCAGCAGAGGAAGATACTATTGAAGGAAAGAAGAGTAAATGAATGGTTTAATTTCTAAACTTACTTAACTTATAAATGAAAGAATTACATAGGAATATTTTCCCCATTAAACAAGAGGGAAGAAAAAGATTATTTGAGATGTAAAGGAACTTTCTGGTGGTGCAAGGGAGTGAGGAAGCTTAGTTTTTTCTTTTTTTTAGGGATACGAAAAAGGAAATTTGTTAATTTGCCAGCAAATGAGGAAGCTGGCGGGCTTCTGTCTCAAAAAATACCAGCATCCAGGGAAGCCTATGTTAAATTTCCTAATAGTAAGTTAAGTAGAGGGTAGAACTTGTTTGTTAAAGGGAAGGGGGGGCTTGGCACTTGTAGCTCAGTGGCTAAGACTGCCAGCCACATACACCAGAGCTGGCAGGTTAGAATCCAGCCCAGGCCTGCCAAACAACAGTGACAACTACAACCAAAAAATAGCCAGGCGTTGTGGCAGGTGCCTATAGTGCTAGCTACTTGGGAGGCTGAGGCAAGAGAATCCCTTAAGCCCAAAAGTTGGAGGTTGCTGTGAGCTGTGACACCATTGCACTCTATCAAGGGCAACATAGTGAAACTCTTTCTCAAAAAAAAAAGAAAGGACGTGGGTAGAGAATCATAGGAAGAGATAGAATTGCCTGCAGAGAGACAGAGTTTTAGAAAAAGTACTTTGGGAAATGACATAGGAACTCACTTTCTTATAATCATTGTTTTGTGACTCCTTTCAGAGTTCTTTGCATATATATATGCATATAAATATGCATTCTTTGTGTAGGTAATATATACATATAATAAAAGCTATAACATTAATAGAAGTTAGTGTATCAAACATTAACATAGTAAAGGTTGAAAGGTAAAGGTCCTCTGAGAAATTGTTTTCTGCAACTCAGAGTTTTCCAAATGTATTTTATTACTGATTATCTTTTTCATGTTACACTTGGTAGGTGTAAAACATACTTTGAATTGGCCAGTTTAATCTGTTACAGGGTATTTTAATTTCGGGAATAGAAAGTAGCTTCAGGGAACCAGAAGCTGCTACTTCTTTCATATTTACTTGAATCAATCAAAAGTTTGAGGCATGTTATCGATTAATAACAAAATAATAGCTACCATTTATTAAGTGCAAGTTATTTTCTTTAGGTATTTGTGTGTGTGTGTGTGTGTGTGTGTGTGTGTGTGTGTGTTCTGGTGATTCCTCATAGAACTTACTGTCTCTGTTGCCAGTGAAGAAACAGGAAAGATGAAATAACATACTCAGCTAAATGGTGGGACGTGATTAAAATGCAGGTCTTTTGTGTTCCAGAATCTGTGTTCCTTACTGTGCAGGATGTTTCCTCATACTAACTTCTTTCAGTAGGTAGCATGAAAGAATAGTTTCATTACACCTAGAGTAGTACTGGAACTTGGTATTATTTTCATTATCTGTGTTTTTTCTACCAGAACTCATTTGTTTCTCTCTCTTTTCATTTGTATAACATATAATTCATTAGTTTAACTACTTTAAAATGTATGATTTAATTCAGCAGTATTAAGTATATTCATAATGTTGTGCAACCATTACCACCATCAATCTCCAGAACTACTTTATTATCCCAAATAGAACCTTCATACCCATTAACACCCAGTCCTCATCCCCTTGCATCTAGCCCAGCCAACCACTATTCTACCTTCGGTTTCTGTGACTTGACTCTTCTACGTGCCTTATGTAAGTAGAATCACATAGTATATGTCCTTTTGCATCTGGCTTATTTCACTTAGCTTATTGTCCTCAAGATCTGTTTACGTTCTAGCATGTGTCAGAATTGCCTTCCTTTTTATGGCTGAATAATATTCCATTGTAAGTATATTCCCCATTTGTTTATCCATTCATCCAGATTGGTGGGCACTTGGGTTGTTTCCACCCTTTGGCTATTGTGAATAATGCTGTTGTGAACATGGGTGTGCAAGTATCTGTTTGAATCTTCATTTTTAGTTATTTTGGAGATATTATATACATATACACACACACACACACAAACACACTCAGATGTGGGATTGTTGGGTCATATGGTAACTGTATTTGCTCAACTTTTGAGGACTTGCCATGTTGTTTTCCACAGAGGTTTCATCATTTCTGCAGTGCACAAGGATTCCAGTGTCTCTACATCCTGGCCAACATTTGTTATTTTCTGGGTTTTTGAAAAAAACATTTATGTATTTTAATTGGCAAGTGAAAATTGTATATATGGTATACAATGATTAGATCCATGTGTACACTAGAATGGCTAAATCATGCTATTTAACATATGGATGACCTCATATATTTACCACTTTTTGTGATGAGAATACTTAAAATACTCTCTAAGTAATTTTCAAATATAAAATGTATTCTTATTAACTGTAGTCACTGTGATGTACAGTAGATATCTTGAACTTATTTCTTGTATATTTAACTGAAATTTAGTGTCTTTTGGTCAACATCTTTCCAGTCTCCCTAACTAGCCACCCACCCCTCTGCCTCTGGTAACTACTTTAATTCTGTCGCTTTTTCACCCTACATATAAGTGAGATCACATGGTATTTATTTTTCTGTGCCTGGCTTGTTTCACTTAACATAATGTACTCCAGGTTCATCCATATTTTCTCAAATTACAGAATTTCCTTCTTTTAAAAGGCTTAATAGTATTTCATTGTGTGTGTAAGCATACACCAGATTTTCCATATTCATTTGTCGATGCCCTCTTAGGTTGATTCCATATCTTGGTTATTATGGATAGTGCTGCAGTGAACATGGGGGTACATATATTTCTTTGATATACTGATTTTATTTCTTTTGGATGTGTACACAGAAGTGCAAATGCTGGATCTTATGGTAGTTCTATTTTTTTAAGTTTTGAGAAATCTCCATACTGTTTTCCAGAATGGTTATACAGATTTACACTCCCTGCAACAATATACCGGAATACCTTTTTCTCCATATGCTTGTCAATACTTGTCATTTTTTGTCTTTCTGATAATTGCTATCTAATGTTACTGGCCTCCAAGTGGAGGTTTTTCCAAGTTCTTGGTGTTCAAAAAGAATTTTGGGATGTTCCACATAAACCAAGCAAGGAAAATCTTCACTGAAAGTGAAAGAACACTCTCAGGGAAGCGAGTAGGCGGTCTTGAAAATAGAAGCTGCCCTGAAAGGAAGTGGTTTTAAATATTTTGTATTGTTACTAATTGAAAGGAGGAACATTCAAGGCCAGGGGGTTGTATTTTACCAAGAATTTGGGTAGTAATTCCTAGAATTGGGTTTCCTCCCTTTTTCATACTTCATATGATTGTTTCAGGACTGCCATGGCAATCTCAAGGGCAGAGAAATCTTAAAACTGCAGTATAAATGATAATGTAATAACCCACAGTTTGTGTAAGGTGGCAGAGATAGCTGACAAGCTGGTGGAAGCTGGTTCTTGCCTGGAATTACCAGTCCCTCTAGTTAGCTGCTATTAATTAACACCTGCACAATCTTTAAACCCCTCATCTGATCTCAGCTTGTCTCCTAGTCGCTTACTCTAACACTAGCAGGTGTGGAGTGATAGCTCATTATGGTTCTTAATTTGCATTTTCCAGATCATCTGGTGATGCCAGTTTTATCAATAATGGTCATTCCAGTGGATGTGAAGTTCACACTTTTATTTTTGAATTTATATAAGAGTATATATGATTAGGTTATTTTTTTTACATTTGTTTAGGTAACATCTGAGTTGTAGATGAGTCCTTCATTCAGAAGATGTGCCATATACCCCTACATTGTACCTGTCAAGTGGGAGCTTACCGAGCTCCCTTTAGCCCTTCTTGAATTTAATTGTGTTTTTCTCTTGTGTGGACCTTTAGTTGTTCATCTGCTAGTTTCAAATTAGTATTAAGTACATGGGTGCTTGCTTTTATGTTTCTCTTTATAATTATAAGAATGATTATTCAGAGTGACATATGAAAAATAGTGGTATAGGTCATCATTTTCCTAGCTATGTTCCAAAGAAGATGTGTTATTAGAGATACTAATAAATAGGTAATTTAAAAAAGGGAAGGGGGCTCATGGTAAAGTAATTTTGGAAACACTATACTTGGCTCATATTAGCAGCTAATTAAAGGCTATAGTAAAGAAACCTATTTTCTAAACTGGTTTGACAATAGATCTTTTTTCAAGGAATATCTTTTCAACATTTCAAGACATTAGCATTCATCAGAGCATGGTTTAGTAGGCTCTAATACAGACTAAAAAGTAAACTTCTGTTTTGGCACATCCTGGTTAGTCTTTTATCAGCTAAGTGTGTTTCATTGCCAGAGCAACTTGAAGGATCATATTTGGAAGTATGCCAAGTACATACTTACTACTAAGTAGGCTAACCTTTAAATGGTGCCAATACATACTTTACTTCACATTGCTTTTCTACCCCTGTTTTATTTTAAATACTCTATGCTTTTTAAATATACTTCAATTAAGTTGAATATATTTGCATGTTTTTTAATTCTTATCGTTTTAGATATGGGAGAAGGGACTACTATAAATCCAAGTGCAGATGGCAACATTGGAACTATAGAGGATGGTAGTGACAGTGAAAATATTCAAGCAAATGGAATTCCAGGAACACCAATTTCTGTTGCATATACACCATCCTTACCTGATGACAGATTATCAGTCTCTTCCAATGATACTCAGGTACAATGGGTGAGGGGGCTGTTAATCTTACAGATTTATAGGCCACCAACACCTTGTCATGAATATTTCTAGCTGATGATGCTGACTGATTTTAGTTTGGGGAAATAAGAAACTTTTGGGGTTTTCCTCATTAATACAAATTACAGCAGTTTATTCCCTTCATATTTTGATAGCCACCTTTTTAATTTTAAGATATGACTCATCTGTATTCGCATCTTTACCCTTCCCCCATTGAAATTACCTTAAAAAAGAACATAGTTATCAAATTTTCACAGGGTAATTCTAGTATAGGCTAAGCATTCCTACTCCTAAATCTAAAATGCTCCACATCTAAAACTTCATGATCCTCAAAGGCCATGCTCAAAAGAAATGCTCATCGGAGTGTTTTAGATTTTGGTTTTCAGATTAAGGATGCTCAATAGGTATAATGTAAATATTCTAATACTCTAAAAAAATATGAAATCTAAAGTAGTTTTAGAATAGATTTTCCTGGCTTTATTTACCTTCGGCAGTTAACAACTTTTAAACGTGGCCCTGCCTGTGTCTTCCTAGAGTAGATGTAAAATAGGGAAAAACCACAAAGCACCCAGTGACAGGTGGTAGAAAGCATAATTTAGGCTTTGGAGATAGGTATCTTGTCAGAGATATTTTAGGGGGTTTTTTGGTGATAAATAAGGAATATTTTAAAAATTTATTTTTTAAGGTGTTTGTTATGGGGTTTGGTCATGACATGTCAGAGTAAAGAAAAACAATGTGGCAAATTTCTCATCTGTTTCCCATGCAATAGTTAGGGGAAACCACACCTGTTAGTGAATAGAATAAAATATATTAGAAGGCTGAAATGATTTTACACTGGCAAATGTCTTTATTTTCATGGTATATTAACCTGTTTAGGAATCTGGAAATTCTTCAGGACCTTCACCTGGTGCTAAGTTTTCCCATATTTTACAAAAGGATGCCTTTCTAGTATTCAGGTCATTATGTAAACTATCCATGAAACCACTGTCAGATGGACCACCAGATCCAAAGTAAGTCATTAGCTGTTTTATCTGACAAATAGAGCTTGAAACTAACTTACTGTTAAAATGATATTTAGGTTTTCTTTTGTTCTTCTTGTCCGGTAGAACCTTCAAGAAATATTTTTTTATTGGGGGTGTATTTTACTTAAAAATATGAACGTATTGAAAAGCAGTAAGTTCTAAAACTGCAGTTACCTTACACTGTTTCCCAAAGGGTATGACAACATTATAGAATAGAACCTGGTACATAGTAGGAGATTAATAAATATTGAATGAATGAATAGATGAATTCTTATTTCTGTATTGTAAGTAACTGTGGAGCTAATGTAACTCTGTTTCCCATCCTCATGCTAGGCTTCTGAAAACTGCCAGGTTAAAGGTACTAAAATGTCAATGAAATAAATTTTAAAAGTTAAAATGAACGATAGTACATACTCATCAAGTTCTGCCAAAATGCTTGAGGGTGATATCTTTCTCTGTAGGTAGCAGGAAATACTTTGAGATAGGAGTTACTTATCTAATTTGCATCAAATATATTAATTTAAATTCTAGGGAAGTACCCTTTTTTCTGAGTCATAAATGGTCAAATATCTTTTTCTTCAAATGTAAATAATTACTGCTTGGACTGAGTTTGGGAGTTATTAGAGTGGCCTGCCTCCCTCATGTTGTAGCTTAATGTTTTACAGCATGATATTTTTAGGAGAACTTTCTGGAGAAAGAAATTATAGAGAAAATGTAAGTAACTTTAAGAAAAGGATATTGACTTGGGTGAAATGTAAGCAATAGGACTTCAATTAAGAAAAAAAGTCTATGGAGTGTTTCAGCGTTTCAACTAAGAAGAGTGGAGAGAGTTACTATAAAAATTTTAGGGCTCAGCGCCTATAGCTCAACCGGCTAAGGCACCAGCCACGTACACCTAAGGTGGCGGGTTCGAATCCCCAGCCCGGGCCCAGCAAACAACAATGACGGCTGCAACCAAAAAATAGCCGGGCATTGTGGTGGGCGCCTGTGGTCCCACCTACTTGGGAGGCGGAGGCAGGAGACTCGCTAGAGCCCAGGAGTTGGAGGTTGCTGTGAGCTGTAATGCCACAGCACTCTACCCAGGGGAACAGCTTGAGGCTCTGTCTCAAAAAAAAAAAAAAAATTTTTAGTAACATTTGTTACATTTTCTGTAGTTTGGTTTTATTTTTGCCACATTGTACTAGTTCAGGGAAAAACATCTTTTAAGCCCAAGCCTAAAATCATAAAATCTTTTTACACCCAAATCCTGAATGTTAGGAATATAATTTATTGGTGCTTCTGTGTTTTGAAAATATAAACACTACAGAAAAAGAGTTAAAGTTATATTATAACATAAACTTGATTATGCCCTGTATACTTTATAAGAATGTATATTTTAGGCTGGATGTGATGGCTCACATGCATAATCCCAGAGCTTTGGGAAGCTGAGGTAGGAAGACCACTTGAGGCCAGAAGTTTGAGACCAACCTGGACAGCATAGTGAGAACCCATTTCTACAAGAATATTTTTTTAAAAATTAGCTGAGCATGGTGGTGCATGCCTATAGTCCTAGCTAATGGGAAGGCTGGGTCAGGAGGCTTGCTTGAGCTGAAATATTAGAGGCTATAGTGATCTCGTATCACTTCCCCTAGGCAACAGCAAAACTCCGTCACACAGAAAAGGGGGAAAAAAGAATATAAGATTTCAGTTTCTCATTAGGAGGGGAAAATAACTTTCTAATTCAAAAACTGATAATTTTCATGTTATTCTGAATTGGTGAAGACCACGTTTAATAAATAAATACCTTAAGAATTTGGTATTATTATTTAAGACTTTTTTTTTTTTTTTTTTGCCATCTTTTAAAAATGTTACTGGCTTTAAAAGCCTCACATATTTAGTTTTCCGAAATCAAATGTGGTTTGAAAAGATGCTAGAAACTGGCTGGGCACGGTGGCTCACGCCTTCAATCCTAGTGCTCTGGGAGGCTAAGGTGGGTGGATTGCTCTGAGCTTACAGGTTCGAGACCAGCCTTGCAAGAGCAAGACCTAAAAAAAAAAAAAAAAAAAAAAAAGTATATATATAGATATATATATATAGCCAGGCGTTGTGGTGGGCAACTACTGTCACAGCTACTTGGGAGGCTGAGGCAAGAGAATCGCTTGAGCGCGAGAATTGGAAGTTGCTATGAGCTATGATGCCATGGCATTCTACCAAGGGTGACAAGTGAGACTCTGTCTCAAAAAAGAAAAAATGCTAGAAACAGAAAAAAGGAAGTTTTACAAAATGTAATGAAAAGGCACACACAGGAAAATATGAATTTTGAGGAGTACTATTGGGTGGTACATGTTCATTTAGCCCTGAAAAAAGAGTAATCAGGTTTTGAAAAGTTACAGTCTTTAATATTATAAAGGATCCTTTTTTGGGGGCGGGGAGGGATATAGGGTCTCTGTTAAATGGCTATAGTGCATTGGCAGACTCTTGGTCCCAGGCACCCTCAGCCTCCCTAGTAGCTGGGACTACCAGCTTGTGCCACCAGGCCTGGCTAATTTTTATTGTGGGGAGGGGGTGGGGGTGGGATACAGTCTCTGTTGCCTCAGGCTACTGTGTTGTGGCATCAGCCTAGCTCGCAGCAACTGCAAACTCCTGGTCTCAAGTGATCCTTTTGCCTTACCTTAGCCTTCTGAGTAGCTGGAACTATAGGTGCCCACTGCAACATCTAGCTAATTTTTCTATTTTTAGTGGAGACAGGGTCTAATTCTTGCTTAGTTGGGTCTGAAGCTCCTTGAGCCCAAGAGATCCTCCCAACTTGGCTTCCCAGAATGTTAGGATTATAGATGTAAGCCATGGTGCCTGGCCACAAATTATTTATTACAGCTTTTTTTGTAAAGATGGGGGCTGGCTATATTGCTCAGGCTGGTCTCCTGGTTTCAAATGATCCTCCTACCTCAGCCTTCCAAAGTGCTAAGATTATAGGCATTAGCCACCATGCCTAGACCTATAATAGATGCTTATAAGAAATGTGTAAATTAATAATCCCCTTACTTTGTGGGCTTAAGTCAAATATTAGGATATTACATTTGAAGAGATCATCAGGATTTTAAACAGTTGGAATTGAATACTGAAATTTTTCACTCTTGGAATTGTTATTTTTCCCAAAGAGAATATATTGTTTTCTATGTTGAATGATTTTTTTGCCAAAAAATTGATGAACTTTTGTAGTTATGTAATTTTCTTTTTTGTCTTTGCTCCTCTTTTTATTTTATGGCCTTACTAAAATTATGAAACAGGAACTAGTCATTAAACCTGAATCATAATTTGAAACTACCCCATGAAAAACTGCAGACCTGAAATGTCTAACCTCTTTTGCCTATCAAAAGTATAATTAATTGTCATATGACAACCAATTATTTGATCATTTCTTCATTAATGCCTTGTACATGGTTACATTCATTAATGCCTTTAATACAAGGTTAAGTGTAAAATTATTGTCTATTAATTTTTTTGAGCATATACAATGTATAAGGTATTTTGTAAAATGCTGGGGATACAAAGATAAAATGTGATAAAACATGTTAGAGAATGATAAGGTGCAGTATTTAATCATTATAGGAGTTGAGTGGAAAAGGTGATAAATGTGAGCTAGACTGGAAGAACGGACTAGTTCGTAAGCCTTGGAAAGATAGAACAGGAGAGGAGGTACTTGGCTCACTCCATATTTTCCTATAGCTATTCTGAGTCTTCACCCTACGCTGTTTGTAACAGCTTGATTTATCTAAGCATTTTTATTTTTTATAATTACATATTTGCTGCACGTATTTTAGATACAGAGCAATATGTGTCTTGGAAACATGACTGTGATCACAATAATATTAACTGTTTTATTTCGAAGAAAGTAAATTTTTTTGTGAAACCCATTTCTATGAAATTAAATATTCTTTGTCAAATTCATGTAGCTGTTTGAATTTCTTGACACTTATTATAACCATAAAACTTTAAGGTGGAAATCAAGAGCAATTAAGTTAACCAAAGTGTGTAAATGTGACTGAATATTGTTTTTTTAAGTTTTTTTTAAATAAATGAACTAACTGCTAGAGCCTTTAAGTGTGTCCTACTTTTGAAATGTTGCCTGGGATCAAAGTCCTTGGTGTTTTGGGCTTAGGAGATCAATTTTAATGGGGAAAAAAAATTATATTTGCAAAAACAAGTAATTAAAATGCTAGCTAGTGATCAATTAATAGCATGGCACAGTATATTAATCAGAAATATAATTACAAATTTTAAGCCAGAAATTAGTTTTTCATCTTTTTATTATAAAAGTATTAACAGATAATTTTTAAATGTTCTAAGCCTCTATGCTTATTTCAAAAAGAAAAAACTTTAAATGATTACTGACAAAGTAAGCCTAAAGTAATGTGATAACTTGTTTTTTTTTGAGACAAAGTCTCACTATATCACCTTCAGTAGAGTACTGTGACATCACAGCTCACAGCAACCTCCAACTCTTGTGCTTCAGTGATTCTCTCGCCTCAGCCTTCCAAGTAGCTGGGACTACAGGTGCCTGCCACAATGCCTGGCTATTTTTTTGTTGTAGTTGTCATCGTTGTTGATCAGGCCTTGACCGGGTTCAAACCTGCCTGCCCCAGTGTATGTGGCCAGCATCCTACCCACTGAGCTACAGGCACCAAGCCATGATAATTTGTGAATGCAACCAAAACTTTTTACTTTGTCTAGGATTTTTGAGTAGCATAACCAGGGAAAAATATATTGGAATTCATGCATACTAAGTATGAAACAATCTGAATAGTTCATGATAATTTCTGAGGAAAAGTATGGCTGTGAAAGAAAGGATCAAGGCATAACAATTTTTTTGTTTAATTTCAGTGGAACAGTAGCTTGATGTTAAATATTTGTGAATGATTTTTTTCCATTTAAAAAGTTTGTGCAGTTATACAACACAAGAAAACATCATGGAAGTACCCCATGGGTACCCATTGCTAGTGGCTAAGTTATTCAAGTGTTGTACTTTATTTTTTATGTTGTAGAGTTGGTGTTTTCTTTTCCTCCCTATTTAAAAAGTTTGTTAAATTATGTGATGATATCATGAAATATCTATGAAATAACTTGTTATTACCGTAATGCTAAGCTTGTCCACACTGCCTTCTTTTTATCATTTTAGGTCTCATGAGTTACGATCCAAGATTCTTTCATTGCAGTTACTTCTGTCCATTCTGCAGAATGCAGGGCCTGTTTTCAGGACAAATGAGATGTTTATTAATGCTATTAAGCAGTATCTTTGTGTTGCACTCTCAAAAAATGGAGTCTCTTCTGTTCCAGAGGTTTTTGAGCTTTCTCTTTCTATATTTCTTACTCTGTTGTCAAACTTCAAGACACATCTGAAGATGCAAATTGAGGTATGTTTTGCATTTAGGAATTAAAATGGATTATTAACCACACTAGAAAGTTTCCTAGCATGTATAATTCTAGAAGTTCTACAAAATAATACTTGTATATCGTCATGTACTTTCCTTTTTTTTTTTTCACCCATTCAACTATCATGTGCCTACAAAGTACTAGGTACTGGGTAAGTGTGGAAAGCAAAATGAAGACAGACCTAGACCCTGTCTCAAGGAACTCGTACTAGTTGAATGAGTGGTTCTAGCTCTCTTAAATTTGCTTGGTTCTCAACAATAGTCTTGCCATTGTATTTATAATAGGTTAGAATGAATGTGATTATCTTAAAAGAAAGCTCCAAATAATACTGCAGCTACATGGTTTTAAAACCATTAAAGTATTAGTCCATGCCTGGACTTTAGGCATGGTATCTTGTATTACAAAGTAGGCTTTGCTTTTTTTTCTGATATATACATTATATTCCTAAAGTTTGTTCCCCAAAATCTTTGGAAACAGAATAAAGTTATCTGATTCTAAAATATTTTCAGAATCTTCCAACCATATCTGCGTGTTTTATGCAGGTGAAGTAATTTCCGATTTTTTTGTTTTCATCTTCAGATAATTCAGTACTTAAAAATAGTAATTTATGTTTTACTGATTTAATGGATGCCTTTTTCCAGTTTGTCATTTGTTAAAATATTATTTTGGTTGTGACATTGTGTATTTAGAAATATTCATTTTTATGTTGGTCAGTTTTCACTTTCATGTTATGTTTGATGTGATACATAGGTTATATTTTAATTTTTGTTAAGTTTATATTTAATCCGAACTAAAAACTAAATTCATTAGCCCAGTAGAAAGGACAAATTATTTTTGCAGAATTTTGAGATGGTTAAAATAACCATCTTTTATTGCTAATGTTCTGTAATATCTATCAAAATTTATTTAGAACATTGTTATGACAGTGAAACAGAATAAGGAGGTCTTGGTATTTTAAGTGAAAAGATTTAAAAATTTGGGCTATATTCTTGACAGGAATTGAATTTTGGTGCCTATATGATGTCAGGTTTTAGCAGTTTGCTGTATGTCTGTTAAAATAATGCAAGGCATTTAACTAGGAAGAGTTGCTATTTTTAGATGTTTTTTTTCTTTTATCTTCAGAAACTTTTAGACCAGAAGTCTTTCATTTGATGATGAGGTATTTAAGTTGGCATTAGAGAATTTTGGAATTCTATGTAGTTAGTTACAGATTTTTGGACATTTGAAACTCTACTTCTATAGGGACTATTTAGTAGACTGTGTGAAATATAAATTCTTATAGAACTAGCTAACGGAAATCATTTAAGTTGCAATTACTATTTTTGTAGAGTAAATCTGACTTACACTATAAAAATGAATTTGAAAGGAAATATTCTTAAGAAATTTCCTGTCAGCTCATAGATGGTAGATTCTTACTGCAAAATTGTCATATTAATTCTATTTTTAAAAGATCACGGCTGGGCACAGTGGCTCATGCCTGTAATCCCAGCACTCTGGGAAGCTGAGGTGGGTGGATTGCTTGAGCTCAGGAGTTCAACATTAACCTGAGCAAGAGTGAGACCCCCATCTCTACGAAAAATAGTAAATTAAAACTAAGGCAAGAGGATCGCTCAAGCCCAGGAGTTTGAGGTCACTGAACCATAATGCCACGGTACTCTACCCAAGGAAAAAAAAAAAGAAGAAGAAGAAAAGAAAAGAAAAGAAAAAATAAATAAAAGATCAAATTTATTTTACTCGCTATTATCCCTTAAGGGGAGATAATGAGGCTAAAATGAGATAAATATAGATATGCTTTTGAAAATATTAAACATAACTCAAATTTAACATGAGGTCCATTCTACTTGGAACATATAAAAACCTGAATTTTCAGAACAAGATTAACATGCATTTTTGTTTGTTTATTTTTAAAGAGACAGAGTGTCACTCTGTCACCCCCGGTAGAGTGTTGTCGTGTCACAGCTCATGGCAACATCCAGCTCTTGGGCTTAGGTGATTCTCTTGCCTCAGCCTCCTGAGTAGCTGGGACTACAGGCATCCGCCACAACACCCAGCTGTTTTTTGTTGCAGTTTGGTTGAGGGCAGGTTTAAACCCGCCACCCTCAGTATATGGGGCCGGTGCCCTACTCACTGAGACACAGGCACTGCCCCAAAATTAACATTCTTATATGAAAATTCATTTTGTGAGACTATTCACTTTGGAATTTCTATCATGTGATTTTTTTTCATGGTCATTAAATTATACATCTATTGCAGAAAATACATTTTACATCTTATTGAGAGAACATTTGAGAGAACATCTATTACGTGAAGATACCGTCATTAATTTGAATTATGTTTAAAAAATCTATTATGTGAAGACAGTATGCTTAAGATAAAGCTTTTATTCTACATGTATAGATTGTATATGCTCAATAAATCATGAGCATATAAAGTTTGGGTTTTTTAGAGCTCCTTTTGATAGGTATGGTATCTTATAATAGGCTTTGCTTATTACTGCAATTTGAGAAATCATAGAGAGTAGCTAAAGTTTTTGTTTCCTTCTTTAAATCTGTGTTATTTATTTATTTTATAAATCAGAGAATCCCACATTTTCTTGATTCATGCCATCAGTAGTCTCTAATATTTGCCTTGTGTACTTATGCCAAAAGAAATACCTAACAGTTCCATCTACTAAGCAGTTAGGGCCAAACAACTTAATATTCATCTTAACAACCTAGTATCCATTTAAGAAAATAGTGCACCTAAATTGAAAGAAAAAAAATCATGTTTTTGTTTCATTCTAAACCGTAATTACTTACCACTAGGATGTGTGTGCCAGTTAGACACTGTATACAACCTCTTAGACTTCAGAATCAGATTGAACATGCCAGTACTTTTAAAGTACTTTTTATCATAGCACCTACCAAAATTCAAGTTTGTAGAGATAATGATGCCATAGAAAGGAATGTAGTATGATCTAATTGAAACCATGAGCAATCTTTTAAGGTATCCGACTGATATAGGTATCCAACAGATGTGTTTCTCTCTGAGTTTTCCTTCAGAAATTCCTGTGGCACCCTGTGAATTTGCTTCAGCATTTTGGAGTGCTTTGGAGCAGTATTTGGGAACTATGGACATGTTGCCATAAATATTTGTTGAATATCTACCATGTGCCATATAGTGTGGACACAGTGCATAGTAAAAGCAACCTGGTTTCTATGCTCTTAAAGCTTATAGTCATAGAAAGTACTGATATTAAGCAAGTAAATAGAAAGGTGTTGAGGTTGTGAAAGAAAAGCACTTATATATATAGGAGATCTTAACCCAGTTTGGGGACTTATTCAGGTATATTACAAATAAGGTTATTTCTGTGTTCATAATTCATGTGTTCCATGAATTTTAATATGTTGTTTTTGTCACAGTCACTTTTATAAAATAAACTTGAATCTGAACATTTTTAGCTGTTAAATTGAAGTTTATTTCATTGGATTGCTTAACTCCTTTGTGCTTGATATTATTTGGTATAAAGAGTAGTAACGAAGCATTTGCGTATAGTTTTCAAACCATAGATATTTTCACTTTTGTGAATAATTAGGATAATATTATAGCATATGAGACTTAGGTCCTTTTTGTTGATTAGAGTGTAAGTTATGTTTGAATCTAGAAACAGCCTCACCCAGTGCTAGAATGTCTAAAAGATATAACTGATAAACAGAGCATAAATTATGTTGAGAGGGTAAAAAAATGAAATCTAAGTCATATTAGTTTTGTGAGTATGTTCAAGAATTTATTACCTACAGGAACTCTAAATCTTTGCATTTTTCTTTTGTAGTAACTGTATGATGGCAAACAAAACACGACAGTGTAAAGTGCAGCACTGGCATTAGAAGGGCAAGTTTACATCACTCACCCAAGTTACTTTAGTTCTGAGGTTTCAGAGATGAAACTCAGTCAAAGTTGGAATTCTGTAGGAGCCTGGGTCCTAATCTTTTTTCTGGCTTTGAGATATTTAAAAAGTGATGACATATTTGAATTCCAAACAATATTTTAAATAGAAATTTTCCCCCAATCACAGGTGTTCTTTAAAGAAATTTTCTTATACATTTTGGAGACATCTACCAGCTCATTTGATCACAAATGGATGGTTATTCAGACACTGACAAGGATTTGTGCAGGTATTTGAAATTATTCTTTATTATCTCTTAGATATTTAAAAGGCCTAATGTATGCATGTACTTGATGCATTTTATCAAAATTAATATTGTATTGTTACAGATGCTCAAAGTGTAGTGGATATTTATGTAAACTATGACTGTGACTTAAATGCAGCCAATATATTTGAGAGATTAGTAAATGATCTATCAAAAATTGCTCAAGGAAGGGGCAGTCAAGAACTTGGTATGAGTAATGTTCAGGTAAGAACTTTAGAAACATTTTCAAATTTAAACTTTGTCAAAGATTTGGCAGATATTTTCCTTAAAAGATTTTTGTTTTTATTGCATTTTTGAATTCTTTTGTAGGAATTGAGCCTGAGGAAAAAAGGTTTAGAATGCTTAGTGTCTATTTTGAAGTGTATGGTGGAATGGAGTAAGGATCAGTATGTGAATCCCAACTCTCAGACAACTCTTGGTAAGGTGGCATTTTGCGTTGTAAATCTTCATCATTTTAAGTAAATGAAACTTTGGAGGATAGCTGCAGATGCTATTAAACGAGTTTCATGATGTATTCATTTAACTGATGAGGAAACATTCTCTATGAGTTAAATGACTAGCTTTAAAATGTGAATTTTCCAACTTAGTTATCCAAACTATGTTTTCTTTCTAAATCTTCCTAGAAATATTTTGAGTATTGCGTATAGGGAAGTTATATTTATGTAAATATATTTATGTATTTGTTTTTTTCATAAGGTAATTATAGAGGAAATATATAAAAACTTGTATGTTTTGAGAAGGCTAAATTGTTTATCTGTCTGTGTTTGATGTTTACTCATACTCAGAGAAAACCTTAGAGCTATAGGGCTCCCCTAGCATTATTAGAAACTATTTCTCATGCAGAATGAACTGAGAGCAGAAATCTAGTGGATACTTAGAGCTGCAGCTACTAAAAGAACTCCTTCTCATGTGCAGATTTTACAGATGCAAATCACAGTTGTGTTTTTATAGTGAAGTATATTGTTTATTATGGCACCTAATTATTTGTATTACATAGATATCTAACCAGCATTGAAATGCCGTGCTTTATTTGAGAATTGGTGTTCCCTTTCACATTTTTTTTCCTTTGACAGATTAATGTATTATATCATTTTTTTCTTCTTTTAGGTCAGGAGAAACCCTCAGAGCAAGAGATGAATGAAATCAAACACCCTGAGACAATAAACAGATATGGAAGTTTAAATTCCTTGGAGTCAACGTCGTCATCAGGAATAGGCAGCTACAGTACACAGATGTCTGGCACTGATAATCCAGAGCAATTTGAGGTCCTAAAGCAACAGAAAGAAATAATAGAACAAGGGATAGATTTGTAAGTATCACATTTTAAAGGGAAATGTTATTGAATATTTCTCTGCCAGTCCTGTGCCACCCCTGCCCTGGATTTCTCTACATCTTTGATTATGTTTTATTCCATTATTACCACCTTTCAGTGAGTAAAATGGGAGAAGTTTTTCTGGATCCAGGAATTCTATTGGCTCCTTATTCAGTTCCCCTTATTCATTGCATCCTAGGCCAAACATGTTCATATACTGTCCAACTACTGTTATCATATAAATTAATTTACACCATGTATTGAGTGCTGTTGACGAACAAACATCATCTGTGCAGTTTTGCATTGTGTAGCTCAGTTACAAAATCCCCCATTGCATTTCTGAATCATGTGACAACTCAAAAAAATGTTAAGTATAAAACTTCTACAGCTACAATACTATAGCATTGCTCCTTTATAAGTTTTATATTTTATTCAGTTGAGTTACTCTTATTATTGATTTTATGTGCTGATAAAATGATCACTTCTCTTTTCCACCTGGCCACTGTACCAGACTCTGATCTTGTGACATAAAATTTCCTAGGCTGGTGCGGTGGCTCACAGTTTGTAATCCTAGCACTCTGGGAGCCCAAGGTGGGTGGATGGCTTGAGCTCAGGAGATCAAGACCAGCTTAAGCAAGAGCGAGACCCCATCTTTACTAAAGATAGAAAAACTAGCCAGGTGTTGTGGTGGGTGCCTATAATCTCAGCTTCTCAAGAGGATCTCTTAAGTCCTAGAGTTTGAGGTTGCTGTGAGCTATGACGTCACAGCACTCTATCCAGGGTGACAACGTGAGACTCTGTTTCAAAAAAAAAAAAAATCAGTTTTCCTGCTATGCTTTGTAATGTCTGCAGCTCCTGGACTATTTCCTGTGTGAATACTGCCGTGCTGCATTCTTTTCTCTTTATTGCCTACCTCTTATTTCACAGAGATATCATAAGGAAAAAAATGATATTACTGGTCTTCCTCAATCTAGCTATTGTAAACTATTAAACCCCCCCATATGTTTACTTGCTTTGCTACTTCTGCTATAAAACATTTTTTCCTGATAAGCAGTACCTTTTGGTGGATGTTTAAGTAGAATTCTTTTTTCCAACATTGCTATGGAAAAAAATTGACAAAAATGTATATTTATTCTGTTAGAAAATTATAAAATCTTGCAAAATTGCCTTAGGAAACAGGCATTAATACTTTATTCATTTTAATTGTTTCATCAATATTTATTGAAGTCCCATCTGTTCCAGATATTATGCAAGGCCCTGAGGAAACTGCATAAATGGAATGGCTCTTCCTTCTGAGTGGCTCACAGTCTAGTATGTGTAAACAAATATGCATATTAATATGCATATTAAAATTCTGCTAGTGGCCAGGTGCAGTGGCTCATGCCTGTAATCCCAGGTCAAGGCAGGCGGATCGCCTGAGCTCACAGGTTCGAGAACAGCGTGAGCTAGAATGAGACCCCATCTAAAAATAGCAGGGCATTGTGGCAGGCACCTATAGTCTCAGCTCCTTGGGAGGCTAAGGCAAGAGGATCCTTGAGCCCAAGAGTCTGAGGTTGCTGTGAGTTATGACAACATGAAACTCTACCAGAGGGTGACAAAGTAAGACTCTGTTTCCAAAAAAAAAAAAAAAA
>NW_003852508.1:3372112-3407920 GCF_000181295.1 Otolemur garnettii | reverse complement strand
GGGGGAGGGAAGGAAAGGAAGGAGAGGGGAGGGGAGAAGGAAGAGAAGGAAAGGAAGTAAGAAAGAAAATTCTGCTAGTCACTGACCAAACATATATTTGGTACATGGAACTATGTGCTAAGTACCATGAAGGCACTCATCCTATATTCAAGATTATAGTCTAAATATGGACAAAGTATATAATTTTTAAAAATCACTGTGTAAGGCCTATAAAAGTGTTGTAGAAAGTGCTACCAAGGTATAACTCTTACCTGAAGTACTTGAGGAGTGAGAGAGGGAAGAGTCACAGGGTTTCAGAGTAGAGGTTCCCAGCTTACAGTCCTTCTCTCAGTTGCTTCTACCTTGCCATTAATGAGAATGCTTTCATGTAGCTGTGTCCCCAGTGTTCTCATCCACGCCTGGTCTTCATGACACTATGCTGTCCTGCTTCCCTCCTACTATTGTGACTACGTGGTCTCAGTCTTATTATGGACTCTTTCTCCAGCATACGGGTTAGCATTAGATAGTTCTGTCCCTCTGCCTTTTTCTTTTTTTACTTTGTATCTTCTCCTAGAGGATCTTGTTCTTTTTCATGACTTCAGCTATAATGTGCTGGTATTTCATAACTCCTAAGTATAATGTTTATTATGAATACATCTACTTAAGTAAAGTCCAGGTTCATATCTATAATTGCTTGTTGGAGTCATCACTGGATTGCATATTTTCTCACTCTCAGCCAGTTCATAACCAACTCTTGTCAGTTTTTATTCTCTTTATGGTCAGCCCCCTAATGCTAGTATCAAAGACAAATAGAAAATCCAGGGGGTTAGCTTAGATTTTCTCCTTACTCTTGAATATTATGTCACTAAATCCTGTTGGTTCTACTTCCTAAATCTCTTTGTAACCTGTTTTCTTTTCTCCATCTTCCACAAGCTATTCTCACAAATAAAGCCATCACCATTTCTTGCCTTGAGCAATATAATCTTTTATAATTGGCTTAGCTTTCTTTGGTCTTGTTTATCCTTTAGTCTTTCTCACAGGTAACTATACTAATCTTTCTTGAATGAAAATCTGCTTCTGTTTCTCCTCTTTCTTGCTCTTAGAGAATAATGCTAAAGTTTCTTACATCAAAGTACCTTCATGATTTGGATTGGCTGCTTTCTGAGTTTTATCACCTGCCACTTTTCTGTCAACTGTTGTTCCAGTGATAGAAAGCTAGTAATATTTATTATGATACCGTGCTGTCTTATGTTTCTGTGTATTAGTATGTTCTCTTTCTCTCTGGGCTGTTTTTGCTTATAGTTCACGAGAGATACAATTGGGTGGCTCCTGTGGCTCAGTGAATAGGGCGCCGGCCCCATATACTGAGGGTGGTGGGTTCAAACCCAGCCCCGGCCATACTGCCACAAAAAAATAGCCAGGCATTGTGGCGGGCACGTGTAGTCCCAGCTACTTGGGAGGCTGAGGCAAGAGAATCGCCTAAGCGCAGGAGCCAGAGGTTGCTGGGAGCTGTGACACCACGGTAGTCTACCGAGGATGACAAAGTGAGACTCTGTCTCTAGGAAAAAAAAAAAAAATAAGAGATACAATTATTCTTCAAAACTCAGTTCCAGAGTCACCTTTCCCAGAAAACATCCTGACCATCTTAGTCACTTCTGCTGTATTATTTTCTTCTTGTGACGTATTTGTTGCATTTTTATTATTAATATTCTTTAAAATTGTGTTTCTTCCATCAGAGTGAAAGCTTTTAGAGAGCAGGGTTGTGTTTATCTCAGTGAAAAAATTTTGGTTTTTTTTAATGTGTGTGATTATGGTTGAATTAAAATTTTACAGGAGAATCATTAGAAAGACAAAACAGTGAAAAGAAAGCATCCAGACAAAGCAAATGGCATGTGCAGCGGCACAGGGAAGGGAGGATGTTTGAGGACTATTGTTCAGCTTGTCAGGGGCAGGGTGGGCGGGTAGTAGCAGGAGAAGAGATGAGGGCATTGAATTGGATCTAGATTACAGAAGGCCTTATTCTCTGTGTAAAGGAGTTTTTGTGCTGTATCTCTTGACACTAGCATGCTACTTAGTGAAGGATTTTAAGAGAAGAATGGTATCAGATTTCTGTTTTGTAAATATGACTTTGCCAGCAGCCTGAAAGTGAATTAGATGGAGTAGAATGTGTATAAAACAAGAGATAGGGAAACATTTAAGGACCCTTGCAGTAGGCCAGGTGACAGGTGATGTAGCACCAAAATAATAAAAGTAGGGAGTAAATGATTTACAAACAAAGAAGTTAACATTTGAGTTGGATCTGTAAACATGTGTGAGAGTCCCCAGTGAATGGAGCAGTTAAAGGGCATGTGGAGTAAATAGTCTCTGAAAATGCATGATGTTTAGGGAATAGGATAGGCTGTATGGGAGAAGACAAGTGAGAAGGGGGTGGGAGAGAATCTGGAGCTATATCGAGAGAGGTTTTGTGTGCCAGTCTAATTTAGATAAATGATCTAAGATGACCTGAAGATTAAGGAAACTATATGTTCAGAGTACAAGCATACCTCAGAGATACTCTGGGTTCAGTTCTATCCCACCTCAAAAATCGCATATCATAGTAGAGCAAGTTACACTAATTTTTTGGTCTCCCGGTACATTTATTATCGGTTTACCTTTATGTTATGTTTATATTATACCATAGTCTATGAAGTGTGTAATAGCATTATGTCTAAGAAAATAATACCCATACTTTAATTTACTTTATTACTAAAAAATACTAATGATCACCTGAGCCTTCAGCAAATCATATCATTTTGCTGGTGGAGGTTCTTGCCTTAATAGTAATGGCTGCTGGATCTAATCAGAGTGATGGTTGCTGAAGGTCCAGATAGGTATAGCAGTTTCTTAAAATAAGACAGCAATGAGGTTTGCCTCAATGATTGATTCTTACACAAAAGATTTCTCTGTGGCATTTTACCTATAAGACTTCTTACAAAATTGGAATCAGTCTTCTCAAACCCTGCTGCTGCTTTATCAATGAAGTTCATGGAATATTAAATCCTTTGTTGTCATTTTCTTGAGAGTAAATTCCATCTCAAGAAACCATTTTCTTCACTTATCCATAAAAAGCAACTCCTCATTTGTTAAAGTTTGATGATAAGATTGCAGCATTTCTGTCCATCTTTCAGCTCCACTTCTAATTCCTAGTTCTCTTAGTATTTCTGTCACATCTGCAGTTAACTTCCCTACTGAAGTCTTTTTTGAGACAGTCTCACTGTGTCGCCCTGGGTAGAGTGCCATGGTGTCACAGCTCGCAGTAATCAAAATCTTGGGCTTAAGCAATTCTCTTGCCTCGGCCTCCCAAGTAGCTGGGACAACAGGTGCCTGCCACAATGCCAGGCTATTGTTTTTGTTGTAATTGTCATTGTTGTTTGGCAGGCCAGGGCTGGGTTCCAACCCGTCAGTTCTGGTGTATATGGCTGGCGCCCTAGCCGCTGAGCTACAGGCGCCAAACCTCTACTGAGATCTTAAACCCCTCTAAGTCATCTGTGAGGGTTGGAATCATCTTATTCCAAATTCCTGTTAATGTTAGTATTTTGGCCTTGTCCCATGAATCACAAATTTTCTTAAGCCATGTAGAATGGTGCATCCGGTTTAGAAAGTTTTCATTTTACTTTACTCATATCTAAAAGAGGAGTTATTCTCTCTGACAGGTATAGACTTAAAACATGTATTTCTTAAGTAATAATACTTAAAAGTCAAAATTAATTCTTGATTCACAGGCTATAGAATGGATGTTGTGTTAGCAGGTAGGAAAACATTTATTTCCTTATATATTGCCTTGATGACCCAGGTGTATTTTCAGTGAGCAGGATCTTTTTTTCTGAGCAGTAGGTCTCAACAGTAGGCTTCAAATATTCAGTAAGCCATTCTGTAAAGAGACATGCTGTCATCTAGGCTTTGTTCTATTTCTAGAACACAGGCAGAGTAGATTTAGCATCATTCTTCAGGGCCTCAGGATTTTCAGAATGGAAAATAAGCATTGGTTTCAATTTAAAGTCTCTAGCTACATTAACCCCTAAGGAGAGTCAGCCTGTCCTTTGAGAGTTTCAAGCTAGGCATTGATTTTTCCTCTAGGTTTAAAAGCCCTAGATGGTGTCTTCTTCCAACAGAAGGCTTTTTCCTACACATAGAAAAAAAAAATCTGTTGTGTAGTGAATGGAATCACCTTCATCGATAATCTTAGCTTGATTTTCTGGATAACTTGTAGCTTCCCCTCAACCTGTCCCTTTTATGTTATAAAGATGGCTTCTTTCCCTCAACTTCATGAACCAACCTCTGCTTTTCTTCTGCAGCTTCTTCACTTCTCTCAGCCATCACAGAATTGAGTTAGGGCCTTGCTCTGGGTTAGATTTTGGCTTAACAGAAATGTAGTAGTTATCCAGATTACTAAAATGTTGCCTATATCAACAATAAGACTGTTTCACTTATAATTTACGTGTTCTCTGGAGTAACACTTTCATTTTCTGTCAATAACTGCTCTTTGCATATGATAACAAATGTTTGGCACAAGAGGCTTGCCTTTCAGCCTTCCTGCTTTCAACCTTCCTCACTAACTTGAATCATTGCTAGCTTTTGATTTAAAATGAAAATTGTGACTCTTCTTTTCACTTGAACACTTAAAGCTTATTTCGGGGTTATTAATTGGCCTAGTTTCAATATTGTTTTGTCTCAGGGAATAGAAAAGCTAAATGAGAGGGAGTGAGATGGGGGAAACTACTTTTCGGTGGAAAACTTAACACATTTATCATGTAAGTTTGCCATCTTATATGAGTACAGTTTGTGGTGCCCCAAAACAATTAAAATAGTAACACCAAAGATTACTGACTGGCTACGTGTGGTGGCTCATGCCTGTAATGCTCTGGGAGGCTGAGGCAGGAGGATAGTTGGAGCTCAGGAGTTTGAGACCAGCTTGAGCAAACGTGAGACCCCATTTCTACTAAGAAGAAAAAATGGCCAGACATGGTGGTACATGCCTGTAGTCCCAGCTATTTAGGCAAGTGAGGCAAGAGGATCACTTGAGCCCAGCAGCCTGAGGTTGCAGTTAACTATAATGACACCACTGGACTCTACTCAGGGTGACAAGGTGAGACTTTGCCATAGGGGGAGCAAAAGATCATTGACTACAGATCACCATAACAGATATAGTAATGATGAAAAATTTTGAAATCTTAAGTGCCATAAAGGTATGCCGGTATGAGTTATTTAATATTCACAGCCTTAAAGTTCATTTACTATATGTCATTGTCTCTAATACTCACAAAAAGTCTATGAAATGATCCATATCAGTGATAAAGGTAGCCTTACAATTTGAGACTTATTTTTAAAAATTATTTATGGATACTACTTTTTGGAGACAAGGTCTTAGTCTCTTGTCCAGGTTAGAGTGCAGTGGCATGATCATAGCTCACTCTAACTTCAGAAATCCAAGGTTCAAATGATCCTCCTGGCTCAGTCTCCCCAGTAGTCAGACTAAAAATATATGCCACACACCTAGCTGTCGTAACCCCTAAGGCCCTGGTCTCAGTCTCTGCAGAAAGGAACCAGTTGTGACATGGATTAGAAGTACAAGCTTGTGGGAGGCAGGCTAACCTTAATAAGTGCAGGGTAGCCCAGAGCCCCCTCCACAACAGCTGTTTATTAAGGTTAGACACGATAGGTGTGGAGAGTTAAGGTAGTTACATTTGAGGGCTGTATGCGTAAGGATTGCCACATGCTCTTTCCCCACAACCCTCATGAAGAACTACTAAGCATCAATGTTTAACACATGCTTACTAGTGAGTGACCGATCTTCATCTCATTCTGGAACACTGAGTTATGTGGGGGATTACCTCTAAGTCACAAAACTTCTCTAGGCTTGGCTGGAGACTGTTCTGTTCTCAGTGTTTCCTTTTAATGTGATAAGAATCAGTAACTGGCCTTTGCAAGCATGGTGTCCATTCCTCTACACCTAGCTATTTAAAGTGCTAGGATTACAGGTGTGAGCCAACATACTTGGCCTCATTTGAGACTCTTTTATAAAAAGAAAAGAATAAAGAAATCTTTGTATAATGTTATATTTTTGTATGTTCACATATTAATTATATTAAACTCTTGTTTCCTAAGTGTAATTACAAAATGTTAATCTGTTGTAGTTCAAGATCGTCTTTTCAGGGAATACAAATGGTTTTCTATTTTTAATGTTCTCATTAACTTTAACATTATCTAGATTTAATAAGAAACCAAAGAGAGGAATACAGTACCTCCAAGAACAGGGGATGCTTGGCACTACACCTGAAGATATTGCCCAATTCTTACATCAAGAGGAAAGATTAGACTCTGTAAGATACTATTTTATTTCATTCTAATCTTTTCTGTAAAATCCCTTATTAAGTTAATATGTATTTGGCCCCTTGGAAATGTTTTCCTAAGTATGGAGATACGTAAAACCTAAAGAATAGTCTTGGTTGTAATATAAATATATATACTTGGTCCTCTGCATCTGTGGGTTCTTTATCCATGACTTCAGCCAGCCACAGATTGAAAATATTCAGGGGAAAAATGGATATGGTCGTGTCTGTGCTGAAAATGTACAGACATTTTCCCCTTATTATTGGTCCCCAAATAGGACAGTATAATAACTAATTACATAGCATTTACATTATATTAGGTATTAGAAGTATTTAAAGATGATTTAAAGTATGGGAGCTGTCCATAGGTTATTTGCACATATTATTCCATTTTATATAAAGGATTTGAGCAACCATGGATTTTATTACCGAAGAGAGGGTCCTAGAACCAATAACCCAAAATAGACCAGGGTCCACCCCAGTGTGTGTGTGTAAAATATAAATTTTGCCTTTTAAATTTAAATTAAAAACTCAAAAGAATATCTTGGTATTTTTATAAATGCACTTAGTAGTTTAATTTTTAGTTTCATGTTAGGAATTGTTTATCTTACAGTTATAAGCTTGTGAATCTTATGGATTTTTCTGCTTTTTAAATGTCTGTGTGTTGGATATAACATGCCATTAGATAGAATATCAATGTATGTCTTCTGTTTTTATGTTAGACTCAAGTGGGTGAGTTCCTGGGAGATAATGATAAATTTAACAAAGAAGTCATGTATGCATATGTGGACCAACATGACTTTTCTGGAAAGGACTTCGTTTCAGCTCTTCGGATGTTTCTGGAAGGATTCCGTCTCCCAGGGGAAGCTCAGAAAATTGATCGATTAATGGAAAAATTTGCTGCAAGATACCTAGAATGCAACCAAGGGTAAGTAAGATTCAAATGCATATTGATTGTCAGCTGTATCCAAGACATTGTGCTCAGGAGCACGTAGGGATTTAGAGATAATAGGACATAACCCCTTGTCTTAGAGAATTTTGGTTGTCTGTGATCTGGAAGTGATAAGACAAATCCATAAAAAATTATAATGTGAGATAAAGAATAAATCCTGAGAAAGAAAATTAAAAGCACTGTGGGGTTTGAGATGACTTATTTAAGTGAAACAATAAAACAGTAAACGTTTATAACATGATACATTTATTTTTTCAGACAAACCCTTTTTGCTAGTGCAGACACTGCTTATGTTTTGGCTTACTCAATTATCATGTTGACCACAGACCTTCATAGTCCTCAGGTATGTTTTCTTCTAAGTCAGTTTTACAGTAAGTAGTACTTTTGAATTCACTAAGAAATAGTTGAAATTTTAATCTTATTCAATTAAACCAAAAATCTTAAACCAATTACCAAATTGGGGTATTAAATCTGAGTTGGTATACATTTTACAAAAGGAACTTTTAGTAGTAACTCCTTTAAAAAAAATAATTTTAGGCTCGGCGCCTGTGTCTCAAGAGGCTAAGGTGCCAGCCACATACACCTGAGCTGGCGGGTTCTAATACAGCCTGGACCTGCCAAACAACAACGATGGCTGCAACCAAAAAATAGCCGGGTGTTATGGCGGGTGCCTGTAGTCCCAGCTACTTGGGGGGCAAAGGCAGGAGAATTGTTTGAGCCGAGGAGATAGATGCCATGGCACTCTATTCCAGGGTGACAGCTTGAGGCTTTGTCTCAAACAAAATAATAATAATGTTCATTGGTATTTAAAATTCATATTGTTCTTTAAGTATATTTTTGTTATTTTTAAATTTAAAAATATTAAGAGAGTACAGGTATTTTTGATACATGGCTTGAATCAGGGCTGTAAAGGTGCCCATCACCCAAATAATATTCACTGTACCCATTAGGTAGGTTTTTGCCCTTCCCTTCCTCCTCTCCCCCCACCTCTTCATTTCCAATGACTTGTACTTTCCTCTGTGTACTTCTGTGCCCATGGTTAATTCCAATTTGTTAGAAAATACATGTGGTATTTGTTTTTATTAGGACGTTGGTCACCAGTTCCTTCCAAATTACTGCAAAAGGCATTAATTCATCCTTTTTAATGGTTGAGTAGTACTCCGTGGTATACATATACTCCATTTTGTTAATCCACTCATGAGTTGATGACACTTGGGTTGATTACACATCTTTGCTGTTGTTAATTGTGCTGCAGTAAACATTCGAGTATAGATTTTTTTTTTTTTTTTTTTGATAAAAGGACTTCTCTTCCTTTTGGTAGATACTCAGTAGTGGGATTGCTAAATGAAATGGCAAGTTTGCTTTTAGTTCTTCGTGGAATCTCCATACTGTTTTCCATAGAGGTTGTTCTAATTTGCAGTCCCACCAACAGTGTTGCTTTCTCTCTGCATCCGTGCCAGCATTTATTGTTTCTGGATGTTTTAATAAAAGCCATTCTGACAGGAGTAAGGTGATATCTCATTATGGTTTTAATTTCCATTTCCCTGATGATAGTAATGTTGAGCATTTTTTCATATATTGACCATTTGTCTATCTTCTTTTGAAAACCTTCTGTTCATTTTTGGTAGTGATTCTAATTAGACTTTAAAAATATATCAGTATGTCTCATTCCAGTGACTGACAACTATTTTAAACTTAAGATAAATTTTAATCAATCTAGAAAGATAGGTCTTCTGTCTGTATTTGTCACAATTTGGAGAAACACTATATATAAAAATCAATTTTTTTTAATGTTTCAAACTTAAACAGTAGAGAGATTAGCATAAAGAACCCTTTATATCCATAACGAAGCTTCCACAAGTATCCTTGTATGGCCAATCTTATTCTACTTTCTTTCCCTCCCCCACACAATTTTGAAGCAAATCCGAGGTATCTTACCATTTTATTATCTGTATTTATTCCATATATATCTCTAAAAGATAAGTTTAGTCATAACCATAATACCATCATACTAAAATATGAACAATAATTTTAAAATATCTGATACCTAGGAAATGTTGGAATTTCATTTGCCTCACAAAATTCATAATTGCTCCTTAAGTAAGAAATGCCACTTATTTTTGATATCTACTAAAAAAAGGTTTTTTTAAGTTTTAGTATTTTTTGCTTAGTTTCTAAAAATACACCTTTGATACCATTGGGTAAAACTATGTTTACAAATTATTTACAGGAATTCATACTTCTAGGGGTAGGTAGCTAATGATATTTATTATTCTTAGGATCTAAAGTAAATTATACTCACCATTATGAAATGCATTGGAAAAACTAAAGTATATTTAGAGTTTGAGATTAACCTTGGCAGTATAGGGTTTTTTGTTTTTGTGGTTTTTTGTTTGTTTATTTGTTTTATGGTGTGTGTTTGAGATAGTTAAGGCAGAGTTGGGATGGAAATTATATGCCAAACATAAAATGGGAATATTATATATGAAGTTACTCCTGTTTTAAGTATCACTATTGAACAACTATGCTTTTACCACAGATTTACTTGATTTTATGAAGGACCTTAAAAAAATTATTTACGATGTTTCCCACTTCAGATGTACCCTTATTGATGGCAATGTAGTCAAAGTAGCTCACCTTTCAGGGTTTTTATTATTTAACATGATTACTTTTCTTTTTTGTAGTTTTATAAGGCAGTCCACAGGTAATGATTTATTAAGATATCTTTGGATCAGAGTTTATATTCTGATTTTTTAGTCTAAACTTAAAACCATTATATTTATAACCTGGGCTTACATCCTTTTGGTTTTAGGAGGTTATACTTTTAAAGACATTTGGTTCTATAAGTGGATAAGCATTATCATATGCACCTGTGCCATATCTTCCTGTGCATATATACATGTTTGTGTTTTTTCTGAAGAAATATTAAAATTTCCTTTTGTATATTTTTGTAAGTACCCAGATTGCTAAAAGTTTTTAAAGACATGCTAGTTAGGGAGCATTATCTTGAAAATGGCGTCCTGTCTTCAGTGTAATAGTTTCTGTTCATAGATAATGTGCTTAGATGGTGGCTTGTCCGCCTCTCCTGGTCAAACTACTGCCTGGTATCGAATGCTGACCGGCAGCCTGCTGCTGCAGAGCAGCTTGTGAGATCCTCTGAAGCTAAGTACCCTGTTAGAAAACTGAACCATAATCTTGGCCCTGGTTGATTTATAGTTAATAACCATAACTATGACAATTGACATTTTAAAAGAACATAGGTAACTTTAAAAGACTTTCTTAAAACTAATTCTTCTCATTCGTAGTTATTTTCAAGCCTAAAATATATGTGAATTTAAACAAGCCACTTTGTTCCCTTTTTTTTTACCTACAGTATTTATAGTTAGGCTACCTTTTATATAGTGTGTGAGTCAGTGAAATTTTAAAAATTTTGAGGTATGTTTAGAACATGTTGAAAGTTTTTGAGTACATTAATCATCAGTAGTAACAACCAAAAAAGTTTTAAGTCATTTAAACACTAGATAAGGCACTGCTTAATTTAAGCACATGAGAATAAAAGCTAAGAGTAGAGTGTTTCATAGAAGATGTCAGAAGCAGGAATGTAGGATTGTGTTTTACATGGCTTCCAGAATCCTACTGTAGCAAAGTGTGTGAGCCATATGCTTTATTGTGGATATCTGAAGGGAGAATCTTTATTCTCACCTTCTGGGATCCATAAACATTTAACTGCTCCATCAGATTTTCTGTCAAGACTTCTCTCTACCTGTTAATGACATGATGCTAAAACATTTTGCTATGCCCCAAATTTCCAGGTGAGCATCATCTTCCTTTATCTCCGTTGGCAGCACTTTTGTGTCGTCTTTTATTTTCTTATTCCTGGTCTGTTTTTAATGAAACTGTAGGTAAAACAGCTTGCTTTCTTTCATACTTTTTTAGTGACATGACTTAGGATGAGGTTTTTTTTTTTTTTTTTTTTTGGTGAGTTTTTAAAGTTGGATAATATTACAGAATTTTCTTCCCTTAGATAATAAGTTACATTGGAAAACTTCCATGGTAATAGTTTTAAATTTTTGTATGAAAAGCACTTCTAGAACCTTTCTCTGACAGATTAGAAAGATGTGTTTGCAGAGTAATCTGAAGTAAATAACTATGATTCCCAGTTACATTTTTTAAACACTCTCATCTCTCTATAGTAATTTTGTTTTTCTTTTTGTTTTTGTTTTGGAGACAGAGTCTTGCTTAGTTGTTCTGGGTAGAGTGCTGTGGCATCATAGCTCACAGCAACTTCAAACTCTTGGGCTCAAGTGATCCTCTTGCCTCTGTCTCCTGAGTAGTTGGGACTACAGGTGCCTACCACAACACCTGGCTAGTTTTCTATTTTTAGTAGAGAACAGAGTTTTGCTCTTGCTTAGGCTGAACTCCTGAGCTCCAGCACTCCACCCACCTCAGCCTTACAAAGTATCAGGATGTGAGTCACTATGCCTGGCCTATAGAGTTTTTCTTTCTTTTTTTTAAAGAGACATGGTCTTATTATGTTGCTGAGGCTGGACTTTAACTCCTGTGCTTGCGCCATCCTCCCATCCCAGCCTCCCAAGTAGCTGGACTATAGATGCAGGCCACTATACCTGACTCTTATTTTTTGTTTTGTTTTGTTTTGAGGCAGAGCCTCAAGCTATCCCCCTGGGTAAAATGCTGTGGCCTCATAGCTCACAGCAACCTCCAACTCCTGGGCTCAAGCGAGTCTCCTGCCTTAGCCTCCCAAGTAGCTGGGACCACAGGTGCCCGCCAACACCCGGCTGTTTTTTGGTTGCAGCCATCATTGTTGTTTGGCGGCCCGGGCTGGATTCGAACTTGCCACCTTAAGTGTATGTGGCTGGCGCCTTAACCCCTTGAGCCACAGGCGCTGAGCCTACTGTGCCTGACTCTTATAGTTACTTTTGTAAACTTCTGGTGACTTGCTTTTTACATTGTTTTATGTATTTTGATGTAAGTTTTTGGGATTTTTTTTTTTTGGAGACAGAGCCTCAAGCTATTGCCCTGGGTAGAGGGCCATGGCATCACATCTCACAGCAACCTCCAATACCTGGGTTTAAGCGATTCTTTTGCCTCAGCGTCCCAAGTAGCTGGGACTACAAGCATCTGCCACAACCGCCTGGCTATTTTTTGGTTGCAGCCATCATTGTTGTTTGGCAGGCCCGGGCTGGATTTGAATCCACCAGCTCTGGTGTATGTGGCTAGCGCCTTAGGCACTTGAGCTATAGGCACCGAGTCAAATTTACAGGAGTTTTATCTTTAGAGTTGCCTTAGGTGGTTGGTAGGAGTATATTTATGTTACGTTATGTTATTTTATATATATATTTTTAAAATTTCATTTAGACAGAGCCTCACTTCTGTTTCCTAGGCTAGAGTTCCATGGCCTCAGCCTACCTCATAACAACCTCAGACTCCTCGGTTCAAGCAATCCTCTTGCCTCAACCTCCCAAGAATCTGGGAATAAGTGCACACCACCATACCCAGCTAGTTTTTCTATTTTTATTAGAGATGGGATCTCACTCTTGCTCAGGCTGATCTCTAACTCCTGAGCTCAAGCTATCCCACTGCCTTAGCCTCCTAGAGTGGTAGGATTATAAGCATGAGCCACCGTGCCTGGGTGGTAGGAGTATATTTAATTAAATAAATATCTTTGCATAGATACCCTAAGACTTCTGAGTTTTATCTTTCTGGGTTTCTGGAGATATAGTAAACATTTTGGCTATGCCAGTTTCCAAGTTTGGTGACAGGGCTGCTGTCTTACTGACTTCAAACTTGTATTCCACAGCATCATCAAGGTACAAAGTGTAACATTCTTGTTCAGGGTATTCTTAAGACGATTTGTCCAGATCACCTAAGAAAATTCAGTTGCCGCAATGACTCAGTCCAAGAGATTGTTTCTCTTATAAAGTAAATTTTAGCTCTTGTTACTCTTATTATCCACTGTTAAATAAAATAACTTTTTAATTCAATAGCAACACATGTTGTTTATGTTCTCTGAACTAAGATTTGAATGTTTTTGATACCTTTATGTTTCTAGTAATTGTCATAGCCATTTTAAAGAGACTGCAAGAGCTTTGAAACCTTGGGCAAAACCAGATGATTGCATTATCCAGTCTTCTTCCTTTCTTATCATAAATTACTCTTGTCTACTTCAGAGAAAGATGAATTACTTCATGCCAGAATGAGTCTTTCTACATTCCCTTCAATTTCTATGGCTTTTTTCATTTTTATATTCGTTTTGTTGAACATTTCATACTTCTATTCTCAAAGTAATTAATAAATCTTATGTGAGTATTCAGTTTTTAAAATGCAAGTGAAACTTTTATATTAATTTCTAGGAATTATGATGGTTTTTCATATCCAGGTAAAAAATAAAATGACAAAGGAACAGTACATTAAGATGAATAGAGGTATCAATGACAGTAAAGACCTTCCTGAAGAGTATCTATCAGCCATCTATAATGAAATAGCTGGAAAAAAGATATCAATGAAAGAAACAAAAGAACTAACAATCCCTACAAAGTCAAGTAAACAAAGTAAGTATCCAAATCAACTGAATCCTCATTGTTCAGGGAGGAAAATAAGGGTTTGGGGAAAAAGAAGTGTTCTTAAAAGAGTTTTAAATTTGATTTAGAATAAAGTAACCATATAATTACTGGTTAGACACATGTTTTGATGAGAAGTATTCTAATACATAGTTCGGTGATCTGAGTGTATTTCATCCCTGCATCCTGAAGAGTGATGAATGACACTAACCAGAGATTAATAGAAAATGCTACATAATAGGTTTGTGTTACTGTTAATCTCAGCCAAGATTTGGAAGTCAAAGAGGTTTCTTAGACATTCTTTTGCTTCCATCTCCATCATCTTCAACATCTTTCCATTTCTTCATCTATCATGACACTTGAATGGTAGGACTAGGGGTAACTGGAGGAGCTGGGAAGGGTGAGAGTCATGGGGAGCTCAAGGAGTTGGAAATCATTGCTTCAAACAGACATAACTTAAGTAACTGTGGAGACTCTACATCTAACTAGCAGTAGGAACCAACTGTGGACTCAGCTTTACGCTAGACAATGAATAAATGTAAACAGTACGATTAAATTAGAGCTGCAATCTGACTTCAGGAATGAGGTAAGGGTGATGGCTCAAGAATGTAATAGTAATACAGAAAAAGGCTTCCTGCCTTTCTGAGCACTTCTATTTGGAAGTTGAATTGTAAGCTAAACAAATTGCAGTAGCAAGATTGTATTAACAGGAGAGAAGGTATATTACGTATTAAAATATGCTCATATCTCTGTTTCCCTAATACTTTTATTATGGCAGTTGTACCTACTCTTTCTCATTGACTCCTAGTCCAGGCATATTTTTCAGGTGAAATTAATATAACACAAAATTAACCATTTAAAAGTTAAGAATTCAATAGCGTTTAGTACATTCACAATGTTGTGCAGTCACCAGTTCTTAATCTAGTTCCAAAGCATTTCAGCACCCAGAATCACTTCAAACCCATTGAGCAGTTAACTCCTCATTCCCCCTTGTCCCAGCCCCTGGAAAACATCAGTCTACTTTCTGTTTCCATGGATTTATTCATTCTGGGTATTTCATATAAGCAGAATCTCATAATATGTGACCTTTTATGTCTGGGTTCTTAGGATTGTTTTTAATTGGTGCCAGTTGGTGATATTTATTATTTGATAGTAAACATCAAAATGGCATTTTTAAATGCTTTATATCTTAAATGCTAATAGTGTTTATTGTTTCAGATGTAGCCAGTGAAAAACAAAGACGACTTCTGTATAACTTAGAAATGGAACAGATGGCCAAGACAGCTAAAGCTCTCATGGAAGCCGTCAGCCATGTTCAGGCGCCTTTTACAAGTGCAACACATTTGGAGCATGTGAGGCCCATGTTTAAGGTTAGAATTTCTAATAATTGCAGTATACATTTATATATTATTTAGTTCAGCATATTTTTAAGTTAAAGAAGTACAGTGATACAGCACATCAGTATAGACCTAGAAGCTATAGCCTTGTTATTTAAGGATATGGTATATACAAATTTTCTGTTATTTAAGAAGAACAAGAAGAGTTATGTTTAACTCTTAAGTTATAACTTAACTGGTATATAATCTTAGAAATTGAGAATAGAAAAGTTTTAGAAAATGATCGTTAATCTTTGGCCTATTTTTCTCTAAATGAGTTACACATAAACCTTTGTAGTTATTCTAATTCAGATTTTTTTTTTTTTGAGACAGAGTCTCAAGCTGTTGCCATGGGTAGAGTGCTGTACCATCATAGCTCACAGCAATATCCACCTCTTGGCCTCAAGCAATCCTCTTGCCTCAGTTTTTGTATTTTTAGTAGAGTTGGGAGTCTTGCTTGTACTCCAGCTGGTCTTGAACTTGTTCTAATTCAGATTTCAAAGTGATATTGATGCTCTTGCTCTCTCACAGTGCTTCTAGCCCAGGCACTAGTTGAGATTTCTGAGTATGCTTGCAGCCTAGAAAGTAGGGTAGAGAACAAAAGGGAACATTGTGTTTGTAGGGTGATTTCATGAAAATGAAACATGTTGGTTCTTTGAATTTAATTTTGCATTCTTCTTCAATTATTTTTTTTCTGTCATTCCTCCAAATTTTAGAATGAGTAAGCAGTGGATTAAAAGGGTTGTTTGGAAGTGGGGAAGCATCTAGTCGAGTCTGAAAAGAGAAAGGGAATAAATTATATTCTAGTTTATGAGGCAGTATATAGTATGATGGTCTGTAGAGACTGAAGATCATCATTCAAGTTCTCATTCTGATTCTAACTATACATAAGTATGGGCAGTAAAAGATTACTACAAGATTCCTGTACTGCTTTCAGCTCCATAATTTTCTTCAAGGTCTATGTGATACACTGTTTCTAAAAGTTGATCAAGAATTATGGGATGAGAGTGAGGGAGCCATGGATGCATGTTAGAAGGAATAGTGGCATGTAACTGGTCTTACCTTGTAGAGTAATACAGAAAATCATGTTGAAATAGAAGAAATGGGCTCGGCACCTGTGGCTCAAGCTGCTAAGGCACCAGCCACATACACCTAAGGTGGCAGGTTCGAATCCAGTCTGGGCCTGCCAAACAACAGTGATGGCAGCAACGAAAAAATAGCCAGGCATTGTGGCGGGTGCCTGTGGTCCCAGCTACTTGGGAGGCTGAGGCAGGAGACTCGCTTGAGCCTAGGAGATGGAAGTTGCTGTGAGCTGTGATGCCACGGTACTCTACCTAGGGGGACAGCTTGAGGCTCTGTCTCAAAAAAAAAAAAAAAAAGAAATAGAAGAAACACATTTTTTAATTATTATGAAGTACATTTTATACAGAAGTGTTTGTTTTGTTTTAAATAATCTTATGCCCTTATTTTGTTTATCTTTTCAAATAATGTTTTTCTTGATTGGGAGGTGGGTTGTGTAGAAGGTTACAAAACAAAAGTAATAAGGAGCAAGCCGTAATTCCACCACTCAGGAAAAACTTCTTTTACTGTGTCTAAATACCACTTTTCTATCTTAAACAGTTATGATCATACCATAGATTAAATTTTATATCTTGCTATTTCTCATGTAAGTGATTTCCCAATTTCATGAATAGTCTTTGTGGTCTATTGTCTGAATAAGCTATAGTTTATTTAAATATCTTCTAGCTAGAATTAAGAATATTTCCCCATTTCTGATGCTACTACCTTACGGCAGACATCTTATTTCCCTCTCTGATTGTAGCAGGATTCTCCTAATGGGCATCCTCAGGTCCACTTTTGTGTTCCTTTTACCTACCCATTTACAGAGGCCAGAGTGATCTTTTTAAAATACGAAAATGCCACTTTATACTTAAAGCTGGTCACTGACTTTGCATGATCAATGAAGCCTAACACCCCCACAGGGTTTGCAGACTTGCAGTGGTCTGGCTCCACCTGCCTCTTCAACATTGTCTCTAGTTCCCTTCCGTCTTTGCTATGCCACATTTATACCATATATAAATACCATATATAAATCTTTTCTGGGCATTCATAGACGGTATATCCTTTGTCTGGAATGTTCTTTCCTTTTTCACCTGAATAGTCTCCAGTTTAAATGTCCTGCCCCGACACCTCTAATCTAAGTCTAGCCCCATTATAACATAATGCTTTTCCTTCATTATAGTTACAATAATTAATTACATACAGATGCTCCTCAACTTACAGTGGGATTATGTCCCAATAAACCCATTGTAAATTGAAAATACTGTGTCTAACCTAAAACATAGCTTACCCTAGCTTACCTTAAACATGCTCAGAACATTTATTTACCTTACCCCACAGTTGAGTAAATTCATCTAACACTACAAAACGTATTTTATAGGACCAGGCGTGGTGGCTCACGCCTGTAATCCTAGCCCTCTGGAAGGCCAAGGTGGATGGATCACTTGAGCTCATGAGTTTGAACAAGAGTGAGACCCTGTCTCTACTGAAAAAGAAAAACTAAGACAAGATGACGAACTCTTGAGCCCAAGAGTTTGAGGTTGCTGTGAACTATGATGCCACGGCACTCTACCAAGGATGACAAAGTGAGACTCTGTCTCAAAAAAAAAAACCAAAACCGAAAACAAAAAAACCTATTTTGTAGTAAAGTGTTACTATTGCATGTAACTTATTGAATATTGTATTGAAAATGAAAAACGGAATGGTTGTATGTGAACTATCATAAAGTTGAAAAATTGGTCAGGGACCATCTGTATATATATTATTTGTGTCTATTATGAGGCAAAGGACCGTGTCTATTTACTTTCCCCAGTTTAAAGTGTAGTTCCCAGCTTGTGTTAAGTGCCCAATAAATAAGCATTGTCTGGGAGAAGGAATGAATGATAAAGCCCTAGAAAGTAATTTATTATATTAAGGGCCATTTTAAAGAACCTTTTTACATGTTGCCAAATTGTATTCCACAAAGGTTTATAAAGTTATGAGTTATATTGTTTATATAACAATTTCACTGTTGCATAAATATTAGGTGTAATTTGATAGGGAGGGATCATTTGTCTCTAATTCCTAATGGAGTTAGGAAATTTTTTCACTGGCTTAGGAACCATTTGTATTTGTTCTTGTATAAAATATAACTCAGGTTTCCCAACAGATTTGTTGTTTCTCTATAATAGAATGTGTGATTTATTCCTTTCCTGGGGTACTTTGCAGTTAAGTACTACTGCACTGCATATGTTTCCCATGGCTTCTCTCTATAGTGACAGTCTGGGTATTGTAGATGAGGAAAAATGAGGTCCAGAGATGAAATAAGTGGCAGAGCTACGACTAGAACCTAGGTTCTGTGGCTTATGTTCCTTTGTTTAGCGATTGTAAACTTTTACTTCTCAGCTTCCTGAAGTTTAGAAATAAAATGCTGGGTAGCTTTGTTTGCCTTAGTAATATTAACAGCCTTATAGATCTTTGAAAAATTCTAGTTGCCATTTCTATAGCACACTGGTATAAATATTTTTCATCTTTGTGGTGATACAGTTTTGCTTTGGCATGATTTACCAAAAGCAGTTGAATCCTTTCTTATCAGACATTTTAAAGTTATGTTAAGGTTAATTAGGATTTTCAGTAGTCAAAAAAGTAGCTCTTTTTTGTTTTATAGTATAAATTTCATTAGGTATTCAGACTTTTGATAGTAAAATTTTGACAAATATTTGTGTCTTCCACAGTCTGTGATGAAGGTGTATTTTACTGGACTTAAAAAAAAAATACATTGTCCAAGTAGGAACCAGAGATATCACTGATGTCTCAATGTAAAATATCTGGCAGTTAAAAAACTAGGCTAAATGATGTTCATGGAGCTGGCTTAAAGAAAAGAGAATAATGTTTTTGTTGTAAGCAGGAAAATGAATAATATAATAAAGAGTCTTATTCAAAATAAAGAGTCTATGAAGTATTACAAGGTACTAAGCTAGAGATGAGTTCTGAAGTTGAGTAAAACTAGTATTTTTATGCATGTTGACTATTCCTTTTTTAAATTGGTGTTAATAATTGATAGATGCTATTCTTAACATATGCCTAAGATCCATTACTGAATTTATGGTCTTGCTCTCCACTTACTTGGCCCGGGTAGCATTTTATAGTTTTTTTACCGTTGTCTAGCTTTTCAGATAGCTGTGCCAAAAACTTCCAGAACTGCCACAAGTCTTGTATTATTTGAAAGCTTTGGGAAATATTAATGTAGTATTATCATAAAATTTGTCACTTTATATTCATGATATATTTAAATTAAAAATTTTTCTAGTTGGCCTGGACACCTTTTCTGGCTGCATTCAGTGTGGGTCTACAAGACTGTGATGATACTGAAGTAGCCTCTCTTTGCCTGGAGGGGATAAGATGTGCAATCAGAATTGCATGCATTTTCAGCATTCAGGTAACAGAGAATTGTGCTTTTGTAGGTAGTTGGGGACAATTACTTATGTCATTACTGTGGTTTAAATTACCATCATTTTTTATGTCTGACTTATTAAAAACATTTCAAATATATGATGGAATTTAAATGAATCTTAATGTTTCTGAGAAGCTGTAATTCTGTATTGTCTGTCTAAAATTTATCATCATGACTTTGGTTACTATTTTTTTCCCTTATAGATTATTAGCATTATAAAAAGTTGCTAAGACTTTACATGTTAATTTGAGCATCTTATTTAAACATGTTATATATGCTTACTGAAGTTTATTTTATATAGTAGAACTGCTGTAAGTCCACCCAAAGGACTGTAACAAACTGGTCAACATATGGAAGTGATTGACATAAGGACCTTCCATTGAGTACACAGAGTGCAATGTCTAGTCAATGAAAATTAGGTCAACTTAAGGTGGTCAGTGTAGGGATGGGGTCAATTATGGAGAGTCTGTATATCTGTATGGCTTTTTAACTTAAGCCTAAGGATAAATTATCTTTAAAAGAACGAAGTAAGTATCCAGTACATAATCTTCATGAAAACAGTCCCTTTTAGTAATTTATGTATTTCATCTGAGGATAACTTTTAGTAAACTTGTCTTTTTTGTTTTTTAAACTCATTTCACATTTAATTATGAATGTTAAGTCTTACAAAAAGCAGAGCTTAGCTGTAGAGAAAAATAAATTTATAAATCAGGTCTCTGCTAATCAAGTACAGAGTACTTGAAACAAAAGTGCTCAACAAATTTTTTTTTTTGTATATGAATTCATTACTTATCTCTAAGATCTCATCTTGATTTTGAATTTAGAAATCTGTGTCTTCCTTGCTTTGTCATCTTAAAATGAAGGAAAATTTTAAAACTACATTGTGGTACTATGTATTATATGTCATTCATGACAAATGAAACTTACTAAGTTACAAGTTAAAAACTTACTAAACTAGTAAATAGAATTTGTCAGTGGGGAATTAGATGTCAATCTGCTGTATTTACAACCATGTAATATATAACTTGTAAATATACTTTTATATTTTATATGTAATATATAACCATGTAAATATACTTTTCTCTTTTTTATAGCTGGAAAGGGATGCATATGTCCAGGCACTAGCAAGATTTACCTTACTTACAGTGAGTTCTGGTATTACTGAAATGAAACAAAAGAACATCGACACAATAAAAACACTTATCACAGTGGCTCATACAGATGGAAATTATTTAGGAAATTCCTGGCATGAGGTATAATCACCTTCCTTTCAACTTTGCAATTTGGTTTATAAAATGAGCGAATGCTAAATATTCTATCACTGACATGCTTAGAAGTTTGGGGAGAAAATTAAATTAGGATTTTAGCTTTTTATAATATAATATAAAAGTTTATATTTGTATATTTTTAATGTTTAAATCCTAGCTGCATATATTTAAATATTTTTGAGAATATTTTTAACATGGAATTAAAAATTATTTTTCTTTCATAATTAAGATTCTGAAGTGCATCAGTCAGTTGGAGCTGGCACAACTTATAGGAACCGGAGTGAAACCTCGATACATTTCTGGAACAGTGCGAGGCAGAGAAGGATCTTTTACCGGAACAAAAGATCAGGCTCCTGATGAATTTGTTGGTCTCGGGTTAGGTGAGAACTTTTAAAATGCTTTTCATGGAGTTTTGAAAATGTTTTTATCTTCCTCATCATAAGTCACTTTCTTATAGCAGTGAAATATAATTAGAAAAAGTAAAATTTCCTTTGTCTAACTTCATGAGAAAAAGCAGAATGACTAGAGAACTCAGTCTTTTTTGCCTGGTCTCATTTGTAGCATTAAATGACCCTTACTTAGTCTCATTCTCTTCTTTGGGGATAGGAGAAGGGTACAGTTTAAAATTACCTGCTTCTGAGACTAATCAGGTAACTTAAATCTATAAAGGCTAGTCCAAGGTAATAGATAGTTGGGCAACTAGAGAAAGTGTTCACATTCAGATTTTTTTTTTTTTTGTGGTTTTGGCCAGGGCTGGGTTTGAACTCGCACCTCCACCATATGGGGCCAGCGCCCTACTCCTTAGAGCCACCAGTGCCGCCCCAAATTCAGAGTTTTTAAAGGCAGTGTACAGGCCTAATCAGACTCTTCTACCAGTATGAGACCTCTCTCCATGGCTTCTCATATGCTTAATGTGGCCAGGAATTTCCAGAATTAACCCAATAGAATAAAAGAAAATACTCATGAAAATGGGTAGAGTAGAATAAAAAACAATGTATTTTTAGTCATAAATGGAAGGAATTCCACCATGGAAGAAATATAGTTTAGACTTTGACCTTGATTGAATATTCTACTTTGGGGTTGGAATTTAATGTATTTTTTTCCTGACTGTACTTAAGTTACTTTTTTTTTTTTTTAGAGATAGAGTCTCACTTGTTGCTCTCAGTAGAGTGCCTATCACAGCTCACAGCAACCTCCAGCTCTTGGGCTTAGGCAATTCTCTTGCCTCAGTCTCCCGAGTAGCTGGGACTACAGGTGCCCACCACAACGCCTGGCTATTTTTTGTTACAGTTTGGCCGGGGCCGGTGTCCTACTCACTGCACCACAGGTGCCTCCCAGTGCTTAAGTTACTCTCACTCTCTGAGATTTAGTTTCCATTTTTTGTGAACTAAAAGTAATATCCGCTCATAGGATTGTTGGCATTAAATAATAATATGTATGAGTGGACTTAACATAATGGTTGGTATATTAGAAGCTTCTGGATAGTCTTTGTCTATCCTTCCTCTCCTACCTCCAACCAAGGAATCTAAAAGGAATGATTTAAAGAGAGCAGGAATTTTCTTTTAGTAATTTTTTTGTTGTTGCTAGCAGTAAAAATTCTTAGGCAATCCAAAACAATTTCAAACCTTATAAAGGATCCATAGGAAAAGAAATAAAGATCAGGACCATGTTGTGCCTTCAAGTTCCTGGTGGTAATCCAACTAAAGCAGCTAGCAGTGCAGTCTGTCCCTCTGATGCCAAGGTCTAGAGGTGCAGGTATAGATAACTTGGTGATCCTGCAGCAAGATTTAGACCTGCACAGTGACTTATATAATCTAGAAGTCCAGCTGTGTGCATTAGAAGTGTAATTAGTCCATGAGGTAACACAAGATACAGATGAAAATTATGTACAGGAAAGTGAAATGAATGTGTACTGATTGATTAAATAGCTTTAAAAAGATGTGGAGAGTGTGGGAATACTGAAATAATGACAGGTGTTAACTTCTGGGCCTCAATTTTGGCAAGTAGGACTATGTAATTAGGATACACTAAAAATAAAACACCAGTGCAATATTTTGATCTTCTAGAAGTTTTAGTCAAACAAGAGAAATAATGATACTTGCTGATAATGTTCACTTGAAAATAAGTTGAAATTAATTTGTTCACCATGCTGTTGTGCTACTTAAGAATATAAGGATATAAGATGAACTGTCTTCTCCCTTCAGAAAAAGAGAATTTTCATAAAGACCTTGCAATGACAACAGCTCAGACTTTCAGGCCACTTTAGAGTTCAATAACTCTCTTTTATGCTTTGTTTATACTGTCTCTCGTATGATCTGTTTTTCTTTTTGGTCTCTCCATTCTCTACTTCTGAATCTCAGGCTCTCATTTTTGAGTCTACATCCACTATAGTCTGTTGACTTGGCTCCTGTTAGGCAGAGCCCTCCCTTTGGACTGTCACATTGGTTAACAGCCAGCCCGTGTGGTAGATGTCCACCTCTGTTCCTCTGAGCCAGTGGTTCTCAGCCTTCCTAATGCCACGACCCTTTAATACAGTTCCTCATATTGTGGTGACCCTCAACCATAAAATTATTTTTGTTGCTACTTCATAACTGTAATTTTGCTACTGTTACGAATCATAATATAAACATCTGATATGCGGGATGGTCTTAGGCAACCCCTATGAAAGAGTCATTTGACCCCCAAAGGGGTTGTGAACCACAGTGGAGCCCACCTACTCAGACAGTAAATACTTTCTTGAGCAGGATTCTGTAGTCAGAATTTAAACTAGAAGATGATGTGGTACAGATAGTCACACCAGTTTGGCCTGTATGTAGAGTACATATGTTTTTGTTTTGAACTTAGATCCTTCTTTATTAATAGGATCTATGCACCAAGTAGTCTAGGTAACCAGGTTGAGGGGATCAAATATATATTTATTCGATTTTCTGACTAAAAATGAAAAAGTCTGTGCTTTTACTTTTTGGAAATGTGGAACTTTCCCTTGTTAAGAGTACAATCGTATTTATATTAATTTTTACAAGTATTTGAATTGTATGCATTTTGTTCTTTTAAAGTATATTAAAAGAACAAGATAGATGTAAGATACATGATATTTAAAAATTTGGTGGCTTGGTACCATAAATATTTAAAGATTATTGACACACATGCATCTTTGTTCTGAGTTAACCAAAATATATATGCTTTTGAGTAATTTATAGGATAAAACTAGGAACTCAGCCTATTATGTTATATACTGTCTTGTACTTCTTTGGAAGATTTTATATATTTGTGAAATGGGTTCTTTGGATTCCTAAACACCTTGTGTCATTATATTTCAATATAAAAGATATAGAGGTCTTATTGAAAGGGCATCCAGTTGGTATGTAAAGATAGCTATATGATAATTGGCATTATTTTCTTCTCACAAGTTTTTTCTTCAGTAAATTCCCGTAACAGGCTATGCATGTCAAGTGCACCTTGACACTATTTGCCTACCACTCCAGTTCTCTTGTCACTTAAGGCTTTCATTCTTGCTCACCTGTGTTATAGAAATAGGCTCTTAACTTATCTCCCTGTCTTCAGTATATCTTCCTATTTCAATATGTTCTACAGATACTACCAGGATTATTTTTTAGAAAATAGATTGGATCATGTCAGTCTTCTGAAAGGTCTTATAATGGTGATTACTTGATTTCAAATGTAGTACATTGAGCATGGGAGTCAAGTCTCTTCACATTATTTTTCTGGTCTATCTTTCCAGCTTTGTGTCCTGCTGCTGTTTTCTCCCTTTTTCTCTGTCCCCACTAAATTCTTCATGATGGCTATACCCAAGTGTGTTAAAATACAGTGTATGCTTACATGTTTCCATTGCTTGTCTGAATTGCTTTTCATTCTGCTTCCTTTTCCACTCAATCAAGGCTCAGCTTGAATTAGCATTTTATAATATGAGAAAACTTGCCATAAGCCAACACCCCTTTTCTCTTTTTTGGTCCTATCAAAATTAGTTCTATTTAGCAAACTTATATTCTATATAATTAGTTGATTTCACCCATGAAGTAATCATTACCTCGTATTAAAGATGTTACAAATTTGTCTTGTTTTCCTGGTGAATTATTGAAGAGAGAGATCACATCTTTTTTACATTTTTCAGTTCTTAGACTAGAATTTGAATTCATCTGGTTTAAATGGCATTAAGTTTGCATTCAGAAAGGCACTAATTGAGAGTTTGGTCAGTTGGGTCAACAGTGTTTATAGAGCACTGGCTTTGGACTTAATATTAAATAATGTGGGAAAAGTACAAAAAATGTCGATGACTTGATTCCTAACCTTAGGGAGCTCTTTATCTGATTGAAATGGCAACATTGGCTCGGTGCCCATAGCACAGTGGTTACAGCACCAGCCACATACACCAGGCTGATAGGTTTGAACCAGGCTCTGGTCAGCTAAACAACAATGACAACTGCAACAAAAAAACAGCTGGGCATTGTGGTGGGCACCTGTAGCCCCAGCTATTTGGGAGGCTGAGGCAAGAGAATCTGCTTAGGCCCAAGAGTTTGAGGTTGCTGTGAGCTGTGACGCCACAGCATTCTACCAAGGGGGACATAGGGAGACTCTGTCTCCCCCCCCCCCAAAAAAAAGAAAGAATGGCAACATTAACATACTTAAAATGTCCATAATTGTGTGATACTGAATGGAAATAATTCTGATTTGAGGAGTAATTAGTTACATGCTTAGCTCAGAGGCAGATAAGAAAATGGAAAAGAATCCTTCAGTGGGAACTCAAATTGTATTTGATAAGTAGATAAGTTTTAGGAAGTTGAGGGATGGTATCGTTTGTCTAGAATGTTGAAGGAAAAAGCCTTAAATGAGAGTTTATACTTTAGTAAGTAAAATGAAGGTGATGAGTTAGGAAAATTAATCTGGCAAGAGAACGAAAGAGAGGTTGAAAAGAGAATTATTAGTGGTAGAAATATCAGTCACAGAATTGTTCTATTAATCCACAAGTGAAATTATGAAGGCCTGAACTAAGCAGTGTGGAAATGATTAGTTGATATGAAAGATTAAAAGAAGGGTTTAGGGACTGAATATTGACGGTGGGGGAGGGGAAAGGTATCAAAGATGATTCTGTGGTTAAGAGTTTGAAAACTGGGGATATAGTTGTTCTACTTTGCAACATATGAAAAAGATAATGATTCATGGGAAAAGATAAATGATTCTTCCGAAAAAGAGGATATTAGAACATAGAGATAGAATGTTCAAATAGCATTTGAAAACAAGGGACTAGAGATTAAATGACATGGGAATTTTAATTATATGGAGTTGGAATTATCCTCAGAGGGTATTAACAGGAACTTAGGTTAGTGCTGTGTTTCTTAAACATTAAGGGAAATTATGTCTAATGTCATCAATTTTATGATCTAAATTCATAGTGCCCTAATTTATGTGACTTTTGCAAATACAGTTTGTGCATTATAACTGTGTATTGTGTTCTGCTTAGTATAGTTTATTAAGCATATTAGGCCTTGATAACTGTCACTGATGCCAAAAAAAATTGTTTGCCCAAAGCCTTAACTTCTTTTATTAGGCAAATGATTGATTTCAGAAATATGTTTTAGGAAATATAAGTGTCTTTCTTCCACTGAATTGTTTTCAAACTGAAACGACTCTCTTTTGTGTGTGGTAGTTGGAGGAAATGTGGACTGGAAGCAGATAGCCAGTATTCAGGAATCCATTGGAGAAACCAGTTCTCAAAGTGTTGTTGTTGCTGTAGATAGGTAAGGTATCCGTTTTATTCCCTTTTCAGATGAATTCTCTTTCAATTCTGTAGTATCTAGATATATTTTGTTCATCAATACAAAGAAAATTATTGCCAAAATAATTTTCCTAAAGTAATATAAGACTTTATTTTGATATGCTGTGGTTTAGATGATGTAGTACCTATAACTTTGCTTATCAGATCATAGAATATAAGGAGATTAACAGTATGAAAATCTAAGTTACAATAGGTATTAGTGGACATTAGGGACATGATAACTTTGAGAAAAAAGATTGCAGTTTTTATGGGAAACTTACTCCCATTATTATCACTATTTGAAAACATAATATAGTCTTATCTTTCTGAGTCCATGGTATAGGATTGCATTATGGATAAAATGAAAGGGTTTTGTGAGCAATTTTCAGTATAAGCTTTTTTGAAAAAGGTGTCAAGATATATGTATTATGTGCATTACCAGGTATTCCCCACTTGAGTTTATTTTCTAAAGAAAATTCGTGCTATGATTTATTTTATTATGGAGTATTTAATTTATTTCAGATTTATAAATGTCAACTTATACAGCAATATCTTCTATTGTTTTTTTGAAGATTAGCCTTTTCTAGAAAAATACCTCCCAAAATTAAGCTCACATTTTATAACACCTACTATTTTTTAACCACTTGTGATAGAAACTTTCAGAAATACAGTATGTACTATAATCCATTCTTGGTGGCCTGGGAACTTATGCTGATCTATTATATTACTTTGCTTTGAATAAAACTTTTTGCTCTAAGTACAGATAGAACTAGTGTTCAGTGGCTACTGAACCTGGAAATACTCCATAGAACTGTTTCCTTGAAAGAGTTCTTAATGTCTGTTTGCTATCCTTTTTTTCTAGGAAAGGGGAATCCTTTCAGTAGCCTCATGAGATGAGTATCAATATAATTATATAATATAATATGTTACTGTATTATTATATTATACTACAGTATATATTATGATATTCAATATTATAATACATTATATTATGATATTATATTTAAGTCCTCAATTTTCCTCAAACAAAAAGAGGAAATTGAAACACAAGGGGATTAAACATGATAGCTTGCTCATCCCCACAACCAGGCTACTCTTGTCTTGATTCTTGCGATAACTGTTTCATTCTTTCATTCATAGAGAATTTGGAGGGATGGATAAGGACAACCCAGCCCAAGTCTGAGTGTGTTCTCTTAACCTTTCTGCTTTTTAGCCTACACGTACAACTCTAGAACCATAATAGCTCCCCTTGTGCTTCTAGACCAATTTTTTCCCAAATGATTATCTTGCCTTCCAGAAAATCATCTTCACTATCATTATGAGAATCTATTCAGGCAAGATTCACCATTCTGTATACCATTTTTGTTTCCGTACTATACTTTATATGACCGCACCCAGTTCTCATTTATCCTCCTAGTCACTGTTTATTACAGGGATATGTCCCTCATATGAACAAACTACTTGCCTCTTCTATTTTAAGAATTTATGCTCTTTCAGAGGGGACTTAGTACAAATTTTGTTAGTACTTTGTCATCAGAAGCTTGTCATCACCAGATAGTTCTAAAAACATAACTGCAATGTCCAGTTTTATACAAAAACCTCAATATTGCAAGCTTTTCTGATAGTGACCATATTAAAAGTCACATATTTGATTTCTTATAAGGTTATATTATTCTTGTGTATGTCACTTTCTCATTAAGCTTCTTCTAAATTCCTTCCTGAATATCTGAGTTTATTTTCATATATTCCAACTCTGATCCATAACCACTTGGTGAGATAACACTAGTAAAGAGAGTGGTGGGAATATTGTCAAGCATCATCCTGAAGAGTTCTGTACTTGTCTAGCTAACAAAGTCTTTTTCCTGTTCTTAGAACTATTGTTCTGTGTAATCAGTTAGGACAGCTGTAAGAACTAAACAAGAAAAATAAAAATAATTCTTCTATGTTGAATTCTTTATAGCTTCTACAGAAAAAGATATTTTATTTAAAAGTTTAGGATGGTAAAATTTTCCAATTATCTCCACTTTTGTATTGGAATCTTGTATCATTATAATTTAGGAGAATGTTGGGCATTTTAATTTGGGAATATCTGATCCTCTACCATTTGCTAGTGCAGAATTTTCTAGGTATTATTAAGCTAGACCAATTTATAGTTTTACTAAACTGTGCAGGGGATAGACTTTGTCCAGGAAGGATTTGCTTCTAATAGCTAAAAATGTTATTTAGCATCATAGTATTTGTTTTTATTATTATTTTAAGTATACCAGATCTAGGTAATACTAAACTATAAATGGAACATTGTCACCTATTGGGAAATATGTATAGCTTATCCCCACTTCATTTGCTTATAAATTCCGTTCAGTTAGTTCTAAGAAATAAACGTTGTCTCTGATATTTTCACTTTGAGAAAACAACCTTTTACAGGAATAGTAATTTAGATTGTTTGCATGTTGCATACAGTTTAAAAGTTCATTTGATCCAGAATCTGCACAAATTTTGCCAACTTTTTTTTTTTTGCATCTATATTATAATGTGGATGAAGCAGTAATCTTATCAGATTTTTCTTCATTCATGTTTTTTAAGGCATGTCTTTTAGCAAACAAAGTTCTCATGCTTTTCATATAGGGAATAATAGAATTCATTTCTTAGGTAGATTTTGTAGAACATAGCTCTGTTCTCCTGCCCTAGACTCCACAGACTGCTGTGTTTTACCATATAGCTTATCTTCAGCGAAGCATTACTAGAAATAGAGTGACCCTATAGAGGCTACTAGAATGAGTAGGAATTTGAATACCCTTTCCCAGGATGCACGCTCCTCCTACCTTCCCCCATCACCGGTGTCTACAGAACCTGTGTGACTGCTAATGATCATAGTTTCTCCTTGTTTACTTTATTCTCCATCTTCAGAATTTGTTGTTTCTTTTTTCTGTGGTTTTATCTCTTCCCTATTCTTTATTCCTCTATTCCTTTCTATTTGCTTTCTTCTCAGTTAAAAAAAAATCCTTTCTTGGATTTGTGTGTGCCTTGTCTTGTTTCTTCTATACTATTTAATTTTGACTGTGTGTGGTGTGGCTTGTCTATAGCCATTACCTTCAGTGAGATTATCTGTAGTTTGAGCAATTAGCTGATTGATTATATTTATAAATTGATTGATTATTGATTATATTTACAAAGTCTAGCCATTTTAATTTCTTTTTCTTTCTCCCTTCCTTTTCCCTCCATTCTCCTTTCCCTCCCTTCCCCTTCCCCTTGCCCTTCTTTCCCTTCTTTCTCTTCTTTCCCTCTTTTCCCTTTCTTCCCTTTACCTTTCTTTTGTATTCCTCTCTTGCCCAGACTGTAGTGTAGTAGCGTGATCATAGCTCATAGTTCACTGTAACCTCAAACTCCTGGCCTTAAGCAATCCTCCCACCTCAACGCCTCAAAGTGCTGGGATTATAGATGTGAGCCACTGCGCCTGGCCACAGTTTTCTTTTTTGTTCATATGAGAGCGTTATAGTCTTTGTATGTTTTTAATTTCTGGGTCCAGTCTAATTACTGGATTAAATAAGAAAACTCTGTTTTCCCCTAGCTTGTGTTTTCTCCCAGGTTTCTGAATTATTGCCTCATTCTACTGACAAGAATAATATAGAAAAATCTTAAGACATTCCTTTACCAGGAGCTCAGATTCTAGTTACCATGTTGTCAGTTTCTAAATTGTTTTTGATGCCTTATTTTTGTAACTGGTTGCTAGGACACACAGATAGATATTCAAGGGCACTGAGGCTAAAAAACAATCATAATATACTGATATCCTTTAGATTGCAGTGGTTGGAAAAACTGGAATATATTTTAAATGCTCAATATTTTTTTGCTTAGGTCAGTACAAAGTAACATAGAAAAGTTGTTAAGAGGGTGGACTCAAGTCAGCCTGTCCTGGTTTGAATCTTGGTTCTACTACTTACTAGTTCTGTGACTTTGAGGAAAATACTAAATTTCTTTGTGCCTCAGTTTTTATTTATAAAATTGGGGTTGTAAGGGCAGCACCTGTGGCTCAAAGGAGTGGGGTGCTGGTCCATATGCCGGAGGTGGTGGGTTCAAACCCAGCCCCGGCCAAAAACTGTAAAAAAAAAAAAAAAAAAAATTGGGGTTGTAATAATAATACATGCTTCTCAAGGTATTTGTGATTATCTAATGAGTGGATATATATGTTTAATAGATTGCACTAAAATACAATTCACCTTGTGAATGATTTTAATAGATGTTACCCTTGCTACTAATATTTCTAAGTTTAATATTTGACCTGCTCCTGCCTTTAAAGATTCCTTTTTATTATGCAAATTGTATAGTATGCATTTTAAATTGAAGTCATTCTGGAAGTTACATCAAACCCTTGATTATAAACCCAATATGGGTAAAAATATAGACTTTAAATAAAGTGGACTAATACGCTTATACTGAAATCTTTTATGAAACTTTGGCATACAGAAAAAGAGCTCAGCACAGAAGAATGGATAAACTGGGGCACACAGCTCACTGCTAAACGTTTGAATGCCCTCAGGAAAGTGGGTTAGCCACTTTTTGGTTAAACTGAAACTTCTTGCAAGGTTATGGTAAATCACTTTTAATTTACCATAAATGAATTTTCTAATTAAGTGTACATTACTTGTAAAAGTAGAATTTTTCATTTTGCAAATTTGTTTAATGCTAATAGATAAACAGGAAAAATTAAGTCTTCTGTTTAGTAGCATGCTGATTATTCGTTAGTTTTACAAATAATGTTTAATTTTAGTATCTTATACCTTATACCTATTTGTAAATCTAATAAATTACAACAATATGCACTTACTCTAATAATAATACTGAATGCAAAGTGATACATAATGTGGTGAGGGTATAGTGGGAGAGAGAAATATCCAAAATATACTTGTTACTAAACCATATGATGGAAAATACTCATTTGGCTACCTAATTTTTTGTTCCTTTAAAAGAGGAAAAAATGACATCTTTTGAATTGACACAAGAGAAGTAATTTACAAATTTTTAAAATCACATTTTGTTTTCCCTAGAATATTCACAGGATCTACAAGGCTAGATGGAAATGCTATTGGTAAGTAATATATTTATTTTACTTGCAAACTGATTTTGGCTAAAAACTTTCAAGTTGAGCTAAAAAAATGTAAATGTATTTATATTATAGTGGATTTTGTACGTTGGCTCTGTGCTGTGTCCATGGACGAATTACTTTCCACTACACATCCAAGAATGTTTAGTCTACAAAAAATAGTAGAAATATCGTATTACAACATGGGAAGAATAAGATTGCAGTGGTCTCGAATTTGGGAAGTTATTGGAGATCATTTTAATAAGGTATTTGAATAACTATGGTATTTGTTTACATTTATAATAATTTCATTTATAGTTTCCTTATGATCTAATTGAGGCTTTTTTCCTTCCAAGTAGTTGTTTATTATTTCTTTATAATTAAATTTAGAAAATTTTTAAATCCTGTTTTTCTTATTAAAAATTGCTCTAAGTTTTAAATATTTAGTTATAACATTTTTCTTGTTGAGAAATATTTTTAGCATACCTAGGGACTTTTAGAGAATCTTAGAGGACTTAACTATTTGTGCTATTAATCAGGATTTACTTATCTGTGCTATTAATTATAACTTTTTCAGAGATGAAAATAAAGAATTGTGTATTTTTGCTACTGACATTAGCATCTTATATTTCTGTTGCTATTACAGGTTGGCTGTAATCCTAATGAAGATGTGGCTATTTTTGCAGTAGACTCCTTGAGGCAGTTGTCAATGAAGTTCCTAGAGAAAGGGGAACTTGCTAATTTCAGATTCCAAAAGGATTTCTTAAGACCTTTTGAACATATAATGAAACGGAACAGGTATTAAATATGTTGAATTGCTTAATAACAGAAAAATCTTAATTGTTTTCCACAGTAGGGGAAAAAACAGAAGAAAGGGGGAAAAAAGATGAGTTTAATCTGTATGCATATATAAGTAGTTATATTAATATTTTAGGTCTCCAACAATTCGAGATATGGTTGTACGATGTATAGCACAAATGGTTAATTCTCAAGCTGCTAACATTCGATCTGGGTGGAAGAACATTTTCTCTGTATTTCACCTCGCTGCATCTGATCAAGATGAAAGCATAGTGGAACTTGCATTCCAAACAACTGGGCACATTGTCAGTGAGTATTCTCTTAGCTATGTTCAAGTAAAAAAACAAAAAGCCTTTATGTGTTCAGAAGATAATTCAAGTACAAGATTATTGGACTGTTAGGAGCTTTAAGTTCATTAAAATTTGCTTATAGAACCAGGGTAGATAATAATAATTAAATTATTTTTATATTTAACATTTATTATTTTCCATATGGCAGACACTATAAGCATTTTTCATGTATTTAATCTTCACAGTTGTGTGAGATAAATATCTTTATTGTCCCCTTTTGTTATAGATTAGGAAACTCAGGCTCAGAAAGATTAAGCAATTTGCCTAAAGTCACAGCACTAATAAGTGATGGAACTGCTGCTATTAAGGCCATGGAGTATTAAAGCAAAGCCTTTGTTTTTGACCACGATACTGCACAGCCTCCTTTGACTTTGAGGGGGACCAAAATACTAAGGATATAAGTTAAGCCTTGTCAAGCTTTGTGACATTATTGTAGTTATCATTTGCTGAGTGCTTGTTTAAGTATTATAATAAATACTTACATTATTTTATGTGATAATTATACCTCTCCTGTGAGAATATGATTATTCCCATTATATAGATCAAGAAACTAAGATTAAAGGTTAAGAAAGGTTAAGTAATTTTATATATTCACTTAGTAGAAGTTGATTCAGTATCTGTTATGTACCAGTCACCATAATAGGTGCTGTGTTTATAGTGTAAACAAAACAGACATATTCCTCTGTTCTCACTACTCAGAGCAGCAAAGTAAGTGGTAGAGACAGACTTGAACCCCCTATCTGTTGGACGTCAAAGCCGTTAACCTTTAAGAAGTATGCATTGCATCTAGGCTGGGCGTGGTGGATCATGCCTGTAATCCTAGCACTTGGTAGGCTGAGGCAAGTAGATTGCCTGAGTTCACAGGTTCAAGACCAGCTTGAGCTAGAGCGAGACCCCCATCTCTAAAAATAGTTGGGCACTGTGGTGGGCACCTGTAGTCCCAGCTACGTGGGAGGCTGAGGCAAGAGAATCACTTGAGCCCAGGAGCTTGATGTTGCTGCGAGCTATGATGCTACAGCACTCTATCCAGGGCAACAATGTGAGAATCTGTTTCAAAAAAAAAAAAAGAAGTATGCATTACAGCTAGAGGTTGATGTATTTTTGGTATGACTAAGACTAATTGAAATAGTTATTTAATTGAATAATTAAAAAGTTATTTTGGTGTATTTTTCTCTATTTTAGCCCTTGTATTTGAAAAACATTTTCCAGCAACCATTGATTCTTTCCAGGATGCAGTGAAGTGTCTGTCTGAATTTGCATGCAATGCAGCTTTCCCAGACACAAGCATGGAAGCAATTCGACTTATTCGCCATTGTGCAAAATATGTGTCTGATAGACCTCAGGTACAGCATCATTTAGTAAACAAAATTTTGTTGAGTATTTATTTCTAATCTGAAATCTAAGTTTGGGAATAAAGGTACATAAAGCATTTATTTTTCAGTGAACCCCAAAATAATCTAAGCTTGATTCTGAGTTATGGTGACTAATGATTATAACTAACCATTGTTGAAAGTGTCAGCTATTTTTCTGATTCTTTCATGTGTTTTAACTTGTTTTATCTTCACAACACCTTTTTGGGATAGGACGTGTTGTAGCTCCATACAGATAAGGAAACTGGGCACAAAGAAGTTAAAAAATGTGCTGCTGGTTGCAGGGCTGGTAGAGTAAAGCTAGGATTTGAAACCTAGCCTGTGTTTGTAACCATGTCCTGCAGTGTTGCTTGTCTGTGCTGTGTAGCACTGAAGTCAACTGACTGGCTGATAATAGGCTTAAGCTCATAAGAGAAAGGTTGAATTGACAATGTGGCTGCCAAGTTCAACTTGCATATCTGAATCTATCTTTATAACAGTGTATCACAGATTCAGTGATAAGATTTTTTTGCATACTAACACAGACTTGACTTTCACATCTCCCCAGTGTGGTTAGTGTGGCTGCATGGTATCATAATCATTTAAATAATAAAAATGGAAATCTGAATTAACATGGCTAATTAATGCAGAAAGATTAATGGTAATAGCTGAAGGTGTCAAGTCAACTTTTGGATTCTAGTCCAGAGCTCTTTGTAGGCAGTTTCATTGTGCTCACTTCAGCAGCACATATACCATTAATAAAATTGTGGGCAGTTACAGTTTCTTATGTTTTATAAATTATTACTTATTAGATTGCTCCCTTTTGATTTATAAAATGCTTAAAATTTTTTTAAGAAATGATATGCTGAATGTACAGGTATTATGTTTTGCTTTTAATAATGTTACTACCTTTACTCTTGAAGGCTTTCAAGGAATACACAAGTGATGATATGAATGTGGCACCGGAAGACAGGGTATGGGTGAGAGGATGGTTTCCGATTCTCTTTGAGTTATCCTGTATCATCAATAGATGCAAATTAGATGTAAGAACCAGGTAACAATCAGTATTTGAAATTAAAATCTTGAAGTGTCTATTTTTACTTTAATCAAATTAACTTTTCTTATATATGCACAAGTTCACAGTTCTTAAGTCATGTGTTTTATCAAACATAGCAATTATTAGGCAGTTAGTAGAATTTTAAAATGTTAAATAGAACAAAACAAAAATGGAACTACTACATTACTTATTTAAAAATTTGATAATCTACATTTAATTTTAGCATCTAGGTTAATTTAATACTGTAAACTTTCCATCTTTTAATATATTTGTTTCTAATTGCAAATCAAAATTAGTAGCAAAATTTATTTTCCAATGAATGGTTGAAGAATTTTAAAATATGTATTCTTGGTGGATTTTAGGTAAAGAACCATTTCTTTTTTTTTTT